>NC_134399.1:57909021-58509021 GCF_050003625.1 Haematobia irritans | reverse complement strand
AATATCTACCGATGACCAGCAGCCTGAGGAAGGAGGAAGTTCACAAAAGGGTCATTTGGTCGCCCGTCCATCAAGAAGAAAAATATCTACAAAGAAAACGCAACAGCAAACCCCCAATTCATACAACTCCCTGCGTTCTATTACTACTACACCTTTATATGCTGAAGAGCTCTACTCATTTACATGCAACCATCATAGAGTGCAGGGCTGCCAATTTTGCCGATTTATCGGCATTTTGACGATTTTTTACTCACAAAATGGACAACTCCGATTTTTTTCCGATTTTAACGATATTAGACACATAGTTTATGGAGCTTAAATTTTTACATTTTGGAGAAATTTTTGAAAATATTAAAATAAATTTGAAAAATGTTGGGAAAAAATTCGGAAACAGAACGTGGAGTACTTTGGCTTTTCGAGTTTTGTCAAAATTCGTACAAATAACCATGATTCTTCCAAACTCCACAGCAAACGTAGACATTTTTAAGCAAAAAACAAAAAAAAAAAAAATAAAACATCCTAAATTGAAATAACTCAAATTGTTTTAATACCAAAATTGATAATGATTTACACAGAATATGCAATAGAAACTTTAACTAATTATGATAAAATTCTAGTACAGTATAAAAAATAACCACCATAAAAAATCACCTGTTTTGGAAAACATGAGACTTTTTCTTTAATTTCAAAATATATAATTAAAAATATTACTCAATTAATAACAATATTTCAGAAAAATAGATTTTTTATAAAAAAATTACGAAATATTTTTGTTTAACAAAAAAATGATTTTTATGGTAATGTTATTTGTATACAAAACTGATTTCTTTATATATTTTGTTTTTAGTTTACCCAAAAAATACGTTTAATTTTAATATCATTTATATTGCCGATTTTTTGACGATTTTTAAAATGCAAGTGCCGATTATGACGATTTTTATTGAAAAAAGTGACGATTTTTCTTGAAATTTTATTGGCAGCCCTGATAGAGTGTCTCACAAATGTGCATTGGCTATAGAGACAGCAAATGTGCGCCTTGGCTTCTCGCATGCACCACGTCTTTTTATTTTGTAATGGTAGATAGATCGTTGGTTCATCATCGTCGTCATCTGTTGTAATCGCGCGCCATCCGTGGTTGTTATTGCTCTTGTTGTTTTTATTTTTATAGATCCCTATACTTCGAATGTGTTGGTTATGTTAAGATGCAAATTACTTGCACGCATTTTGATAGCTCTCTTTTCTCTCAGAAAACAACAACTAATGCTGCTGCTGCTTATATTCTATTCTGTGTATTGGACTATCTAATATTTGATGGTATTGTTGCCGCATAAAATCTACTTAATTATGTAGCTGTCATAGCTAAGGTCAAATGTAAGTTTTTATTTTTAATAGAATATCTTGCATGTGGGGAAGGTGTCGTACTACTATTCAAGATCACTGTCTATAGGCAATAATTCATAGGTCAAAGATTATTTTGGTGAGATTCTATTTCGCTGTGATGCCATTTATTTCCAAAATAAATGTCATGATTGAATCCCACTGCGGTAATCCTGGAAATTGGACGCAGGGTCAATAAGAGAGTTGAGGAGTTGGAACTGGAACTGGAACTGGAAGAAATGTGCATGTTAGGAAGAAAACATTAATCCACATAAAAATAAGACTAGCAAACTACTGAAGCAAAGCAAGTCCTGAAAAAGATTGATTTTCATATGTATCGGTGTAAAAATTATATGTTTGGAACTAACATTTTTAGCACATTATTTTTAAGTGCATGCATATAATGCTCATAAACTATGTGTTAGCGACATATATGTTAGAACATATTATGTTTGGGACATAACATTTTTATACCCACCACCATGGAATGGTGACGGGGGTATAATATTTAAGTTTGTCATTCCGTTTGTAACACATCGAAATATCGATTTCCGACTATATAAAGTATATATATTCTTGATCAGGGAGAAATTCTAAGACGATATAACGATGTCCGTCTGTCTGTCTGTCTGTTGTAATCACGCTACAGTCTTCAATAATGAAGCAATCGTGCCGAAATTTTGAACACACTCGTCTTTTGTCTGCAGGCAGGTCAAGTTCGAAGATGGGCTATATCGGTCCAGGTTTTGATATAGTCCCCATATAAACCGACCTCCCGATTTGGGGTCTTAGGCTTATAGAAATCGTAGTTTTTATCCAATTTGCCTGAAATTTGAAATCTAGAGGTATTTTATGACCATAAAGAGGTGTGTCAAAAATGGTGAGTATCGGTCCATGTTTTGGTATAGCCCCCATATAGACCGATCTCCCGATTTTACTTCTTGGGCTTATAGAAACCGCTGTTTTTATTCAATTTACCTGAAATTGGAAATCTAGAGGTATTGTCGGACCCCAAATACGTGTGTCAAAAATTGTGAGTATCGGTCCATATTTTGGTATAGCCCCATATAGACCGATCTCCCGATTTTACTTCTTGGGCTTATAAAAACCGCAGTTTTTATTCAATTTACCTGAAATTGGAAATCTAGAGGTATTGTAGGACCACAAATACGTGTGCCAAAAATTGTGGGTGTCGGTCCAAGTTTTGGTAGGGTCCCCATATAAAACGACCTCCCGATTTGGGGTCTTGGGCTTATAGAAATCGTAGTTTTTATCCAATTTGCCTGAAATTTGAAATCTAGAGGTATTTTAGGACCATAAAGAGGTGTGCCGATAATGGTGAGTATTGGTCCATATTTTGGTATAGCCCCCATATAGACCGATTTCCCGATTTTACTTCTTGGGCTTATTGAAACCGAAGTTTTTATCCAATTTGCCTGAAATTGGAAATCTAGAGGTATTGTCGGGTCATAAAGAGGTGTGCCGAAAACGGTGAGTATCGGTCCATATTTTAGTATAGCCCCCATAAGAACGATATTCCGATTTAACTCCTTGGGTTTCTAGAAACCGTAGTTTTTATATGATTTGCCTGAAATTGTAAATATTCTGGTATTTTAGGCTCACAAAAACGTGTATCGGATTAAGTTTTTATCGGTCCATTTGGTAATGCCTCCATATAAACCGACTTCACTTCTTGAGGGTGTAGAAGGCGCACTGATCATGAAATTGCTTGAAACTCAATGTAAAATTTCCAGATTTTACTTCTACAGATTTAAGATTTCAAATCAAGACGTTATTTTATAATTTTCTTGCACACTTACAAGAGATGTTAATGATTCCTCTAAAACTGAAACAAAAATGGTTCTTATAAATCCAGAATCTGATATGGTGCTCATAGGTGAAATCTTTAAATTTATCTTCGGGAAGTGTCCTCAAGTTCTCAAGCCCTCCTGAAATTTCAAAGGAAACCCTAATATTTGGTTCATGGTGGTGGGTATTTAAGATTCGGCCCGGCCGAACTTACTGCTGTATATACTTGTTTTAAATATAATATGTTTGGATGCAAACATATACTAATTTAAAAATTGCCTATAAACATATATGTGTTTAGAAAGATAGACCGAAAGAGTATGCTGCAAGTTAAAAAATGGAAGTAACCAATTGCCGTCTTAAAAATATATACACATAAAAAATTTCATTAAAAGTTTTTTTTTTATACCAGTGTATGCCTAATGTGAAACATAATATGTTTGAACAATACAAACAATATTTTGCTTGGACCAATCCTGTAAATATATATGCTTCAAGCAGAATATGTATATGTTACAGAAGCGTTTTTTGAGGGTGTACGAGTTCTTTATAATACAAACACATTTTTTATGAGGCAATCCTTCTTACATTAAAATTGTGACACAGACCAGAACAAAACTGTGGATAAATTCCTTTGTAATGATTGCACCACATCTGAATAATACTACTAAATATTCATTTATTTAACACTCTTTTCCACTTAAATCATTTGATCCTTTGACACACCCCTTTTCAAGGCCAATTCTATGTTGAGGGTTACGTGTCCTTTGACATTAATCCATTCTACAAATCGCAGATACTCTTGAGCATATGCTTAATAGCGATCACAGGGTTAATTAACCAAGAAATGGGGTAAAAATTTAAAAAATCAAAATGAAAATTGATAAAAAGTCAAATCCATAAAGAAAGTAAGCAACAGGCTCAAGTGTTAGAATAAATTCGTACCTTTATAATAGAAAAATTATAGGAGTAAGATTTAATAAGAAAATCTCAGTTAAACGTTTAATTAACACTTTTTTTATTATTGAGACTTCTATCTATCCATTGAAATGAAATTGGAAAGAACGATATTTAATAAAAAAAAAACTAACTTTTCACATTTTATGTTGCCATCATTTAGGAAGTGACGGGAACTATCTTTAGATATTAGTATCAAAAAAAGATAAGCTTAAATTTTACTATTTTAAGCTCATTTATATGCCTACAATGTTCGGCCGAATACTCCATCTCTTCCCTAAATAAATTTTTATAAGAAACGGAAGTGTAACCTTTATGACCACCCCCTTCGTTGTTTGTGTTTCTTTGTGCCGTTGAGTACAGAATGGTATGTCTGTATACGGAAAACCCCTAAAAACTGTATTTAATTAGGCCACATTTGTGTTAAGATGTAAGAGGTGTAAATGATGGAAACCCTATTCAATGTGTTAGTATTTGCTGAAAGCGACTTTTATATTCATTTCATGAAATGCAAATATGAGGACATAAGTGTAGCCTTAAATAATATCTTCGATTATTTACCAATTATATTAATTGAACAAGTATTTGAAATAAATCTAGTTAGGTTAGGTTAGGTTATGTGGCAGCCCGATGTATGAGGCTCACTTAGACTATTCAGTCCATTGTGATACCACAGTGGTGAACTTCTCTCTTATCACTGAGTGCTGCCCGATTCCATGTTAAGCTCAATGACAAGGGACCTCCTTTTTATAGCCGAGTCCGAACGGCGTTCCACATTCCAGTGAAACCACTTAGAGAAGCTTTGAAACCCTCAGAAATGTCACCAGCATTACTGAGGTGGGATAATCCACCGCTGAAAAACTTTTTGGTGTTCGGTCGTAGCAGGAATCGAGCCCACGACCTTGTGTATGCAAGGCGGGCATGCTAACCATTGCACCACGGTGGCTCCCAAATCTAGTTAAGATAAGTAATGAAAAGCTAAAGTTGCGTACACCCGACTATGTGATACTCTACACTAGGGATGCCAGACGTGCTCTTTTAAAGAGCACATGTGCTCTTTTTTACAAAATGTGCTCTTAAAACAAGACAGGCCAAAAGAGCACGCGAAAGTGCTCTTTTTTCTGCATCACAACAAATATTAATCAAATGGTAAAAGTAAACTGAAAATATGTAAATGTCGCACTAAGAGATTTTCCTAGCCGTTATTTTCTAATTAAATAGTGTGTTACTTTATATATCAGAGTCGTAGAAGAGCATGCCGATGTTGCTTCTTCACTTTGTACTCTGTTCTAAATGTAAACAAACTTCTTCAATAACGTTTTTCACAAAAACACCAAAAAATGACTTACAAAGTATTGTAAGAAAATTAGCATGAGTTGAAAGTGACTTATTTTATGTTTATGGTATGTACCTCTTTTTGCTTTGTTTAAATGAATTATATTTCAATTAAATTAAATGATTTTCTTTTATTTGAAAAAGTGTGCTCTATTCCTTTCGTATGTGCTCTTTTTATAAGCTGAATGTGCTCTTTTTGCCTCTTTAAAATCTGGCATCCCTACTCTACACCCACCCACCCACGCTACTATGATGATACACTGAAAAAAATATTGTCGTCAGGTCAAACATTTTATGTCTTTAAAATACGAATGCAAATTTTGCTTAGCATATAAGACGCATTTCTCTAATACAAGGTTTTTTTCCTTGTCCAAAAGTCGATAAACTTTTCAATGAAGTCGTATTGTCCGTATAATTAAGTGATTTGACTTAAAAATAGGTATCATAACATGAAAGAAAAAATGTTTGGATTAAGGTCAACTTGACTTTACTAATTCAGAAAAACTCTTTAAATTTAATGAAATTGTCTTTAAATTTGTTGTCTTTTTGCATCTTGACTACAAAGCAAAAAATCGTTCAAATATAGGACATGTTTTCAACACTTTATTTTAAAGACTTTTTTACTTGAAACGTTGCATAATTTCTACTGGAAGCCGAGTCTGAATTTGGAAAATAAAGTTGTCGTTAACTCGTTTTTAAAGAACATATGAAGAAAAAAAGCTGAAAAAGCGAAAAATTAAAATTTGCTTCGTAGAAGCAAGTTCACAAAACCCAAATTTAAAAGAGAATTGTGTCTTAAAAGTATCCTTACTTGTATTCTCCGCTTCTTTGGCTCGGAATCAATACCAAAATTTTTAGAGTAAAGACAAAATCTTTGGAACCGGCCATGCTTTTTTTTCAGTGTAATAATTTCGTGGATTAAAGTAGAGTTAAATTCGTATACAATTTTATAATTTAATTTGATTTTTTAATCAATTGATTTTTTTCTCTTACTGTTGGTTTAAATGAAGTTAATTTAATTTTAATTTGAACTGATTTATTAACGGCCATTTTCATGTAGCTCCGTTAGGCTTTAACTGCCAGTTAACAGAAAGTAAATTGCAAATATCTTCTCTCCGGTTAACGTTAACTGAAACATTTTCGTCAGTTAAGTTCCTAACTGGCCTATGGAATATAAAGGCAAGATGACAGCCTCGTCCATAATACGGTTTAAAAGTTGGTTAGTTAACGGAACACTAACGGAGCTTTATGAAAATGGGGGTAAGTCAAGTACAAAACTATACTATGAGAACTTATATATCTGCCTCTTGTATAAATAAAACTGCTTTTTGCATCTATGAAAGTCTCATACCATCATACAAAATCCGATCTTAAGCGCAGCAAAAAATAGTCTTAAAAAAAAAACGGTATTTAAAACAGTCATGGGAATTTTTATTATTATAAAGGAGGTGCCAGTTGTGGGATTCTGTGTTCAATTTTAACGATGAATCGCATCGTTAAGAAGGGATATCAAGAAAAATAACAACCAAGCTATTCGGTAGTCGCTTTAAACTACATTTCTAATCGTTTCAAATCGGCTGTGTTGTTTTCTGTGCAGATAACAATCAATACATAGTTAAGTAAACAACGAAGATTTTTTGTTGTTTATTTTATCGAATGCGTTGACGATGTAGGTTACTTTTAACAGGAAAATAATGGACCCCTTTTTATTACAAAAATAGTTTTCTGCAACATTTTAAAACCCCTAAGGTAAAAAGCCGTTCTAAGAATTTAGTCGGGCGGAACTGCCTTAAATGGTCTTAAATTAAAGGGAATTTGAACATTTTCGCTAAAGTGAACTCTCTTGGTTTTAATTAGTTCACGTTACCGCGAGTCCACTGTATATTGAGAATGTCACAAATTTTTCTCTTCCGGCTCTGTGTATGTCTTTTAAATTAGCAAACAATTTCCAATTTTGCAAACTGTTTTTGTTCTATTCTTCCATTACACAGTTTTTAGTAGCAGGGTTGCCAAGCGCAACGCAGTTTAAACAATAATCGTTCAAGATTAGTTACAGAATGACACGATCGTTAGTGCAAACAATTTTTTTGGTGGACAAAATTAACTATGCGATTATCGTGAAGAAATACAGAATCCCACTACAGGGTAGTATTAACTTGTCTAAATTTCAATGGAACAGCTTCATTCACAATTCACTTCAGAGTCCCTTCAGTGAGGATATACTTTGTATAACTTTATCATAACCCAGCGTAGTATCCACTGGATACCTTAATCAAAAACGTACACTTAACCTATTTATCTATAATAAAGAGAGTAAATTCTATATTCAATTCTAGCATCATCTTCGTGTGTTACATCATAGCTGCACACATATCTATCTGCAATTGGTTATATATACATCGTACATTTATATACTTCCAAATGCTGATTTAGTCGTTGCTACTACTTCTCATCTTCTGCTGCCATTTTGTTCTGTTAATCTGAGGGGCAGCACAACGCTGCGTCAATAGCAACCGAGAAACAAAAACAAAACAAATAAAAAATCACCAAATCACATTTCGTTCCTCTTCATTGGTTAACAAACTCTGCCAGAAACAACAACAATAATGACAAGCCTTGAAGATTTGTAGTAATCTCAACAGAAGTAGATGTGGTGCAATGTATTTGATTTTCTTATGCTACATTTGCTCTCTATGTTGCTACGACACTTACTTTCTCATCTTCTTCATAAAATATTTGAGAGAATAGAGAATCAATACAAGTTAGTTGCTGTTGGTTCCCAAACTGGTTTTTCATTCTTAACCTCACCATCTCCCTATTCCTACTGCTAAGATTCTTGTAGATATTTTCATGAGATCCATAGATACACATTTCTATGAATAAACACATATTCACCCATGTCTACGACTATTTTATTTGTTGTAATCTAATGGATTTCGTTAATGGCAATAAGAAAATTTCATTAGCTACGCATTTTACAGGCATGCGTATGAAGATGATGTTTTAATGACGCTAGCTAGCAACAGCAATAACAACTCCAAAAAGACAAACACTCATACGTATATAGGTCCCAAATAATTTCCTCCCAATTACCACTACTACAAACAATAAGTCATACATATGCATTCATATGAGATGAGGTTCTCTTGAGAAGAAACCTTAATCCAGACATCAATGAATTTATCTAATAGATAAATTTCTTCTCCCACATTATGACTTGTAATAAAATCAACCACCATCTTCATCATCTGGTCAATAGTGCTGCTCAGCACACGCAAATGTACATCATTTTCTCGACACAAACTTTTGTATACACTCACACACAAACATTTTAATCATCTCTTGTTTTTCTCAGTGCTTATCTCAATTGGTTGTACTTGCACTAACGATGTATTTGTGAGATTCTCTCAAAGTCTGTTTAATTGTATGCGCTCTTCCTCTCTCTCTCTCTCTCTGAATCTTTGGTATGTTTTCTTAAGCAGCCAACACACAACCACAATGGTTAGCTGACTCTGTCACTCACTCACAGTGGTTGGCCGTTAACCCAATCATTTTTAGTCTTTTCACAATCCTCTTGAAAGATATTTGTGTGTGGTGCTGACACCGTTCGTCTTCTCTTCTTCGTCGGATGTTTTTATTTTTGGTAAAAAAAACGACTGCTCTTCTTGGATTGATGTGAATGTGTGTGTATATGATATGCTGTTGTTGTGGTTCTTCAATGAGGATGTTGCTGAGGGTTTGCTGCTACAGCGTTTATCGGCAGAGGGATTAATCGTGGTGACTGCATGAGATTGCTGGACAAATTTTCTTTAAATACAACTCCATAACGACAGAATCGATTCAGTTGAGTTTCATCTGCCCAACGTTAAAGGATAACACTCACAACATAAACTGTTTAACAGAAAAACAAAATAAAATAATACTTATACATACATACTTATAAGACGACAAACCAACATACGCACACATCATATATTACTCTTTATTTAGTTTAAGATAAATTGCAAGTCATACACACAAACCCCTACGCCTTACCCTACATACCAAACAAAACGGAAATACTTTTTCTGAAGCTTAACAGAAACTTCAGAAAACAACAGCAGTCGAAGAAGAATAAACGTCTCGTACATATTTAAGTACATCAATCGTGTAACGGATACGTTGTTGCTTAAATCCTCAGCTCAGTAAGCAGAGAAGAGAGATTCTGCTACTCTACACTGACGTGCGCCATCGAAATCAAACAACCGAAACTTAAGTTTAGTTTCGGTTAAAACGAAACCAATCATTACGGGTGTGCTCGCGAACGTAGATACATCAAACGGAGGAAAAAAGAAAGATACCCAACGCACGAACGAATAAGAAACATTTCAGTTAATGATATTAAAAAAATAAGAGCATCATTACTATAGCTCGCAAACAACAAATTCCTTAAAAAACACAAAGTTTACTTATATTGCTCACATATAAAAATAATACAACAAATAAAGCAAATATGGTGCAATAGAATTTTAAGTGAAAATTACCAAAAAAAAAAAAACAAAAACCAAATTAATATGTTATCAAAAATTTCTCTAAGAAAAAGAGAACATATATAATAAAGAAAAGAAACACAAACGAAAAGTAAAACTAAATAAGTTATCCAAAATATTTCTTGTGAATATATGAAACTTGTTTAACTCTATACAAAATGCCTTAAAAGATAAACAAACAATGTTAAAAAAAATTAAGAAAAAATTGTGATGCAAAAAATTTTCTAAAATTTATTTTTGCAAAAAATTAACGAAAAACACACACATCAACACGTACCCCTCACTCAACAAAACGGATTAACTTGAAGAAAAAAACATAAGTCAAGGTAATAAAATATTACATAATAGAGAAGAAACAATTTTTTATAAATGTTTTAATTGAAAAAAATAAATAAACAAGTTATACCTTGAAAAATAAATATTTTTTATTTTTCCAACATTGCGAAAACAGTGTTCCCTAAAAACATTCAATTCAATTCTTTTAATTGCCGATGGTACACAAAAACAAAATTTAACACAACAATTTTTTCTATCTCTTTTCAATTCCTTACATTTTTGGAATTTTTTCCCCAATTTAAATAAACTACTATATAAGAAAAACTATGAGAATTTTGTAATAGTGAAGGTTTGGAAGCTATCAATTTTTTTGAAAGAAAATTTGACTCAAAATTTTAAGACTGCTTAAATAAAAATATAATAGAAACCCTATGAATTTATATTCGTGCATTGAAAGCAGAAACCAGCCAAATTTTAGAAACCATATTGATTTGCAATGCCAAATAAAGAAAGTGCTGGGTTCGGACGGTGAAAATGTTTATTAAAATAAATGGCAAAGTTTACAATCTATGACATGCCCGTCAGCGGACAGTCTATTTCAAAGTTGGTTTTCTCGCTGCTCGAGAGGTAAAACGGGAAGAGTGGTGTTAAAAGTTAAAGTGACGCTAAAAAATTTATTTCTTTAGAGCCAATCGTTGCATCGCCAGAACGGTTTATTAAGGGCTAAATTGATATTGAGCCACTCAGCAGATATGATTTAAGAAAGCAAACTAAAACCCTGTTTCAAGTTTCAAGCAAATCGGATGGCAAATAGATGTTCGAAAACTAAAATAAATTGGAAAGACCGCTCTATTTATGGGTTCAGAATAACACCTGATAATTTCAGACTAATTGTATGAAAAAACTGGGGTCCAAGTCCATCTGTGTCACTATTGTTCATTATATCCTCAAACAAAAAGTCTAAAGGCAATTTAACTTTATCATGATAATTGGTTGATTTTTGCTTACTCTAATGAGATGAACACAAAACAAGAAAAAGTTTTACACAAAACAAATACATAATTTTTTTAAAATAGGATTCATCAAAACAAAATTTATAATTTTCTAAAATGAATGGATTTTTTTTGTTAAATTATGCCCGTCATGAACTTTGTGTTTTTTTGAAGACCTTTTTAACAAAAGAAAAATAATTCTTATGTTTAATAATTTTGCTTCAACTTGACTAAAATCAAGAACTTATTGTTGTCAAGACACCACGGATAATCTATTTTAGTTAAAAATTTCTAAAATATAGCTACATTTTCTTTCAGTGTATGTATCACTTTTTGGACAAATTTATCCTAAATGGATAAATTTATAATCTCTTAATAAAAATCTTTGAATAAAATTCAAATTGAAAATTATGAACCATAAAATGTTATTAATTTTGAAAAAGATTTCAAATAAATATCTTATACAATTTTCTAACAATTTCACCACTCTCTCCGTAGCGCATGAAAAAACCTTTTACTAAGGTTTCCCCTATCGAACTGGTGAAAGACCGCTGGGTATATGAATTAACCGGCCATATTTCTATCGTTGATTTCTTATCATTGCACCCTAACTAATGATATTCCGAAGACTATGGGTAGTGCTTTGTTCGGATGATGATGAAAATATGATTCACCTTAACGGGAACCAAGCATTTATTGATAACCTGGAACAAAAAATCCCATTGCAATGATGAATGGGGGCTAACATATTTGAGAGAATAAGATAAAAATATATTGACATAATACTTTTTTATATTCGTAAACCGAAATTTCTCAAATATTTCAAGGGAGTGTATTGTGTACTTTGACCAAATGGGGTGTATATATTTGTTATTCGTAGGAAATGAACGTAAATCGTAACGATTCAGCGCCAAAAACAAAAAAGCAGGTAAATCAGGCCAATGCTGGAGATTGTGACAAAAAATACTTTCTTTTTATATTTTTAATTAAAGTAATAATGCATTTTTTTTTTGTTAATACAAATAATGTTTTAAAATCAACACTAAAAAAATTGTTAACAATGTTTCCTTGCATGGTTTTTAAATATCAATTAAAGGTAAATATCTTTGGGGGATACAGTTGCAACGGTAGACGTAATTTCAGTATAAATTGACCTTAATCGAAAAATTTATGATAAAAGATAAAATGCCCCAAACATAAAAGTGACTTGATATTTACAATTTTCTCTATTGCTAGTTATTATTATTATTAATAATGCTTACATTGCGCCGCAACCATAGCTTCGACAAGTAGAGTTATATAATATGTTAAGGTGTATTTTAAAAGGAAATTAAATAGATATTCCTCAAACAATGCTCTCTCAAATGACTAAGAAAGATAAATTAAACATTGTATGCAATTTTTCGATAGAGAAAATATTTTTACTTTTAAACCTTACATATATTACTATACCCATTTCAATTTTAAAATAATTTAATTAATTTAGTTATATAAAGAATAATAAATAAATAATATAAACAAATAATAAATTCAAATCCTTCATTTCACTTAACTCTTCATATATGTCCCGCATTATGACAAATTACTACACTACATGCCTCCGAGATGAGATAATGTATCATTGTGGTCTCATTGACCTCACTCTCAATTTCCGTTACCTTTTGAGTACTAAATACATAACTCTTCAACAATGAACCCACACTTCCACAAAATTGCTTCATATAATTGCTAATTTATCCTAACTCACCTCGTTTCTCTCAAATGTGTCTCAAATCACCACTTGAGCCTCAGATGATAGATGCTTTCATTGTGACCACTTTGAAAATATACTCCCCGTTTCCTTTTCTCTACATTGTATTGGAATTCACAATAAAATATGTCGCTTGTACGAAGCCCCTGAAAAATATCCAATGCAATGAGAGACTATAGAAACTTCTCGCTGGTCATGACATCTACAATAACTAAATATATAATTTTGCACCTCGAATGGTATAAATAAAATAACAGACCAGTTAAAATACATTAAAACTTCTTCTCAACTCATTTTTGTCAACTTTTAACTCCAGATACACAATATTCTACTTTCTCAAGATTGTATTATCATTCACAATAGTTTAACTAAAATTTTGAATTGGAAGTTCATTTATTTCGTATTCCAATCAGAAAATTCTTCAAAAATGTTTGAATTAATAAATGAAAATTTTGCATCCAAAGGCAGAATTAGGAGGTATTTAAATTTAAAAATAACCTCATTTATTCTAATATAACCACCAATATAATAGAAATGTACCTTTTCGTGGGCAGCAGGTTCTCTAACTCTTTTTAACACTTGACCAATCAAATATCTTATCAATTTATTGTATAGCAAATATCTCGCTGGAGAAAAAATAGAACACCCAACATCAAAGGTGGCTAAGTTTTCGATGTATTTTGAAATTCGTTTCATTTCTATAATCTCAAGAATCGTAATCAATATGAGAAGAAAACAATGGACTGACACTTCGGTCTCGGTTCGTTATTTTTATTTTTCTATAGATTAGAGTATCTGAAATGAGATATGAGGGAGGGTAGAAAGATAGAACAATGAATTTGATATTTTCCCAGAAGCATACTCATATAAAATCGATAATACATTCTTCCAAGGCAAGCGGGAAAAGGTGGTTGTAGTTATTTTTATGAAAAAAAAAATACTTTATATCTTCGACATATTAGTATTTGATATTTCTCCTAAAATCTGAAAGAAAAAATATCTTCTTTGTAAGAAACTTCAAAAATTTAAACAAAAATCCCTTTATTTTTTCTCATTTCAGCATTGAAATCTAGCTAAGATAAATTTTCGGAAAAGTTTCCAATTCTTGTCCGCCTTCAATCAAACAACGAACAAATCATGTTGGCCACACCCACACACAACAGCAATCCAGCTGATAATCCCGCCCTTAAAAATGCAATCGCCACTCCCATAAAAATGGAAAGACGCGATTCCGCAACATCCGAATCTTCATTGGAACATTTGGATTTGGGTCGTACTCCCAAGAAATTGAATACAGCCACATCCACACCACTTGTGGCCACTGATAAACATTTTGCGGCAGCCGCCAATAGTCTATTGGGATCAAATGCCATGGATACCGATAGATATATGCCTCACCATCATCAGAGTAAAATGCAGCAAGATTCCGATGAGGCCAATGACTATGATGACGATGAGTCGGCCGATGAGAAAAGCATTCCTGCGCCACGTCAGCAACTACAACACAAACGTCGCCTTACCTCGCGCAATCTCATGGATAAACATACCAGCGTACACATTGATTACAATTCAGATAATCCAAATTCTCTGCGTAAAAAATTCCGTTTCAATCGTGGTTCCATAGATCATGGAAATGAATCTGGCTTTGTTGATGCCAGTCATAGTCAATTGCTTAGTGGTAGCCCAGTGATTGCTGCTAATCAAGCAAATACTGGCCACAACAATAGTAGTAGCAACAATAACAGTGGATCCAAATCGAATAGCTCTTCGGCTGCATCCACACCGCCTCATCAGCAAAGCAATGGTGGCAATTCGAGTGCCGATTCTGCAACGGGTGAAGATATGAAATATGTTTGCCCCATATGCGATGTGGTGTCGGCCACACCGCATCAATTTACAAATCACATACGTTGCCACAATTACACCTCAGGGAATACGGAGAATTTCACCTGCCGTATTTGCTCAAAGGTAAGTGATTTAATCCTAAGTTTTGTGTTAGAAAATTTAGTTCACATGAACAACACCCTGAGATAAATACGTTTTTCTCGTTTTAAGCGGTAAATTGCCACTCCCTAAATAACTTTTTACCCATTTTTGTAGCAGTCCTAAGCCTGGACTGCTTAACTCTCAAATTCTACTTTTTTTTTCCTACATTTCCCTCTCTGATTAATTCTCATTAGAGTTTGGAAACTGGATTTTATTTTACCATCCCTATTCTTATTTTCTCTGTTACAGGTACTCTCATCTGCCTCTTCGCTGGATCGTCATGTTCTGGTACACACTGGTGAAAGACCTTTCAATTGTAAATATTGCCATCTCACTTTTACCACAAATGGCAACATGCATCGCCACATGCGCACCCACAAACAGCATCAGCATACACATCATCGACGCAACTCAAATGGAACAAAGTTCAACTCCAACTCCAACAACACAGCAAAAGCCTTAGCAGCAACAAACGGTGGTGGTGTCCCGGCATCATTAAGTCAAGTTGGACAATTAAGTGAAGGCGTTAAATTATCAGCTGCTGCGACAGTTACCACCAGCGAGACAGAGCTCAATAATCAAAATGTGTTGGCATCAGCTATTAACTCACATAGCATTAACAACAGCAACAACAACAATGGTGGTATATTGTCAACAGGTGCTAATGACAAACGATTAAATGGCAATACCGAAGCCTCATCAGCTCTAGAAAGTTATGAAAGTGATGGTGATGGCTGCTCTTCAGATAACTCAGCAGCTCACAACAATAACAATGACTTGAAAATTAACAATAATAACTATAAACGCAAACTAAGTGATGATGATGATCTCCATGAGCGACAGCAACGAACCCATACTTCAGAAGAGTTGTTGAAGCAGCATTTGAAGGCAATTTCCACAACTCCAACCACCACCTCCCCCAAAAATAGTCATACAGATGGTAAACATAACTCAACTTCAAGTAATGAGTCATTAATTTGTCCTGTTTGTAATGATGATGAGTTCTCCGATGTCATGGCCTTGGATCAACACATGGATGCCAAGCATCCGGAAATTCCAGCCAAATGTACCAATTGTGAGGTTATATTCCGCACTCATCACCAACTTAGCATACATCCTTGTTCAGCTGATGATGTCAAACCTCAGGATATAACCGAACATCCCATAACACTAAGACAACGCAGCTTTAGTGAAAATTCTGTAGGTCAGTCACCACACGAACTATCCTCCGAGGAACGTGATGCCAATGCTGAGCAGCGACGGCGTCAAGAGCTATTCCAAAATTTGGAATTAAAAAATTTAATGAGCCAAACCAATACCCCGCCATCTTCCCATCATAATCTTGAGCTTACTGAAGACGATATAAAATCCGAACCTTCGGCAGGCCATGATTCCAAAGATTTGGCTGATATTCAATCGATACTGAACATGACATCTTCGTCGAATACATCGAACTTCCTTAAGAATTTTGAGCAATCCGTGAACACTCCCTCCTCACAGTTCAGCTATGACCGAGACGAAGAAGAAGCCCAAGATGTTTTCACTGCTGAATTTCGTAAAATGAAATTACGCGGAGAGTTCCCCTGCAAGTTATGCACAGCAGTGTTCCCCAATCTCAGAGCCCTTAAAGGTCACAATAGGGTCCACCTCAGTGAGGTTGGCCCAGCGGGACCTTTCCGCTGTAATATGTGTCCATATTCGATTTGCGACAAAGCCGCTCTGGTACGCCATATGCGCACACACAATGGCGATAGGCCTTATGAATGTGCCGTATGTAACTACGCCTTCACCACCAAAGCCAACTGTGAAAGACATTTGCGCAACCGTCATGCCAAAACCACACGAGAAGAAGTCAAACGTGCCATTATTTATCACCCATCGGAAGATTCCAGCTGTGATGATCCCAATAAGAAGCAACACCTTTTCTCTTCTCCCGATATGGATGATGATAGTGAATACTATCATCAGCCCAGTCGTAGAGATAGCTCCACACCTGTGTCACATCTAAAGGAGATGTTGACATCAGGCATCGATGGTCATGCATCTTCGAAACCCGCTAAGATTCAAGTTAAGAACCTTAATGAAATGTTGGACAAGTCCACAGCTTCGTCAGGTTACAACGACAGTTACGATAAGCAGTCACCGGCAGATACATCAGCTGCCGCTCCCATCGACATGAGCATGGATGTTTTGGACTTAAGCAAAAAACCAACCACTCAAGCAAACGCACAAAAACAAATGATAGCAAAAGAGGATGTACCCTTGTCACTGCTCCAGAAAGAGGAAAAACTTCCCGTGACATCTTTGCCCTCAAGTGTTGATGAACCACCGAAAGCTGCCGATTTGTCTACATTGCAAAAACAACAGGAATTGCTCATGGGCCAACAGCCATGGCTAAACGATACAGCCCAGTATATTCAGCAACTGTATAGGAATTTGCTATTTCCTCAGCTTAATCCTTTCCTGATGCCCAACTCTCCATTTATGCCTCAGAATATGACTGACTTGCACAAACTGGCTCCTTTCTTTAGATCAATGTTAGGAGCAACTGCCGGAGCCACTATGCCACCAGTTTCCGAATTAGAGAAAGCAGCAAACCCAATACCACCAGCTACGGCTAATTTGCCTCCTATTAGCCCCATGATGTTGGAGAAATCGGCCTCAGTTTCAATGGCATCACCAAAAACAGCCTTACTCTCTCCCAATCCCAGTCATCTCAGCATACCCAGACATGTTGTTAATCCCTCAATGTCCTCACAACCACCACACTTGCCACCTACTATGTTGTCTAATGGGCCTGTAAAAATGGTTTTGAAAAACGGAGTTTTTATGCCAAAGCAAAAACAGAGACGTTATCGCACAGAGCGTCCATTCGCCTGTGAGCATTGTTCGGCCCGTTTTACGCTCAGATCGAACATGGAACGTCATGTCAAGCAACAACATCCCCAATACTATGCCCAAAGACAACGTAGTGGTCATCATGTTATGCGTGGTCGTGGAGCTAGCAGTGCAGCGAATATGAATGGAATTACCCATTTGCAAGCTGCTGTGGCTCATGCTCATTATGGTGGTAATCCCAATACTCCAATGAGTAGTCACTCTCCCATTTCGGATCAAGTAAAATATGCAATCTTGGCACAGCAACTTAAGGCCCGTAAAGATCCCGATCTTTTGCAACAGGCGTTGGTGCATGGTTCAAACAGTGTTGCCAATTCCAATATGTTCTCGAGCCATTTGGGATCTCTAAACAATAGCAATGGCGTAGCACCTCCAGCATTTCCCAACTACTCCAGTCAACAACACTTAAGCCAAAATGGTACCCCGAATGGTTCCATGGAGGACGATGAGCCCAAACTAATCATCGATGAGGATGACGATGAAGAAGATGGCGAGGAAGAGGACGAAGACGAAGGAGCAGAATTACACGACGATGATGATGATGATTATCCCGATCACGATGACATTCAGCTGATGGAGAAGGACGCTGAACCAGTAGAAGAACACCAATTGCCTACCACTGTAGAAGAGGTTAAACTTAAATCAGAGGAAAATAAAGACGCCGCTAAAAAAGTAGCCGAGTCTATTCTAGAGCAAGCCATCAAAGCTGGTCAGAATTTGCCTCCTAAACCTGAAGTACCTGCTGTTAATTCGAACAACACCATGAAATCCATGATTGCTCAAGCTCCTGCGGTGGGAAAGTTCCTAAAAGAGGTGGCCAGTTCGCCATTCAAAGATGAATCTCAAGACCTGGTACCCGTAGCCAAATTGGTGGACAACGCCACTAGTAATTCGGTGTCATTCAACAACTATTTCCGTCCTGGTGATGTGGCCAATCATATGGACCAAAGCGATGAAGAGGGTTTAGTGGCCTCGGGTAGTGCCAGTGAAAGCAATAACTCCGGAGCCGAAGATGCTGCCACTAGTGCTCAAACCAAGAAAAAATCTGCCTACAGTTTAGCCCCCAACCGCGTATCCTGCCCATATTGTCAACGCATGTTCCCCTGGTCCAGTTCCTTGCGACGTCACATATTAACACACACCGGACAAAAACCCTTCAAGTGTTCCCATTGCCCCTTGCTTTTCACAACCAAAAGCAACTGTGATCGCCATCTTTTGCGCAAGCATGGCAATGTAGAATCGGCCGTTTCTGTTTATGTGCCAGATGAGGATGTCAACGAACCCATTCCTTTGCCCAAGTCAGTAGAAGAGATCGAAAGAGAAAAGGAACGTGAAGAGGAAGAGAAGAAACGTTTGGCCGAAGAACAAAAGGAACGCCTGGAAAGAGAACAAAGAGAAAAGGAGAAACAAGAACAGGAACGCCAACAGCAACAACGACAGGCTATTCTCAAACAATTAGCCGCAGTGCAATTCAATCAATTCCAATTAAAAACGGAAGCAGCGTCGGCTATTTCCTCGTCTGAGTTGCCTTACAAGTGTCATTTGTGTGAGAGTTCCTTTGCTGAGAGAACACAGTGCTTGGAACACATTAAATGTTTCCATGCCCAAGAATATGAATTGCTTCTATCCAAAGGAGCCATAGAGAGTGAAGCCGAGGTGGCCCAAATAAATTCCAATGAAGAAGAAGAACGCAATCGATCCCAGGAAGATGCTACCAAAGGCGGTAAATATCCCGACTACAGTAATCGCAAGGTCATATGTGCATTTTGTGTGCGTCGTTTCTGGTCCACGGAAGATTTGAGACGCCACATGCGCACCCATTCGGGAGAGAGGCCCTTTCAATGCGACATATGCCTACGAAAGTTTACACTGAAGCATAGCATGTTACGCCATATGAAGAAACACAATGGCCTAAACATGAATGGATCCATGCATGGAGTCGATGGTTTGAACAATGGCAATAGTTGTTCAGATTACTCGGATGATGAACAAGGACCAGTGACTCCATCGCCAGCACCAATTGCAGCAGCTGGCCACCCAGCGTTACCACCCAATGCAAATCTTAATGCTTTGTTTATGGGATCCATGGGTTCCAAGATTCAAGAGTTACTCAGCAAGGCTAATGAATGGGGTAATGGCTCCACGGTACTGCGTGAGCGTAAACAAAACATAAACGAAGACTCGAGTATGATGCAATCGGATTTGATCGGCAATCTCTTGGGTATCAGTGATCAAGGTATATTGAACAAATTGATGTCATCGCCAGATGAGGCAGCCAAGCTATTGGGAGTTGAAAAATAAATAGGCTCTTGGTTTAAATTTTTGGCTTCTAAATATCTCCCTCTCCCATTCTCTCTGTAAATTTATTCTCTAGTCATTTGACAAAGGTTCTCTGGAACTTGGATAACTTGTTGCTCGCATCTATCAGGTTTTTCGCTCTCTTTTTTATTCTCTTTGAGTGTTGCTATACACACAAAATAGTCATTTAAAAGAAAGAGCTCAGACATTGCTTCTCTTCTCGCTTTCATTTGTAAACTTTAAATTAAAGTTTTTATTTTACAATTTCATTAAATTACATTTTTCGTTTCAATTTAAAACAAACAAAAAAACACAAAAGACAAAACAACAACAAAACCAAAGCTTATTATATATATATTTTTTTTCTTAGATTACATTTTAAAAATTTAGATATTTTTATTCTCAGATTATATATACATATTTAGTAACAACTAGAATTACAATATATTTAAAAAATAATATTTAGTCATAGTCAAAAAAGAAGAAACAAAACAAAAATCGTTGTGAACAACATGTTGATATGAAACAATGAAATCGGTGCAACCGCTTTAATAGTTTTTAGATTTTAAATAATTTTCAAAGCGAAAAAGACTTTTTCTCAAACTATTCTTAACCCATTTTCTCACATTCCCTCGACCGCAATGTATTCCTTTGCTCTTACTAACAATAATAAACAAAAAGACTTTATCAAGTACTTAAAACGAAAACAAATGCCTTGATTTGTAAACAAGCAACATTGAACTTAGAAACAAACAAAAAACATTACTTAAAATTTTATTCTTGTTTTTTTTTTGTTAATTTAATAAAATTTGCAAAACTAAGCTCTCTAGCCCTAAGTTAGTCCTTAACCATAGATATATAGAATTGTTGTACATTTTCCAAATCCCCTGGAGGCCTTCTGAAACCGCTATGTGGCTTATTACATTTATAGATATACCAAATAAAAATTACAATTATTGAATAGAAACCATTTATCTACTACTACATACTTATAATAATTATATATGATAATTATAATAATATATGATGGAAAAAAATAATATATCCTAAATATTGTTTCACCAAAATCCCATTTGAAAAAATTACTCAAAATAAAATATTTAAATTAAAACAAAAAACACAATTATTTATAATAGAAATTCCTTTTCTTCCTAATTGGGAAAATGTTTTTTTTTTTTTGTTTTTCTTACGTATATATCGTATTGTATTTATTCTTCTTTTAAACTTTTCTGAATTGTTAATTTTTTGAATTTTTTTTATTTTGAAAAATAATAATTATACAGCAATAACCAAAGCATTTTTTGAGTGTATGTAGTGTTTTTAGAAATATCAAACAAACAACAACAAAGACATTTATTTGTAATAAATCTTATATGAATTATTATAGATATTACTATTTAAAGCAACAACAACAAAATCTTATTGTAATGAAATAAAAAAATATACAAATAAAAATTAAATATTAATTAAAAATTGAAAAAAATCTTTCGTTTTTGTCAATACCTATTCAGGATAAAATTGATTACTTCAAATTTCCAAAGAGTCAGTTAATGAAAGAGTAAACGAACTCTGATTTCGTTATCGTGATGTATATGGAATATGGGAATACAAAACTCAATCGAAATTTCAATAAATCTAAGGTTGACGTATATCTGTTCATATAGCTCCTACGAGTATACGGACTGATCCCTGAATTTAATTCTTAAGCACATAGACGCCTGAAATTTCATCTAATTTTCTTGAAATTTATTTTGTAGATTTACTTGGATTCGATATATCCGCCATATAGATCTATATTCCGATTTGATTTCTTGGACTATGTCGAAATGTTAATGCAATTTGACCGAAATTTCAATTTGAGCCCATGGATGCATAATAAACTAGATATGGTTCATATCGGTGTTTACCGGGTGGGTGGTATGTATTGCAACCAAATTCAGGTTGCTATCATTTCTAAACCGCTCGTCTAACAGACTGACAGATTTATTCCAATGACAGTTCATTTTGATCTATTTCGTTCGTGATGAAATTCAAGCGTGATAGTGTGATTGTTTTATATTTGGGTGTAAAACTACAAGTGGCTATCGCTGGATACTTCCAGACCTCATGGCATTCGATATGGAATTCATTGCCGTATTGAAAAAATTGTCGATACGATTAAAAGTTTGGATTATGGCATTCGATTGAAATTTTATTTAACGAGTTTGTTTTTCTCCAATGAGAAGCCATTTCGAATTGAGTAGTTTGTGAACAAACAACATGAGCGAGTTTACTTGCCAAAGAGGTGAGTTTAAAATGTGCACGTGAGTAATATTTTACTCACGCTATCACACACTCACGACGGAAAAATCTTACTCACGCACGATATTGTTTGGTAGGACTCACGCACACTCACGGAAAGAAAATTTGTACTCACGCACGAAAATGTCGTGACTCACGAATAATTTTGTGAGTAATTTACCTTAGGGACGTGTCTGAAAACATTAGCATGATTAAAATCGAGAGCGTTATTACACCCAGAAAAAAGTGACCCCTTCTTTAAGTTAAAATTAACTCATTGTGAAGAAAGTTAAACTTCGTATAGCACCAAAGACATTTTTATTTGTTTGAACGATATGATTTTCGTACACGCAAAGAAAAAAAACGTTTGGAAAACGTGTACCGAAAACGTTTTTCTTTTGTTAGAGTTTTTTGAATTGCTTCGAAAATTTTAAACTTTTATCACCAAAAAAATTCGTTTGCTACAAAGTTTTTATTTTTTCAATAAAAAAAGTTATTTTTGAAACAACAACAGAGTCCATTTCGTTTATATCAAACACTGTTCTTTTCTGACTTTTGGTATTTAATAAAACACATTTTACAGTTCAAAATTTAATATAGTACAATGTAATGTTGAACATTTTTTCGGAATCTTCCGAACATATGTGGAATGTATGTAAAAAAAAAAAATTTGGTCGAAGCAGGGATCGAACCCACGACCCTTGGCATGAGAGTCAGACGTAGCAACCACTGCTCCACGGTGCCAAACTAAATGTGTGTTTCTGCTAAATAAACTTTGTTTATTCGGTTCGTGGGCGCCGCAAGCTATGCTATATAAATATAACTTATATGGATAATTATCTATTGATGACCATAACAGGTACATAGCTAAGTGGTTAGTGTGTTGGCTTACAATGTGCATGGTCCGCGGTTCGATTCTCCGTCCAGGCGAAAGGTAAAAAAAAAATTTTAAATTTATAAAATCGTATAATTTCTTCTACATTGTTGGTATTACAGGAAAAGGTGTTAAGAACTAAAAAAACTCGTGGAAGTGAGAAAGATGTGAGGGAAAATGCAATTAGGAAGAAACAAATTTTTTTAGTTAGTCTTTATGAAATTGTTGTTACATCCTGGAAAAGAATATATGTTTATCACAAAAAGTATATACTTTTCTACCAAATACACTTCCTTACAGCGAAAAGCAAATAGGAAACGAACTGTGTTTGTCTAAAATTTCGTTTGGGAGGAAAGAATTATTTTTTTGCATGTAGAAATAAGGTAGAATGCATTACATATATTAGTTACAATTTTCTATACTACAGTATGAAAAAATTTAACTGAATTGAATTCCTACAATTTTATACAATTTTATTTATTTATATAGACAATTTTTTCTTCAATAAAAGAAATGTATTTATTAAGAATCGGCAGAATCGACTGTCCTTGAAATATTAATTTATTATTCCACTATTTCCAATTTCCATGTAATGGCATCAGCTGTAAAATGTATTTTTACGAACATTGATGGACTTATTGTTTGTTATTTATTATAAATAACAAAATATTTTACTTTGTTAAAAAATAATATTTTACTATATTATTTTTTAACAATCTCTCCGTATACCATAACAACACGATTCCAACTAAATAACAACCCACGCGCAAACATATCGATTACATCGATTACAGGTATCGATTACAGGTAGATAAAAGAAATGTAGGAAAATTTCCTATATTCTAACAAGTGTGTTTCCTTAAGTTTTGAAAGGATTGAATACCTCTTAGTACGAATGAACTAAAATATTTTTCTATGCCAAGTGTTATTCGTATGTATGATAAGCTTTCTATAATAAATGAAGTCAGAATTATCATTTTATAAGAAATTTTACTAAATTTGAGGAAACTTAGTTCGATTTTTGTTTATTTTTACGAATGCTTTGTAATCAGTGAACAAGTATATACGGCCGTAAGTTCGGCCAGGCCGAATCTTATGTACCCTCCACCATGGATTGCGTAGAAACTTCTACGAAAGACTGTTATCCACAATCGAATTACTTAGGTTGTGGTATCTTAAAACTTCTTAACATCGTTTTCTAAATTGTAAGTTAGCCCATACGTGGTATATATTAGATAAAAAAGTTATGTATAGTTAAGTCTACAAATAATAACGAATCGATATGGACTTTTTGCACGGTACGTAGAGAGCCAGAATTGAAATATGGGGGTCGCTTATATGGGGGCTATATACAATTATGAACTTGAAATGGACCAATTTTTGTGTGATTGGGGATCGATTTATGTGAGAGCTATATATAACTATAGACCGATATGGACCTAGTTAGGCATGGTTGCTAACCGCCATATAAATGTACCAAATTTCAACTGACTCGGATGAAATTTGCTCCTCCAAGAGGCTCCAAAACCAAATCTCGGGACCGGTTTATATGGGGGCTATACATATATGATTATGGACTGATATGGACCACTTTTGGCATGGTTGTTAAATATCATATACTACCACCACGTACCAAATTTCAAGCAGATCGGATGAATTTTGCTTCTCCAAAAGGCACCGGAGGTCAAATCTGGGGATCGGTTTATATGGGAGCTATATATAATAATGGACTGATAGGAACCAATTCCTGCATGGTTGTTGGATACCACATTTCAACCGAACGGGAAAAATTTTGGCCTTCCAAGAGGCTCCGGAGGTCAAATCTGGTGATCGGTTTATATGGGGGCTATATATAATTATGGACCGATATCGACCAATTTTTGCATGGTTGTTAGAGACCATATACTAACACCATGTACCAAATTTCAGCCGGATCGGATGAAATTTGCTTCTCTTAGAGGCCTCGCAAGCCAAATTTGGATGTCCGTTTATATGGGGGCTATACGTAAAAGTGGACCGATAGTGCCCATTTGCAATACCATCCGACCTACATCAATAACAACTATTTGTGCCAAGTTTCAAGTCAATAGCTTGTTTCGTTCGGAATTTCACCACGACCCAGAATATATATACCCAATAAACACAAACGTTTGAAAAATGCTAAATTTCAACAATTTTTCAAACATTTTTTCAAAGGATTAGGGTAATATTCAAGTTGAGAAATTGTTGAGAAAATCGCGTTCTCAACAAAAAACAGACATTACCCTCAACAGTGAAATTCAACACATTAGCAATAATATCTCAAGTGCTATCCTCAAATTGAAATGCTTCGCTACTCAATAATTTGTCAAACAATTTTCGATGCGAGTCAAATTCAAAATTAACATCGTTGCAAATACTTTTCAACCTAAATTTGTATGAATGATATCACCACTTCAAATTGAAAGCCAAAGCCAAAATTCTATGAATTTTGTATAATTTATTCATTTTCATCAAAATAAAATATATAATAATACACTACACTACATAATACACTAAAATACCAATTGATAAATAATAATCTTATTAAACATATCAACAAATAAGAACAAAAAAAAAAACAAGCAACAAAACTTTAAATATCTTTAAATAACATTATTAGTAAACACTTTTGCATTGATAATTCGTTTTCCTTCCTTTTGGTGTCATAAAACAGCATTAAAATTTATTAACATGCGGGCAAGTTGAAATTAGGAACGTACTGGACCGCGTGTTAGAATTGATTTCCAGCAGAAGGAATTCACAAAATATCCATTTTAAACTGATAATAGCATATGAATTAAACTGACGATGTGATGCCCATTTTCATCCAGAAGTTGTTGATTTCAACAATTTGTTGTTTTTAACAATTTTAATTGGTTGCACTTGTAATGTTTCTGGAAACTTTTTCTTGTCGTTTTTAATTGGTCAGCTTCTTAATGATGTTTGCAAGAATGTAGCATCCAAAGATTTTGGTTTTCTGCAAAGAGATTTAAATTTAGTGAATTCTCTAAAGTTTTGATTTTATTTTTCATATTGCCGTACCAATTATTATAAACTATTTGAAGCAGTTCCAGTTAATTGTCCACCATTTTTTCATCGGTCAGCTTTTTAATGTTTTCAAGAACGTATAATCCATAATTTTAGTTTTCTGCAAAGAGATATACATTTAGTGACTTCCTTAAAGTTTTATTTCATTTTTTATTTTCACTTACCTATTTTTATAAACTATTTGGTTATTTGTCTAAAATTTTCCATTTTTTATTTCTGCAATTGACCACGAACTTCGTTGCACAAATAAGTATTGAAAACCACATGGTTTTTTCGTTGCATTTTAGGGTAGTGTTTTGTCAAAGTTTTCTCATATTATCTTCAACAACTTTTCAAAGATTTCGTCAACATTTTGCCAAATTGGAAGTAATTCGCAAACAATTTGAAGATGTATTGAAGATGAGCTATTTCAAGTTGAATTTATGTTGAAAATTATATTTACCCTCAAACTGAAAAGTTGTTGCATTTGAAAAACGCTCATCCTGTGTTTATTGGGTAATAGTCGATTAGGTGTGTGTGTAGCAGGGATGGAAAATACAATTTTTAAGAAAGTACAAACAAGGTATTTTTTTGAGCGAAAAAGTACTTTTCACTAAATTTCAACAAAAATCCCATTGGGTGATTATTGTCCAGAGCTTCGTTAGACTGAATTTAAAGCGAATAAAATTTTGTTTGTCAACTCCTCAATTAAAAATAAATGAAAAAGTTTTCTATAGAAATAAAATTTTGAGAAAATTTTCTATAGAATAAAACTTTGACAAAATTTTCTATAGAAATAAAATTTTGACAAAATTTTCTATAGAAATAAAATTTTGACAAAATTTTCTATAGAAATAAAATTTGGACAAAAAATTCTATAGAAATAAAATTTTGCCAAAATTTTCTATAGAAATAAAATCTTGACAAAATTTTCTATAGAAATAAAATTTTGACACAATTTTTGATAGAAATTAAATGTTGACAAAATTTTTTATAGAAATAAAATTTTGACAAAAATTTCTATAGAAATAATTTTTCCAAAATTTTCTATAGAAATAAAATTTTGATAAAATTTTCTATAGATATAACATTTTAACAACATTTTCTATAGAAATAAAATTTTGACAAAAATTTCTATAGAAATAAAATTTTGGCAAATTTTCTATAGAAATAAAATGTTGACAAAAAACAAAATAAAATTTTGACAAAAATAAAAATATTTTGACAAAATTTTCTGTAGAAATATAATTGTGACAAAACTTTCTGAATAAATACGAGGGCAGTTCGGAAACTTCTTAGCCTAGTACAATAAGCGCGGTATAAACAGAAAAAAGTTAAGTGTTTTGGAAACTTCCATCTCTGTTATTAACACATCCCAATAAACACAAACGTTTGAAAAATACTAAAATTCAATCATTTTTCAAACATTTTTTCTAAGGATTAGGGTAATATTCAAGTTGAGAAATTGTTGAGAAAATCGCGTTCTCAACAAAAAACAGACATTACCCTCAACAGTAAAATTCAACACAATAGCAATAATTTCTCAATTGTAATCCTCAAATTGAAATGCATCGCTTCTCAATAATTTCTCAAACAGTTTTCAATGTGAGAAAAATAAAAAATTACCATTGTTGCGAATACTTTCAAACCACAATTTGTATGAAAGTCAATCCTAGTTCTAACTGAAAGTCAATACTAAATTTCTAGGGATTTTGTAAATTTTATCATTTTTTTCGTTAACAAATATAATAATCTTAAAAATAACATTAATAATATATAAAAATAATAATATAATACCAATCAAAATGTAATTATCTTATTAAACGTATTAATAAATAAAACTATGAATACAACTTTAAATATCTTAAACATTTTTACATGTATAATTCCATTTCCTCCATAATCCCTGCCAACATTTTTTGAATTTGGGAACTCTTTTGAGAATCCCCACTACGTCGAAAACAATCATATACGACATCAAAAACTCGTCGGAAAAGCGCCGTCACTATTGAGAAGTTGTACCACGCCAAGTTACTACAAAAATGTTTCGCATGAGTGCAATTATTAGGTGCCTTTATAGATCAATTTAGAACGACGCCAATAAGGGACCCTCCAAACAATCAGAAAAAGTGCATTTTAAGATAGTTGTAAAAGAATCATTGTGGTCGAGTAAAACACGTTTGTTTAGATATTTATTAATTTGATTAAACATTTACAAATTCTTAAAAATATAACATTTATACCACTATCACATTACATTTAACATCATTTTTGGCATTAATGATGATGTTGAGTTACAAGTAGCGAGTTACATGTTGCTGCGTCTATCAACCAGTGTTTTTATTCCATGGAGGCAGCGTGTCTGTAAAATATCTGAAAAACAATCACTTTATTCCATTTGGAAAATCACCAAATTGTTCACCAATATACCTTTCACAATTTTAAGCGTATAATCTATGTTTTCAGAACTTTATTTTCGTTTTTATTTAATTAAAATATAACAAGCTGGTTGCGCTTGGC
Organism: Haematobia irritans; assembly: GCF_050003625.1. Lineage (NCBI taxonomy): Eukaryota > Metazoa > Arthropoda > Insecta > Diptera > Muscidae > Haematobia > Haematobia irritans. The sequence goes on along the minus strand of NC_134399.1, from coordinate 58,480,092 downwards.
GTTTCACAAAAAAAATGACTTTTTTAACAGTAGGGATGGCAAATTACTTGCATGTACTTTTTGATGTACCTTTTCATGATGGTTGAAGTGACATTTACGAGTCTGTGGTAACGATGAGGTTGAAATGGAACTTTGAAATGCTGGCAGGGATGTTGGTGTCATTAATATGCTGGCAATTTGAAATAATTACTATCGAGGAACTTGCTGGCTTGTGTGTTAGAATAGATTCCAGCAAGAGGAAATCACAAAATATCAAACTGATGACGGGATGTAAATTGATGTAATGCACATTTTCATCCAGAAGTTCTTGATATAGGAATTGCTGCACTTTGGTTTAATTGATTGCACTTTGTAAGTTTTCTGAAAACTTTTCTTTGTTGTTCCCTTCATCGGTTTTTCATCGGCCAACATCTTCCAAGAATATACCATCCAATGATTTTAGTTTTCTGCAAAACAATCGAGTTTTGTGATTTCCATTATGTTTTCATTTCACTTTTTATTTTGACTTACCAATTTGTATTTCTTCCAACTGACCACGTACTTCGTGATTTCCTCAAGAACGTTGGTGTTACAAAATTGTTATTAAAATACTGGCAATTTTCAGGAACTTGATGACCAGATAATTGGAATAAATTTCCAGCAATTTCAATTCACAAAATAACAAATTAAACCGATGATGCACATTTTCATCCAGAAGTTCTTGATATAGGAATTGTTGCACTTTGTTTTAATTGGTTGCACTTTGTAAGTTTTCTGAAAACTTTTCTTTGTTGTTTCCTTCATCGGTTTTTCATCGGCCAACATCTTCCAAGAATATACCATTCAATGATTTTAGTTTTCTGCAAAACAATCGAGTTTTGTGATTTCCATTATGTTTTCATTTCACTTTTTATTTTGACTTACCAATTTGTATTTCTTCCAACTGACCACGTACTTCGTGATTTCCTCAAAAACGTTGGTGTTACAAAATTGTTGTTATTAAAATACTGGCAATTTTCAGGAACTTGATGTCCAGATAATTGGAATAAATTTCCAGCAATTTCAATTCACAAAATAACAAATTAAACCGATGATGCGATATAAATTAAACTATATCACATCGATAGTTTAATTTATATCGCATCATCTGTTTAAACTATATATCACATCGATAGTTTAATTTATATCGCATCATCGGTTTAATTTGTTATTTTGTGAATTGCGAATTATCATCCAGTAGTTGTTGATATGGAAAAGCATAAATACCAAGTTTTTTTGGTTGCACTTTGATTTATGGAAACTTTCTCTTCTCGATAAGCCACTACCATTTTTCATCGTCCAGCCTCTTAATGTGTCCAAGAATCAGCATCCAAATATTTTAGTTGTCTGCAAAGAGATTTGAGTTTAGTGACTTCCTTAAAGTTTTCATTTCGTGTTTTAGTTTTACTTACCAATTATTATAAGCAATTTCAATTGATTATTAAAAAATTTCCACATTTTTGTATTTCTTCCACGAACTTTGTTGTCCAAAGTAGTATTGAAAAACATGTGGTTTTTTCGTTGCATTTCAGGGTAGTGTTTTGTCAAAGTTTTCTCCAATTATCTTCAACACATTTTCAAAGTTTTCGTCAACATTTTGCCAAATTGGTTGTAATTCGCAAACAATTTGAAGATGAATTGAAGATGAGCTTTTTCAAGTCAAGTTGAATTTATGTTGAAAATGATATTTACCCTCAAACTGAAGAGGTGTTGCATTTGAAAAACGCTCATCCTGTGTTTATTGGGTACTTTATGGGGTCTTAGAGCAATATTTCGATGTGTTAAAAACGGAATGACAAAGTTAATATACCCCCCATCCTATGGTGGAGGGTATAATAATCATTCAACCGTCGAACGGAACGGACGTATTTTTTAATAGCGGATAAAATCATCGTAATAAGTACCTACTACGAATTTCAACTGTGGTGGGATATTAGGCCACCATGCAGAGAAATTCAAAGACATCCACAGGGTTGCTAATTTCAGGGCCCAGTGGACGGGTATCGACTTGAGTTATAAATTTGGGCAATGACCAAGAGTTAGGCCCAATTAGTCGACCTGTAGACGGGTCGACAGGTGCCGACACATTGACAAGTCGAACCTTTTCCAAGGTAACGGCATCAAAAGAAGGTAATCCCTCACGAAAGAGATTCAAGGAACGCAGAAATGCTTTGTTTATCCTAAAGAAATTAGCATCAGTCGACCCAAGCACGTTGTCGGCTAAACAAAGCGATTCCTTAAAATGGGCTCAAGGAATTCTTGAGGCTGGAAAAAGGGAACGATCTCCGGATGAGCTGCCATCCTCCAAAAGGGATCAACGATCGTTTGCCTCAGTTGCTAAAGACAGCCTTGTGATGGCTATCATTAATAAAGGAGCATTGGACGGTATGATTCCAAGGCAAAAATGGGGGAAAATTGAGAACGCGATGTCTGGTGTCTACTCAGAGGTACGAAAAAAGTTTCCCGGACCAAGTCCTCGACAACAAGATGCTGGATGGTATCAAGGACCATATAAGTTAATAGCTTTTGCGGTCCAGAGGTCTATGGATTGATTTAAAGCTGCATTGATGCTAATTGGTGAAGTTTGGGAAGGAGCCGCTTTGGAGTTAGTCGATAAAAAAGACATACCGGCTAAACCTAGAGCACATGCATGAATACCGGCAAACCCTCCTGATCCTGAGTCAATACTAGAGAGACTAAAAGAATGTAACCCAGATCTTCCGCCGATTGGAAGGTTGGTCGTTTGGATGAGGTGGATGGAGCAAGACGACATGCGGTGTTTATATCAAACATAGAGTCGCTGCCACATCTAGCCCAGACCCAAGGACGTGTAAGTTATGGCTTTCATGATATCCATATGAAGGTATACAAAGGCGATCAGCCAAAGGATTCCGAAACGGACAAGCCTCCGGTAGAGTCAGCAGTGAAAAAATCTCCTAGCGAAGCCGAAGGAGACATAAAAACTGCAGACTATGGCGAAAATCGTATGCGGGAAGTTTCTACAGGCTCAAACCTCACCAAAGCTGAACCGCGGATTGTTGCGAGAGTCACCGAGATCTGTGAAGAGGAAACCCTCGATGACTCAATTGAAGCGGCTGATGTGACGGTCGTTGAAAATTTGGATGGTTCCACGGTTCCTCCAGATAAATCTTCACCATTGTAAGGCCGCTTGTGCTGCCTTAAAAGTTCTCCTGATGAAAGGAGACATAGATAAAGTTCTTATTCAAGAACCATACATATATAAGAACAAGATCTGTGAATTAAGCATTCTGGGTTTCAAACTTTTGCATAATACCGGTAACGATATAAATCGAGCATGTATAATTGCTAAAAACGAACTAAACTTGTTTCTGCTTCCTTCATTGAGCAATGCAGACACTGTCGTAGCCAGTCTAGAGATATCCAAATGCAAATATTGGGTATCTTCGGTCTACATGGGACATGATAGGGAGATGCCACCCTGTGCTGTTAAGACCTTAGTTGAGGAGTCACTAAAAACAAAGACAAAACTCATTATTGGATGCGATGCAAATGTACATCATAGTATTTGGGGAAGTAGTGATACTAATGCAGGGGGAGAGTCGCTAATAGAGTTTATTTTGCATACTAACCTGGTAGTTTGCAATAAGGGAGATGCACCAACCTTCGTCACCAGAAACAGGCGAGAGGTTTTGGACGTCACGTTGACCTCTCTGGAACTGAATGATAAGATATCTGAGTGGCAAGTTTTGAGGGAACATAGCTTCTCAGAACATCGCTACATCAGTTTCAGATTGGCTGTTCGTACTTCAAAGACCATATTTCCGCCAAATGTTAGGAAAGCTGATTGGAATAGGTATAGGGAATCGTTCAATTTGATGATACCGGAAATGCCAGAGACAAATATGAGCACTGTGCAAGATATCGAACACGCAGTGGAGCGAATTACTAAGGCCTTCAAAATGTCACTAAAAGCTGCTTGCCCTAGAGGAAAGCTAAGAGGAAAAAATCGGCCGCCATGGTGGACTACGGGGTTAAGTAATGTGAGGAAATACTGCAGGAAGCTCTTTAACAAAGCAAAGTCCACAAGAGCTCCGGAGGATTGGGACACTTACAAGATGAATCTGAGAGCATATAAACGAGAACTGAGAAGGCCTCAACAAAACTCTTGGGATGATTACTGTAGCAGTATTAAGAATACGTCAGAGGCTTCGAGACTACGGAAGGTACTAGCATCCACTAACTCCGCTCCAGGTTTCATTAAAACATTGGAGGGCAATTGGACAACGTCCAGTGAGGAGACGCTGGAGGTACTATTGGACACACATTTTCCTGGAAATCATTTTCCTTTAACCAGGTTCTGGCGGTGCCACAGCGGCTCAGCGGTCGTTTCCTATCGAGGAAATTGTATCGGAATCTAGAATAAAATGGGCTTTAAATAGCTTTGGACCATTCAAATCCCCCGGACCTGATGGAATTACTCCGGCGGAATTACAAGCAGTGGCTGAAAGAATTATCCCCTGGTTGACGGTGATATATAAACGATGTCTAAACTTAGCATATATTCCAGAAAAGTGGCGAGAAACAAAAGTCGTCTTCATACCTAAAGCGGGAAAAGCCTCTCACTCGAGTGCGAAGGATTTCCGACCAATCAGCTTATCCTCATTCCTACTTAAGACCCTGGAGAGGATGATAGACATGTATCTTAGAACTAGCGTGGATTCAAGTTTGCTCTCGAAACGACAGCATGGATACTCGAAGGACAGGTCTACTGAAACAGCATTGCATGAACTAGTCAGCTTTATTGAAAGCTCACTATTTGTCAAAGAATACACAATCGTGGCGTTTCTAGACATCGAAGGGGCGTTGAATAATGTCCATCCGAGCTCGATATTAAATGGACTGACAACTCTGAATGTTGATCCAGGTATACTTAGGCTGTTAGACGAACTTTTAATAAAGAGACGTATTTCAGCCACACTAGGACAAGCAAACATACAAAGTTATGTGAACAGAGGCACTCCTCAAGGAGGAGTTCTATCACCTCTTCTTTGGAATGTTGCTATAAACAACCTTCTGGTTTCCCTAGAAAAAGAAAGGATAAAAGTGGTGGCATACGCAGATGATGTGGCGCTAGCAGTCAGGGGAATATTCCCATCCACAATCAGAGATATTATACAGAGAGCTCTCCGGATGACTGAGAAATGGGCGAAATATAATGGTCTTGGGGTAAATCCTGCAAAGACAAAATTAGTCATGTACTACAAAGATCGCAAAACTCCCACGGTTAGGCCTATTTCCTTAGGGGGTATTGAAATTCCCTTTGGTGAGTGTGTGAAAAAAGGGCGAGAAAAGCCACGGTAGCTTTGTGCAAAAAAGCCATAGGGAAAAAGTGGGGACTAAAACCAAAAATTGTGCATTGGCTATACACGGCAGTAGTTAGACCTATAATGCTATATGGTGTTGTAGTGTGGTGGCCGGCACTTCACTTGTTTAGATAAAGTTCAGCTTATGGCGAGCTTATGTATCTCAGGCGCATTTAGTAAGACAGGAACAGACTCCCTTAATGTCATACTGCATCTATTGCCTTTAGACATTTTGGCCAAACAGTCAGCTGCAACAACGGCTGTGCCGTAGCGCGAGCTAACGCTGTGGTCGGCAAAAATATACGGTCACAGTTCGATCCTCAAAGTAATGCCAGATGTGCCTAACGTAGTGGATTACACCCTGGCAAAACCACTTTTCGACAAAAAGTTTGGAACTCTAATTCCCAACAGTGAGGCGTGGTGTGCACAGACCCCGGGGAATAAAAGATATATAGATTTCTATACTGATGGCTCCAAATTGAATAGACAAGTAGGGTTCGGAGTATATTCCAAAGATCTGGAAATTCGAATAGCGAAAAGATTACCTAATCACTGTAGTGTTTTTCAGGCTGAAATATTGGCAATAAGAGAGGTGGTGAGTAGGCTGAGAAGTAATGTTCCAAAAAATTTGGGCATTAATATATACTCAGACAGTAAACCTGCAATAGAATCCTTGGACTCTGTGTTCCTCAACTCGAAAACGGCCATCGACTGCCGCAAATCTCTCAATGAGATGGCTGAGCAGTACAATATTCACCTAATATGGGTGCCTGGCCATAGGAACATACCGGGGAAATGCGAAGCAGATGTGTTAGCAAGGCTAGGAACTACCTTACATATTCCAGGGGAACTAGAATCTGTTGGTATGCCTCTGGCCACCTGCAAGCTCTTACTGCTTGAGAAGGCTGTTATGATGGCCAATATTCGATGGGAGAATTGCAAGGGTGTTAACGACACCAAGCAAATATGGTCCCATTTAAACTTAAACCGCACACTAGATATGCTAGTGTTCTCAAGGCGTCAGATGGCACTCCTGATATCTGCTATAACGGGTCGCTGCCTGATAGGCGAATTTGCAAAAACTATAGGTGCGAAGTATAATGACTATTGTATAAGCTGTCATGATGTGGAGGAAACGGAATTAATTAAACACCTCTTGTGTGAGTCTCCTGCTTTTTGTTTAAGGCGTAAGCGAATTTTAGGAGCATATAGCTTTAGATTACTGGCGGACCTGGAAAACGTTAACTTAAGCAGTTTGTTAATGTTTTTGGAGCAATCTGGTTGGTTCAACAAAAGTAAATAATAGAGAAGATTCAGTGGTTAAGACTAGAAGTGCCCATATGTAATAGGTACTTTTAGTCACAATCGGCTGAATAGTCTAAGTGAGCCTGAAATTTAATCGGGCTGCCACTTTAACCTAACCTGCGTCACTGCTGAATTAGTACTACACCCAAAGAAATTTGTTAGTAGGGACAGCAGAAAAGTCTGCTAAAACAGCAGAAAGTATGCTGAAAAAGGGACAGCAGTCACTGTTTGCTGAAATAGCAAACATTGTCTGCTATTTTTTAAGATCGATTACACTAAAACATGTTTTAGATTGGCTGAAACAAATATCAATGTCAACTTAGGAGATATCCTAACATAATTAAAACAATATTTTATGAATATCTATAGTATTTGCCCAAAAATCTGAATATTTATCAAATTGAGGCATAACAGCAAACAAAATGTTTGCTGATCGTATTTAGGAGTTTGTAAGTATATTACAGTGCAAAAATATACCAAAAACTACTTTTGGTTCTTAAATAAGTTTTTGGGAAAATTTATAACCTAACCTAAGGGTGATACGGTCAAAATTTGGTCAAGGGAAAACGCGTGTAAATCGGTGAAATCGTTTATTTAAAAAATCAAATTAAATTTCTTTTTCAAGTTCAATTAGTATAAAATTCAGGAAAACTATTCAATTAGGCTTTCGCTTTTCCAAATGCGAATTGCCGGACCTCACGTTTGACACCTGCCATCACATTTTGTACAGCCACCTTGTCCACCTTCTTCGCCGCAGAAAGCCAGTTTGCCTTGAACTGCTGCTCGTCCTTAGCACTTTTTTGGTCATCTTTAGGTTCCGCTTGACAATAGCCCAGTATTTCTCAATTGGGCGGAGCTCTGGCGTGTTGGGAGGGTTCTTGTCCTTGGGAACCACCTGCACGTTGTTGGCGGCGTACCACTCCATGGCCTTTTTACCATAATGGCAAGATGCCAAATCCGGCCAAAACAGTACGGAACAACCGTGTTTCTTCAGGAAAGGCAGCAGACGTTTATTCAAACACTCTTTCACGTAAATTTCTTGGTTGACAGTCCCGGAAGCTATGAAAATGCTGCTTTTCAAGCCACAGGTGATGGCTTGCCAAAACAGATATTTCTTTGCGAACTTTGACAGTTTTATGTGCTTGAAAATATCTGCTACCTTTCCCCTTCCTTTTGCCGTATAAAACTCCTGTCCCGGAAGCTGCTTGTAGTCGGCTTTGACGTAGGTTTCGTCGTCCATTACCACGAAGTCAAACTTCGTCAGCATCGTCGTATACAGCCTCCGGGATCGCGCTTTGGCCGTCGTATTTTGTATATCATCGCGATTTGGAGTCACTACCTTCTTGTAAGTCGATAGTCCGGCTCGTTTTTTGGCTCGATGCACGGTTGTAGACGATACACCCAGCTTATTTGCGGCATCTCGGAGAGGTTAGGGTTTCGCTTGAAACTACCGGCAACTCTCTTTGTCGTCTCAGCGGCTTCCGGTTTTCGATTTCCCCCCGATCCAGACTTCCTTGCTGTCGACAAACGTTCCCCAAACACTTTATTTACGTTTGTAACGGTTGATTTGGCAACTTTTAGCGATTTTGCCAGCTTTGCGTGCGAGTAGCTCGGATTTTCGCGATGCGCGAGCAAAATTTTGATACGCTGCTCTTCTTGCTTGGACGGCATTTTGACAACTGAAGAGTGAATTCCAAAATCAAAATAGGAGCAACATTCTACACACACACACCTTCAAAATGAGGGGTGTTCAGGTTTTTTAAATGCAAAATTGAAAGAAATACGTCAAGTTTATATTGACCAAATTTTGACCGTATCACCCTTTAATTTTATAATTTGTTGTTCGTTGGGGCCTGAAGTACAAAAATATAACAGCAGACATCAACTGCTGTTTTTAGCAGACTTTTTTCTATGAGTTTAGTTTTCACTTTGCGTCGTTAGATTTTCGAAGTTGCGTTGTTATCTATCTCCAATTTTTGCATGGTTTGCCATAGAAACCCATAATTCACGTTGCATCGTGTTTTTTTGGAACGTATCTGCGACGCAAAGCGAGGTCTAGGTGTAATTTGTTATTTCATGAGGCTTTCGAAGTTAAATCGATCGATTTATATGGGAGCTACATATAATTATGGACCGATGTTCACAGAAAAAAATTTCCGTAGTTAAACTAACACTAAATTTAACTTATTTTTATTGGAAAAAAATTATTTGCTAATAGTTATATTTTATTATTTTTTTTCGAAATTTTCCACAGCTTAATGAAATTTAACTTTTTTTAAGTATGTCTCAAAAATTTTATGAACTAAACTTGGGTATAAAGTTCAATGACCGTACACATCAGTTCAATATGAACTAAAGCAAAAGATTTTCGTATGATTCCCAAAAATTGTAAGAATGAACTACTGTATGGTTAAAATGGTTTGTCATGGTTTGGCGCCAATGATTTTCTTCTTTACTTTTAGTTAATTGTTTCTTCTATGAGTGGATGTAATTTGGTGAACTGCAGTTAAAAAGTACAACAGTGCATTAAATTTTCCCGGTTTTAACAACGCTTTGTGGAAATCTAAAAATGTGGTGTAAAATTTAGTTCAATTTTTGTGCGAGATCGTTCATTCTTTTTTTGAAAGTTTTTTAGAAGGCATATACTAACATCACGTGCCAAATTTCAACCGGATCAGATGTAAATTGCTCTCCCACGAGGCTACGTAAGACAAACTTGGAGATAGCTTTATATTATAGACCGATATGGAAGATTGCGTCTTTTCCACACACGAACTGACATCGCTAGATCGACTCAGAATTTCACCACGACCCAGAATATATATACTTTATCGGGTATAGGACAAATATTTATATATGTTACAAATCCAATGGTGGGGGTATAAAAAAATTAGATTTAAGATTGGGGTGCTTCGTCCAAGTGCAATTATTTTAACGAAGACGGATTTATGGCCAGAAATCAATACCAAAAACTTTAAGTGAAAGTCTTTAAAAATCTTTGAATTCAAGTGAACGTTTATTTTTTAGTATGTAGAACACTTTCACAAGATTTCATTACAACAAATTTCATTTATATCAGAAATTTATTATTTATCCGACATATGGATAATGTGGAAATGTTACAATTTTGCAAAATTTGTGATGTTTTAGGTATGCAGGAGACAATACCCTATTGCTGCAATGTACACAACATTTTTTACGCATCATAAGAATTGTTTTCTGCACCTTATCCAAAAAATTTGAATAATGCACAATATTAGCGATTAGCTCTTTTCCAAGTGCATCATTTCGATAGTCTCTTTCGATTAACTCAACCACAAGCTCTTGTCTTCTACGGACGATGGTTACACATAGTTCATCCGCATCTTCAATTGTGACATAGACGCCTAACTCATTCATCCTAGTAAGTAAGTGGTCGTGCAATATCCCCTGATATTCCGCATTGAGTTTCTCCAAATCAGTACAAATAGCTTTAATTCTGCCATCCATATTTCGTATCCATTCAATATGATTGTTAGCCATGGTGAAACTGTTAAATAAGAAATAAAAATCGGTTTTATTATAAAGACTCGAGAAATGAAATGGGGAAAAAAGAAACTGTCAGATTTCAGGCAAATTGGGATCTTTCCCCAGAATCCCGGGATTTTACATATTTTCGCTCCCGCTTTCCCAGGAATTAAGTTCGGGTATGTTTCGTTACAATATATTATAAATTCTTTCATTAAATTTAAATTTTCACATTTTGCAAATTTAGGCCCTTCCGTTAAAGCCGTATGTCTTTGAACTATTGTACATTTTCCTTATAGTAAAGAAACACATTTTTGATTTAAAGAAATCGTCCTTAAATTAACTGAAATATTGAATCTTTAGATTTAAGATAAAACGCTTCAAATATAGGCTATGACTTATTTTGAGGAATTAGTATCTTTGGTTTAACGTTTTTTTTGGTATTAAAAAAAACTTTTTATGTCTTTGAACTAAGGCAAATTTTCCTTATAGTAAAGAAATACACTTTTGATTTAAATTAACTGAAATATTGACGCTTCAAATACAGGCTATGACTTATTTTAAGGATTTTGTATCTTTAGTTTAAAGTTTTTTGGAATTAAAAAAAAAAAAAACACTTTTTACTTCGAAGTATTCGTTAATTTTTGTATTTTTAAACTGGCATTTGTTTGTACGCGAGTAGCTTTATTTATACACACTGAAAAAAATATTTACGTGATATTAAAGATTATGCAACCTAAATTTTACGATGCGCAATTTACAAAATATTAAGGACAAATTTCTTTAAAATAATGACATTTTAATTAAAACAAAGTTTATAATCTTTACTCAAAAATTTTTTTCATCAAATTTGTAAAGAAACACATTTTTGATTTGAAGAAATTGTCCATAAATTAACTAAAATATTGAATCTTTAGATTTAAGATAAAAACGCTTCAAATATAGGCTATGACTTATTTTGAGGATTTAGCATCTTTGGTTTAAAGTTCTGCTTGGAATTAAGAAAACATTTTTAATTTTGAAGTATTTGGATTTTTAAACTGGCATTTGTTTGTACGCGAGAAGCTTTATTTATATACCGCGAAAAGAGAAAGAAAATTCGATAAATAAGATTTGTATACTAATTTTAATTTTATTGATCCTAGATTTTTAAGCCAGATAGGTCGCAAAAACTGTCTTTATTTGAAAGAAGCCGAATCTTTGGCTCGAAACCGATACAAAAAACCTTAAGGGAAGGTCAAAATCTTTGGATCCAAGTAAACTTTTTTTTATTGTAGGCAACGGATATCAGAAAAAAAACACAATTTTTTCTTATATGCGTTTTGTTTTATAGGGAATTATTGTTTATAAGAAAAAGTTGTGAATTAAAAAAGTTTGTAATATTTTGCCAAATAAATAATTTTTATATCTTTTTATGATTTTTAATGCTTGTCTGGAAGGTTTGAAAATTTGCAACTTTTCTAGACTGGGTATGGCGTTTTTTCGACAAAATTTTAATAATTTTATTAATTCGTAAATAGTTTTAATTTAAACATATTTGTGACAAAAAAGTTAAAATTACTCGTTAAAATATGAAAAAAGCGAGTTAAAAAAATTGAATCAAAAGAACTTCCTGTGTAGTTGAAATAAAGAACATCTTTGGCAGGACATTTTTGGAAATGCTTTTAATGTTGTGCCTTTGGAACAACTTTCAAATTTTTTTGCTGGGTAGAGAAATGTATGAAATTTTATTAGCGCTGATATCTTCTCGGGGAGCAACAATTTACAACCAATAAAGAAGTTTTTATTCATTGCTAATATAGTACAGTACACAGAAAAAATATTGTCGTGAGGACAAAGATTTCATGTCCTTTAAATACGAATGCGAATTTTGCCTAGCCTAGAAGGCGCATTTCTCTGATATAAAGCCTTTTCCATGTCTAAAAGTCGATCAACTTTTCACTGAAGTCGTTTTGTCATTATAGTTAAGTGTAAGTCGAATCACTTAACTGTGATGAAAAAAATTTTGTTTGACTAAGGTTAACTTGACTTTAATAATTCAGAAAAATTCTTCAAAATTAATAAAATCGTCTTTAAATTTGTTGGCTTTTTGCATCTTGACGACAAAGCAAAAATGCGTTAAAAAATAGGAGATATTTTTCAATACTTTACGTTTTTACTTCAAACATAGCAGAACTTTTACTTGTAATCGGGTTTGAATTTGGAAGTTTAAGTTATCGTTAACACGTTTTTAATTACCTTTTATAGTACATGAAGAAAAAGGCTAACAAATTTAGTAAAATATCGTTTGAGATGATAAATCTGACTTTATTATAGAAAGCTTACCATATACAGACGAGTATATGAAATAGTGCGAGTAGAAACAATTCGATTTTCAAGGTGATCATTTCTATATGTTTTCTCCATTAAAAGTTAGCATGTAGATCCCAACTAAAAAAGTGAACCCTCTATTTCACTAAAGCCAATTTAACTTTATTTTAGTTCATGGAATTAAATTTTACTACAAATGCGCCCATCTTGAACTTCGTATGGCACTAAAGACATTCTTCAACAAGTACTACTAGATTTTCTTGAATTTGTCGAAAAATATTTACTTATTTTTGTGATATCGGCGTGATTTTAGCGTTTGGAATGCTGTTTAGTTAAACCACTGTGCAATGGTTAGCATACCCGCCTTGCATGCAGAAGGTCGTGGATTCGATTCCTGCTTCGACCGAACACCAAAAAGTTTTTCAGCGGTGGATTATCCCACCTCAGTAATGCTGTTGACATTTTTGTGGGTTTCAAAGCTTCTCTAAGAGGTTGCACTGCAATGTGGAACGCCCCGGCTATAGAAAGGTTAAAATTTTCTAAAAATTATCTAAATTTTCTAAAATTAACCAAAATTTTTCTTACATTCGAAAAAAAATACATGAAATCTTTATTTGTATTGATAGTACGCTCCATATAATTTAATGTTGGCTAAGTAATTCGACTTGTAAATGGATATATTTACAAAGAAAGGCGTTAATATTTCTGAAAAATTCTACAAAAATAATGAAATCGTCTGTAAATAGAACTTTGACATTTACGTTGTCTTTAACACATTTTTCAAAGAATTTGATACCACAAGAACAAAAGCATATTTAGGAAGGTAGTTTCTTGCTATCAGGTGATTACAATTTTTTTCATTGAGTAAAACTTTGATTGTCGGTATTTGCTTAATGGCATAGGCGTAGCTAAAGGGGTTGTCATCACCCCTATCAAATATCATGCAGTATTTCTTCAAACTATGATTATATATCATTGAATTAAATATTCTAGTTTGTTCCCAAGAATTTATTTTTTTCTTTTTGAGGTATCTTCACAATGAGCACACATTGTAGCTTTAACCCTTACGAGAATGTTGCTAGCTACGCCAATGTTTAATTGACAATAGGTACAACTAAAAATTCAAAATAAAATTATTTTATACCAAAAATTTTGAAATATTCAATTTGTTTTAAATTTACGACAGAAAAGTATCGAAATAAATGGTTCTAATAATTGATGGTAAGAACTACTTCAATTATTCTTGCGAACCGTAACACATTTCCTCGTATTTCGAAGTTATTCCCCATCAAGTTATAATGAAATCTGCAACAAATATGTATAATTTAAATTATACATATTTGTTGCAGATTTCAATATAACTTGATGGGGAATAGCCCAAAGCAAATTTTCACAATGTTTGTATTCCTTACAATGGATTATTAAAGAAAAGTAATCGGGAAAAAATTACGATTTTAGCGGCTAAACTCGAACTTAATACCCACCTTAATACCGAATGAAAAGGGACACACACTTTACTTTCGTGATTTGAAAATGCAAAAAGTGAGAGATTGATGTCATGGAAGTTTCTTTAACGGCGATTTTGATTAGGAACAAAGTTGCAAAATTTTCGAAATTGATTGCAAAATATGAAGGACATTGTCATGGATTTTGGATCCTATATCCAGAAGCTGGTAAAATCAAAAATAAGTAAAAAAGTTTAAAATTATAAATCTTTAATGCAAATTTTATTATAACTTGATGGGGAATAGCCCAAAGCAACTTTTTATAAAGTTCATATTCTTTAAAATGAATTATTAAAGAAAAATAATCGTAAAAAAATGTGAATTAAGCGGCTAAAGGCTAGTATAAAGTTGGCATTATCGCGCTAATTTTACCATTTTTTCACGATTACTTTTCTGTAACAATTCTTTTCACAGAAAATAAACATTTTAAATTGTTTGCATTGAATCATTCCCCAACAAGTTCTAATCAAATTTGAAACAAAGAATATATAATTTTTTTTCTGGTTTTGCAGATTTATTTTTTGATTTTAGCGGCTAAACTCAAACTTAATATTACAGTGATCTTAGCCGGTTGATAAAAACCGGCGGACAGGTTTGATTTCTTAATCCGTTTTCGGCTTTTGCGAAAATCCCATTTTCGGAGAATCGGTAGAAACGGTGTTTTCAAGGCCTCGGTTTTTATATTTTCATTGTAAATTGCCAGTTTAATGCCAAAATTAGACAAATGCATCTGGGTATTTTAATAAACTGAAATGAATGAATGAAATGAAATCACTTCCAAATAGGTACAACGTACATTTGAGTTAAATAAATTGTGTCCAACTTTTAATAAATTATCGAGTTAGTTTTTTTTGTTAATCTTTTGTGGCAAAATTTAAATTTATTTTATTTTATTTATTCATTCACATACTACAAGATATACAAATATGTTGTAAATTACAGTATGTGATTAATGTTGGTAAGATAGTAAATGGAATCTGGGATTTAATTTATAAATTATAATTAACATAGAGAATTTTCAAAATTTTCAAAATTTTTTTAAAAACAAGCAACAAAATTCTAAAAATAACGAAGCAATAATAAAGTATATACAGCAATAAGTTCGGCCGGGCCGAATCTTAAATACCCACCACCACGAATCAAATTATAAGATCCATTTTTGTTTGAGTTTTAGAGGAATCATTAACATCTCTTGTAAGTGTGCAAGAAAATGATGAAATAGCGTCTTGATTTGAAATATAAAATCTGTAGATTTTCACCCCCATTATTCAAATGATTACGAGAAGTAAAATCTGGAAATTTTACATTCAGTTTCAAACAATTTTCATGATCAGTGCGTCTTCTATACAAGAAGTGAAATTGGTCTATATGGAGGCTTTACCATATGGGCCGATAAAAACTAAATCCGATACACGTTTTTGTGAGTTTAAAATACAATTTCAGGCAAATCGGATAAAAACTACGGTTTCTAGAAACACAAGGAGTTAAATCAATAGATCGGTTTACTAAAACATCGACCGATACTTACCGTTTTCGGCACACCTGTTTACGGTCCTAAAATACTTTTAGATTTCAAATTTGGTTTTAGATTTCAAATGGTTTCTAAAATCCCAAACAATAAAATCATTTCTTGCATACCTCTTTATAGTTCTAAAAAACCTACAGATTTTCAATTTCAGACAAATTGGACAATCCAAAAAGTAAAATCGGGAGATCGGTCTATATGGGGGCTATACTAAAACATTGACCGATACTCACCATTTTCGGCGCACCTCTTCGAAAAATATTTCTAAATTTCAAATTTCGTGCAAATTGGATAAAAACTACGAATTCTACAAGCCCAAGAAGTTAAATCGGGAGATCGGTCTATGTGGGGGCTATACAAAAACATGGGCCGATATTCACCATTTTTGGCACACGTCTAAAATACGTCCTAAAATACCTCTAGATTTCAAATTTCAGGCAAATTGGATAAAAACTACGTTTTTTAGGCCCAAGACCCCAAATAGGGGTCAAAACCTGAACCGATATAGCCCATCTTCGAACTTGACCTGTCTGCAAGCAAAATACGAGTTTGTGCAAAATTCCAGTACGATTGCTTCATTATTGAAGACTGTAGCGTGATTACAACAGACAACTAACAATATATATTCTGTTGATCTCTTGCATCAGCCATAAATCGTACTAACATACGAAATATTTTGTAATACAAACAATTTTTACAACGGTTAAAGCACAGTATTAATATAAACGGAAGCACAGTATTAGTATAGAGGGATTTTTTGAACATTAAAAAACTGTTTGGAAATGAAAGAAACTTATTTCGATTTCACCATCGTAAAACGGGGTCACTATATGCACATATTCGGTCAATATTCCCAAAAGGGAACACTATCGCCTAATACCTCATTCACATTACACTTCCAAAATCCACTTTAACTAGATTTTAACTGTCATTAGATTTCGAGCCCAATGTGTATGAGATATAAACTTGAAATTAATATAACTACACTGAAAAAATAGTGAACCCACCAGGAAGCAAACATTTAATTAATTTTAGAAAATTTTGAATATTTTTAGAATTTTTTAACTAAGCACTATTTCACACGCTGGCATCACAAAAATAAGTAAATTTTCTTCATTATTGAAGACGGTAGCGTGATTACAACAGACAGACAGACAGCCAGCCAGTCAGACAGACAGACAGACAGACAAATAGACAGACGGACATGATTATATCGTATTCATAAAGGCGGAAATCGATATTTCGATGTGTTACAAACGGAATGAGAATCTATGGTATAATAAGTTTGTTTTTTTCCTTTAAAAATTACGTATTTTTATGAAAACCGGTTGAACCGCCCAGCAAAAAAAAAAAGTCGCCAAAAAAGTAGTGAAAATGTTATTTTTGGATCAGGAAGTGGTGCAAAAGCGATTAATTTAACATGGGCTTGTAATAGGACGGATGTAATATTTTGCCGAATAAATAATTTTTATAATTTTTTTATGATTTTTAATGCTCTCTAACGCTTGGCTGAAACGTTTGACCTCAAATTTCAAAAATTCGCTCCTTTTGTTGATGAGATTTGGTTTTTTTTTTCGACTAAATTATAATAATTTGTACCATTTTATTAATTCTTACTCTGTTTGCCCATTAAAAATATGAAAAAAGCGAGTCATAAAAAATTGTATTAAAAGAACTTCCTGCTGTGTTAAAATAGAGAACATCTTTTGGAGGACATTTTTGGAAGTGCTTTTTATGTTGTGCCTTTGGAACAACTTCCAAACCGGCGGTCATGCCGGTTATTTATTTCAAAAAACACCGACCACCAGTTTTGGAAGAAAACCCAGTTTTAACACCCACCTTAAAAAAGATTCAAGTTTAGCCGCTAAAATCACCATTTGTTCACGATTACTTTTATTTAATAACACAAAGAAACAAAAATTGAAGTGTTTTGCATTGATTTGAAATTTATAGCAAATTTTTAGTAATTTGAGGTCGCTGAATCCAAATCTGCACTTGTTTTTTTCTATCAGATCGATTTTTCGAGATATACCGTTATGTTCAAAATTAAGAACAAAATCCGAAACTCCCAAACAATATTCTCTTTAAGTGTGTAAATATAACCATAGCGATAGGCGGTAGGCGAAACATTTTTGCCGCAACGGCAAATACAATAAGCTTGACGGCGAATAATTCCCTTTTTCACGTTTCCTAGCGTTTTTGTTGTCAATACAGCATGCTTTGACAATATTAAACAATGAAGTTGAATAAAAACCTACAATGGCTTGTTATTTGTTGAGTTATATCAAGAAAAAATAATCTACACATGTCCAGGCAACAGCAATTCCTAGTGGTGAGTTAAAAAAAAAATGATAAGCGATGGCAACACTATACCAGTTTTCGCCAAGGAGTTAGAATAAGTTTTAATTTAGCGACACGCCGCTAGCCGTCACGGTATTCCGTCGCGGATTTTGGGCTTCCCATAAGAAATACACGTAAATAAGTGTTCGCCTACCGCCTATCGCTATGGTTATATTTACACACTAAGCCGTGCTTACATTGTTTTTCAATTATCCAAGTAGTTTTAGAGATATCGTTGAAGTTTTAGGTTAAAGTGGCAGCCCGATTAAGATTCAGGCTCACTTAGACTATTCAGTCCATTGTGATCGTTGAAGTTTTGAAAAAAAATTAAATTTTTAAATAAACAAAAATGTTTTTTGTTCTTTCAAAATTCCTAAAAAATAAAAATGAGGCAAAAAGCACAGTTTTGGTATATAAACAGCTATAATTCATTACAATCAGTGCACAACTTTTGATTTTGTTTACGATTTACTGAATTGATATAAATGGCGATTTCCATCAAAAAATAACATTTTCTAATATGTAAGGGTTTGTAAGTAATACGTTAGTTTTTTATAGTTCTGTTGATTAAGGTTAGGTCTGTTGATTAAGAAGTCCCAAATGACCTTAAAAACAATATTCAGTTCTAAATCAACAGAACCATTGTTCCCTTGTGTAATCAATTTTAAAGAATATAAACTTTATAAATGTTGCTTTGGGCTATTCCCCATCAATTTATAATAAAATGGGCATCAAAGATGTATAATTTTATACTTTTACTGATTTATTTTTGATGTTAGCGGCTAAACTCGAACTTAGTACTAACCTTTAGTTAAAAAATGATTCAATTTAAAAATAGTTTTGATATATTTAACTAGCAACGTTGAAATACATTTCAAACAGGCCGACAAAATTAGTCATGAAATATAGAATTATCACGAATGTGTATTCTTGTGTTATAAGTAGGGTTTTCTTTTTCCCGGACTTTTTCCATTCCCGGGAAAGCGGGAATTTTTTTCGAATTTCCCGGGATCCCGGTCAAAGGGAAACCTGCTTTGATGTGGCATACTTTTAGATAAATAAATTAGAAATCGCCTAAAGCTATGGTTATTAGGCGCTACTTGGACAACAAACAATATATATTCTGTTGATCTCTTGGCATCAGCCATAAATCGTACTAACGTACGAAATATTTTGTAATACAAAAAAATTTTACAACGGTTAAGACAGTATCTTTGGGTATAGTTTTCGGAAGCACAGTATTAGTATAGAGGGATTTTATGAACATTAAATAACTGAAATGAAAGAAACTTATTTCGATTTCACCATCGTAAAACGGGGTCACTATATGCACATATTCGGTCAATATTCCCAAAAGGGAACACTATCGCCTAATACCTCATTCACATTATACTTCCAAAATCCACTTTAACAAGATTTTAACTGTCATTAGATTTCGAGCCTAATGTGTATGAGGTATAAACTTGAAATTAATATAACTACACTGAAAAAACAGTGAACCCACCAGGAAGAAAACATTTAATTAATTTTAGAAAATTTTGGACATTTTTAGAAATTTTTAACTAAGCACTATTACACACGCTGGCATCACGCCGATATCACAAAAATAAGTAAATATTAAAATTCAGGAAAATTTATTAGACATAAATAATTTTATTCACTTGTTAAAGAAAATTTTGTAGGTTGAAGAAAAAAATTGGAGTTAAAAATTGCAAGAGTCTTTAGTGACGTATGAAGTTCGTGAAGGACGCCTTTGTAGTAAAATTTACAAATTTAAAGAATTAATAAATAAGTAAAAGGAAATCCTTATACTTACTTTTTGTATAATTTTTTTCCGTTCTTTAGTTCATTTAACTAACATACGCAAAAAAATATTTGAGTAAAGGAGACTTTCTCCAAACATAATAATTCTATGAACTAATATAAAGTTAAATTGGCTTTAGTGAAATAGAGTGTTCACTTTTTTTTGAGTGTATCTTAATAAACGTTAGAATTTTCATATTTCATTAAAACGTTCTTGCAATAATTATGAAATTTTTAAATCATGCAATCGCAAACGTGGGTTACATAAACCTTTATAAAGGTTTACTCAGCCTACCAGTCTATTGGAATGCCGGTTTACAGATATATGACAATCACAAATTAGGAAGAGCAACCTTCTTTTTAACAATAGGGAGCCCGTTAGAATCTGTATGTATGTCCCACAAGTCAACTACTACTTGGTACCATAGTCATCCACATAATACTTCCAAAAACCACTTTAACTAGATTTCAACTGTCATTTGCCATATAAAACCCTCTATTATATATATAAAATATTGTGGAAAAAATTCCCGGGAATTCCGGCACTTAATTCACGGGAAAGCGGGAAAGAAAATATCCTGTTCCCGGGAAAAACCCCTAGTTATAAGCCTTCCGCCAACGTTTGCATAAAGTTTTGAAATCGAGTAATATAAATCTGGATATCGCTCTAAAGGTCTTCCAATGGCTTTTAAAACTCTCAGCAATAAGGCTATAGAAGCCGATGAGTAATCTCGTATCTTCAACATTATATATTGTCTTTTTAGCACTTTCAGCCTCGTCCTTGGCATCGTTTTTAGAAATGTGTACTACATTGATATTTTAATTATAAATCGAGTGGACTGCAACATATAATTTTTAAATCTTACTTGTACGTTGGACTTTTCTATTTTGATATTTGATAGGGTTAAAATCTACGTACGAATTGTTGCACTATTTTGCAATTTTATTTTACGACTGTCATTGTCAATCACAATTATAGACCTATGTGCCAAAGATTAAGTAGGGGATGCCCCTGAATTAGTGTTGTAAATTTTGATTACTTTTGACTACTCGTTACTACTCGTTACTTTTGAATTGAGTACTCGTTACTACTCGTTACTTTTATAAAAAAAAATTAAAAAAGACATTGTGGGCACTTTTTAATAATATCTTCCTCTTTTTTAAATTTAAAAACAGTATAGAAAAGCAAATTACATTATCCAGTTTTATTCTAGTGTTATAAAATGTGGTGTTGTCGATATATGGGTCTCGTTAGAAAAAGATTTTCACCAATCATTCAAATTTTTAGAGCCAATTTCGTATTCACTATTTGGTATTTTTCGTCAGGGTATATCTAAATGGCATTGTGTATTACTGATGCTTGCAATTTGCAAACTTTTTAAATCCACCATTTCCACCAATGACAGTGGATGAAAATATTTAGCGATCATTTTTATCGTGAGACCCAATGTTGAAATTTTCCAAGGGTTTTTGAATAAGCTTGGGTACCTTCTCTGAAAACAATTGGATTGAACCAGCTGAAGTCAACAACATTAGGGCTGTTTTCTTTTTGCACTGGATACAACATTTGTATGGGCTATCCAGAACATCGTTGTACTGGTGTTCTATCCAGAACATCTCATCAGTGCAAGTCGCGCCGATCTTGTGTTTTGATAAAGTGACGCTTCATCGATTCACAATAGCACTTTATTGTGACTAATTTATCGAAAAACATGAAATTCAAAGTGGTATAATGTCATAAATAATCGCAGCAGTAAATATTTATTACTAATTGGAGCATTTCATACATTAAAAATGCAAGATTTCACTTCTTTTCTGTGATTGTTTTTGAACAGCTGATGACAGTGTTGCATATTTTTGGAGATGTCCTGGATAAACGAGTACTATGTCTTCTTTTAGTCCTTCACGGCTTAGGGTATCCAGTGCTAAAAGAAAACAGCCCTATTATTATTCATACTATTCGCATGAGACGTGATCCATGTGATGCTTTAAATTATAGCTCCCACCTACACCCAATGCAAATTTTTTCAAATGCAAACGTTTTTAAGAAATCGGATAAATTTTTCACTTTGTTCAAAGGTGAAGCCATATATCCTTTTCGTGTTATTTTAACTGATAAAACGATTTTCGAAAACTTCAATTAATATTTTTCAAGAAGTCAAGAATTTTACTTCCAAACCGCCAACTTACTCACCGTCAGAAGAAAAAA
Source organism: Haematobia irritans (assembly GCF_050003625.1). NCBI lineage: Eukaryota > Metazoa > Arthropoda > Insecta > Diptera > Muscidae > Haematobia > Haematobia irritans. The sequence continues at coordinate 58,458,225 of NC_134399.1, read as the reverse complement.
ACTGGCATTGAAGATATTGAGTACTCTTTTACTAGTAACGAGTACTCAAAAAATTAGTCAGTAACGAGTACTTGTAATCAAATACTCGTTACTTTCCCAACACTACCCTGAATCTGTTTTCCAACATGGAGAATGTTAGGCCATTTAAACGACTTAAAAATACTTACATAAAAAGTTTACAGTTTCTTAACGTTTGAAATGCAAAATTGAAACACCAAAAACTGAAACTACAGATTCAATAACCGATTGTTGTGAAATCTTTCAAAACGATTTGTTGAGTCCAGTAATTGCAACTGATTAACCCCCATTTTCATGAAGCTCCGTTAGTGTTCCGTTAGCTAACGAACTTTTAAACTGTACTATGGACATATCTGTAATCTTGCCTATATATTCCACATGCCACTTAGAAATTTAACTTCCGAAAATTTTTCAGTTGAAGTTGACCGGAGAGAAGATATTTAACTGGCAGTTAAAACCAAACGGAGCTACAAGAAAATGGACGTAAATTAGAACGTATTAACATTGACCAAGGAAGGTATTGGCGTCTTAAGTTCATTCACAGCGCTGTAGTTTGTCTGCGCACCGTAGACGGCTCTTTTTCATCTGCAAATGAGTGATTTTTTTATTTAGCTTTAATTTGTTTTCTTGATGAAACACTAAATATTGTAAAAGCATATAAAATTCTATGTGTCCACACCTTTTTTGTAATGCAAATTGACTGATTTGTACGGTAATTCTCGTTTTTCAAAAAGAAATTGAGTCACTTGACTGCAAATAAACAAAATCACTGTGAATTATCAAACGATGTGTTTATATTTTCTTGGTCTATGACTACATGTAAACAAAATCATGGTGAATTGTTAAAAGACGTCTATACATTTTCGTTGTCTATGGGCACTTGTTTACATTGTTTACTGTGTATGGAAACGTGTTTACAGATATTTATACACATAATTGTACTTAATATTAATAATAATTACATATTGCTAAATAAATCAATCAATCAATTCATGTGAGACCCATTTTCCACCCTTTTGGATCTTTCCCATAGCTTTTAAACGATCAGAAATTGTTTGCTGTGAAACATTTAACATTGCTGCCATTTGCTTTTGACTCAAAGTGTCATCTCCATCCAATATCGTTTGCAATTCGGCGTCTTTAAACTTTTTTGGTGGTCTTCCACGTTCTTCATTTCTCACATCAAAATCATTCTTTCTGAACCGTTGAAACCATCTTTTGCATGTTGCTTCTGATAGAGCAAGATCACCATATGCCTCGACAAGCATTCGATGCGACTCTGCAGCACTTTTCTTCAAATGAAAACAAAAAATTAATGCTTTCCGCAAATCATCACTTTCTGGTACAAAATTCGACATTATTAATACGATGATATGATGATATCTGTTCAATGACTTGATGTATACTAAATATTTTTCGCAGATGTCATAGCAAACAAACAAAAAAAAATAAGTGCTCGTTCACAACAAATGTTTCCTATCGAGACGTTTGTATCTTGACGCTCATTTCATATCTGTATACCTAAATTATAACGAATCAATACGCTGCGCAACCAAGCCGAAATACATGCGTATACAATGAAGTTGCCCAATAAACACAGGATGAGCGTTTTTCAAATGCAACAACTTTTCAGTTTGAGGGTAACTATAATTATCAACATGAATTTAACTTGACTTGAAACAGCTCATATTCAATACATCTTCAAATTGTTTGCGAATTACTTCCAATTTGCCAAAATGTTGACGAAATCTTTGAAAAGATGTTGAAGATAATATGAGAAAAGTTTGACAAAACACTACCCTAAAATGCAACGAAAAAACCATGTGGTTTTCAATACTTGTTTGTGCAACGAAGTTCGTGGTCAATTGAAAGAAATAAAAAACATTTTAGACAAAAAACTGAATTTACTCCAAATAGTTTGTAATAATATGTAAGTGAAAATAAAAAAATTAAATGAAACTTTAAGGAAGACACTAAATATATATCTCTTTGCCGAAGACTAAAATTATGGATTCTACGTTCTTGAAAACATTAAAAAGCTGACCGATGAAAAAATGTTGGACAATTAACTGGAACTGCTTCAAATAGTTTATAATAATTGGTAAGTCAATATGAACAATTAAATCAACACTTTAGAGAAGTCACTAAATTTAAATCTCATTGCAGAAAACTAAAATATTTAGATGCTGCATTCTTGGAAACATTAAGATGTTGACCAATGAAAAATGATGGTTGCTTATCGAAAAGAGAAAGTTTCCATAAATCAAAGTACAACGAATTAAACTTGGTATTTATGCTTTTCCATATCAACTGCTGGGTGATCATTCGCATCACGTCTATAGTTTAATTTACATCGCATCATCGGTTTAATTTGATATTTTGTGAATTGAAATTGCTGGAAATTTATTCTAACTCTCTAGTCATCAAGTTCCTTGCTACTTTTCGAATTTTAATGCGTTTTACAACAATTTTGTGACACCAACGTTCTTGAGGAATTTTGTGGTTTTCAATACATTTTGTGCCACGAAGTACGTGGTCAGTTATTTTTATTGACATAAGACTGAAATTAATCCAAAACGCTAATTATAATTGGTAAGTCAAAATAAAAAGTGAAATGAAAACGTAATGGAAATCACAAAACTCGATTGTTTTGCAGAAAACTAAAATCATTGGATGTTATATTCTTGGAAGATGTTGACCGGTGAAAACATGATGAAGGAAACAACAAAGAAAAGATTCGAGAAAACTTGCAAAGTGCAACCAATTAAAACAAAGTGCAACAATTCCTAAATCAAGAACTTCTGGATGAAAATGTGCATTACATCAATTTACATTCCGTCATCAGTTTGATATTTTGTGAATTCCTCTTGATGGAATCTATTCGAACACGCAGGCCAGCAAGTTCCTCGATAGTAATTATTTGAAATTGCCAGCATATTAATTAATAATTAATTAATTAATAGTTATGTGACACCAACATTATGGGGGAAATTGAATTATACATGAAACATGTTTAGGTTATTTAAAGTTGTATTGATAGTTTTAGTTATTAACACCTTTAATAAGATAATTATGTTTTGATTGGTATTATAACAATTATTATTTTTATATATTATTAGTTATTTTTAATATTATTATATTTTTAATGAAAAAAATTAATAAAATTTACAAAATCAGAATTTTAGTGTTGACTAGAAATTTAGTGTTGACTTTCAGTAAAACCTGGAATTGACTTTCATGCAAATTGTGGTTAGAAAATATTCGCAGCAATGTTAATTTTTAATTGGTCTCACATTGAAAACTGTTTGAGAAATTATTGAGTAGCGATGCATTTCAATTTGAGGATTACAATTGAGAGATTATTGCTATTGTCTTGAATTTTACTGTTGAGGGTAATGTCTGTTTTTTGTTGAGAACGCGATTTTCTCAACAATTTCTCAACTTGAATATTACCCTAATCCTTTGAAAAAATGTTTGAAAAATTATTGCATTTTAGTATTTTTCAAACTTTTGTGTTTATTGGGTGGTCTGCACACGATAGATGACTGACTCTTTCGCAATAGAATGATTTTCTTCCATTTATTCTTTGCAAAAAACATCAATTTTGTTAAAAGAATATAAAATCCTGTACATCCAAACAAAATGATTGTGAATTGACTTGAGTCGTCTATACTTTTTTTAATTGATGCTGACAACAAACACTACCTGAAAATATGCCACAGCTGTTTGCATATCACTGTGAATTGTCTCTGAATAAAAATGGTTTACATTGTTTATTGTGAATAGAAACGTGTTTACATTTTTAGATCAAATACAATAAATAAATCCTTCCACAAGTGTCTTGTAACCAATTTCATCACTTAAGACAAAAGTTCGATTTTTTCTTCTAATTACTTTTAACTCATTTCGTTTCTTATACTATATGCTTAAATCCGGCAGTAAAAATCTTCAGTTTTTACGGTTTTACGCCAATATGTCAGAAGGACTCCAACTTAAAGATGTTACGTCCAAATTGGAATTGTTCGCGCCATTGTCATACGCCGAAAAATGGGATAATGTTGGACTTTTATTGGAGCCATATAACCAAAAGTAAGATTGAATAAACTGGTATCATAGTAAACAAGGAAAAAAATAGTCTAGAAATTGAAAAGAAAATTGTGAGAATCCAATTTGTAGATAGTACAATACTAATACTATATACATGTTGCACTAAAAGAAGAAATAAATCTTTGATTCAATATACTATACATTCGTGGATAATTTCAAAACTGAACATTTCCAGGGCCGTGGAGAAAATCTTGCTGACAAATGATTTAACAGAACGCGTTATGAAGGAAGCTCTGGAGAAGAAAGTTGATATGATTATTTCTTACCATCCTCCCATTTTTTCACCTTTGAAAAGAATTACGCAACGGTAAGCACTACATCAATATCATTGGAAGACACATTTAATTATATACATAGATGTCTTTTGTTGCATTTTTCGTTTTGGATTAACGACTAGACGTTGTGTTTCTACAAAGGATTCAGTAGTTTTTTGAGGAGGATGTACTTATTTCGCCTTTCGTTGCTCAAACATACTATTCTTTATTGACAGATTTTGACCCATCAAACCAAACAATTTCATTGAAGTTGATGTAACCAATCGTTATTTTATATTATTGATTATATTGCGGGAAAAAGTTAGCCATGCTTAACATGACTATACTTCTAAAAACAAGTAAGGAAAGTCTAAAGTCGGGCGGGGCCGACTATATTATACCCTGCACCACTTTGTAGATCTAAAGTTTCGATACCATATCACATCCGTCAAATGTGTTGGGGGCTATATATAAAGGTTTGTCCCAAATACATACATTTAAAGATCACTCGATCTGGACAGAATTTGATAGACTTCTACAAAATCTATAGACTCAAAATTTAAGTCGGCTAATGTACTAGGGTGGAACACAATGGTATTTTGACCATTTTTGTCGAAAACAGAAAAACATATAAACGGGAGTTATATCTAAATCTGAACCGGTTTCAACCAAATTTGGTACGCGTAGCTACAATGCTAATTCTACTCCATGTGCAAAATTTCAACTAAATCGGAGCAAAAAATTGGCCTCTGTGGTCATATGAGTGTAAATCGGGCGAAAGCTATATAATTTGGTGTGCATAGCTACAATGCTAATTATACTCCCTGTGCAAAATTTCATATGAGTGTAAATCGGGCGAAAGCTATATATGGGAGCTATATCTAAATCTGAACCAGTTCCAATCAAATTTATCAAATTTGGGAGAATGTAAATTCTACTCTCTGTGCAAAATTTAACGAAAATCGGTAGTAAACTTTGGGCTCTGTGGTCATATGAGTGTAAATCGGGTAAAATATATATATATATATATATATATATATATATATATATATATATATATATATATATATATATATATATATATATATATATATATATATATATATATATATATATATATATATATATATATATATATATATATATATATATATATATATATATATATATATATATATATATATATATATATATATATATATATATATATATATATATATATATATATATATATATATATATATATATATATCGGTGAAAAATATATATGGCAGCTATATCTAAATCTGAACCGATTTTTTCCAAAATCAATAGGGATCGTCTTTGAGCCGAAACAGGACCCTATACCAAATTTTAGGACAATCGGACTAAAACTGCGAGCTGTACTTTGCACACAAAAATACATCAACAGACAGACGGACAGACAGACAGACAGACGGACATCGCTAAATCGACTCAAAATTTAATTCTAAGCCGATCCGTATACTAAAAGGTTGGTCTATGATTACTCCTTCTTACTCTTCTCTCCTACAAAATATATAACCCTTACAAACAAACAGCTTTATATCATTCTGACTACTCAAGATCATCTATTCAAAAGTAGATCAGATTACGATTAGGACATACATTTCTAAGCCATCACCATATTTTTAACCGATCAAAAAAATGTATACTGTGTAAAATTTAAACCATAAGTACTGAACTCTGCAGCATAATTATTGCAGGTTAAACGTGCATATTTGGAGAAATATGCACCTACCCCAGCAAAAACTCTCATTACCCGGTAATCTTGAATGTAAGCCTATTTAAAAAATAATAACCACTTATTAATTGGCATCGCTTCGGATTACATTTACATACGCGTGTCCTAGGAGGAAAGTACTTCTCCCCAGGCACACTTTCGGCCATGAAATAATAAATCTCGAAAATATTACAATGAAAAAATATAGCGAGTAATGCTGTAATAGGAGCACTACTTGAATAGAAACGAATATTGTATAAATAAACAAAAAATCTAATAAATCATCTAAATAAGATTATACGCAAATTAATTTCACACTTAAAATAGAAATAAATGTAGGTTGTTTAAGGGAGTTGGATTCGTGAATTACGTTATAATATATCCAATAGTCAATTCACATTAGGTTCGAAATCTACTAAAAATGGATTTTAAGTCCATTTTTTATAAGGCAAATGGCATTTGAAATCTAGTTTAAGTGCATTTTAGAAATGTAATGTGAATGAGGTATAAGAAAGCATTTATTTAAAACATAATATGTTAATGGCATTAATTTAAAGCACAATTATTATGAAATATTTGTGATGCAAATTTCTTAACGGAAAAATGTTAATTCTGAACATTACATATTCTTTTTGATTTTTTAAGTAAAAACTCAATTATGTGAATAATTATACCTAATGGTACCAACATTTATTCTATTTTATTAAGTCATTAACAGCTAACTGCATAAAAATTTGAGAATAACAATTCGAAAATTACCGAGAAGTATTTATTTTTGTCATTGCAAGTTAGTCATTATAACTCACCGTAATGTAAAGGGTGATACGGTCAAAATTTGGTCAATATAAACTTGACGTTTTTCTTTCAATTTTGCATTTAAAAAACCTGAACACCCCTCACTTTGAAGGTGTGTGTGTGTAGAATGTTGCTCTTATTTTGATTTTGGAATTCACTCTTCAGTTGTCAAAATGCCGTCCAAGCAAGAAGAGCAGCGTATCAAAATTTTGCTCGCGCATCGCGAAAATCCGAGCTACTCGCACGCAAAGCTGGCAAAATCCCTAAAAGTTGCCAAATCAACCGTTACAAATGTAATTAAAGTGTTTGGGGAACGTTTGTCGAAAGCCAGGAAGTCTGGATCGGGGGGAAATCGAAAACCGGAAGCCGCTGAGACGACAAAGAGAGTTGCCGGTAGTTTCAAGCGAAACCCTAACCTCTCCGAGATGCCGCATATAAGCTGGGTGTATCGTCTACAACCGTGTATCGAGCCAAAAAACGAGCCGGACTATCGACTTACAAGAAGGTAGTGACTCCAAATCGCGATGATAAACAAAATACGACGGCCAAAGCGCGATCCCGGAGGCTGTACACGACGATGCTGACGAAGTTTGATTGCGTGGTAATGGACGACGAAACCTACGTCAAAGCCGACTACAAGCAGCTTCCGGGACAGGAGTTTTATACGGCAAAAGGAAGGGGAAAGATAGCAGATATTTTCAAGCACAGAAATATCTGGTTGGGAAGCCATCTGTACCTGTGGCTTGAAAAGCAGCATTTTCATAGCTTCCGGGGCTGTCAACCAAGAAATTTACGTGAAAGAGTGTTTGAATAAACGTCTGCTGCCTTTCCTGAAGAAACACGGTTGTTCCATACTGTTTTGGCCGGATTTGGCATCTTGCCATTACGGTAAAAAGGCCATGGAGTGGTACGCCGCCAACAACGTGCAGATGGTTCCCAAGGACAAGAACCCTCCCAACACGCCAGAGCTCCGCCCAATTGAGAAATACTGGGCTATTGTCAAGCGGAACCTAAACAAGACCAAAAAAACTGCTAAGGACGAGCAGCAGTTCAAGGCAAACTGGCTTTCTGCGGCGAAGAAGGTGGCTGTACAAAATCTGATGGTAGGTGTCAAGCGTGAGGCCCGGCAATTCGGATTTGGAAAAGCGAAAGCCTAACTGAATATTTTTCCTGAATTTTATACTAATTGAACTTGAAAAAAAAAATTAATTTGATTTTTTAAATAAACGATTTCGCCGATTTACACGCGTTTTCCCTTGACCAAATTTTGACCGTATCACCCTTTAATGCAATGTGTAATGACAGCTGTACTCCTGATAATGCCAATTGTAATGAGATGTGGTTACCTAGTTTTTGCTGGGTATGCTACTGTCTTCGCAGTTACCTTTTTAAATAATTAAACTCAAAGCTCTTGAGAGTCATTAATGCATACGACGAACCTTTTACTGCTGTTAAATATGACTATTTTTATGATTTTTATATCTTCATTTATATTCCTAACATGTTTTGGAAATTTATTACATTAGGCGAAAAAGTTTGGGATGAAGTTTAATCGTAAAGCCTAATTGAACGTGATTTATTGAAGCTTAGCTTAAATTTTAATATTAATAATTAAATAATTTTATCACTTTTTCTTTATTTCTTTATAAATATATTTATCTATTTGATACATAATTTCAGTAATTGGAAAGAACGGATAGTGTCCATGTGTTTGGGAAATGGCATTGCCCTATATTCGCCTCACACTGCATGGGATGCAACTCTTGGTGGAGTAAATGACTGGTTAGCAAGTGCTTTGCCAGTGAAAAATGTTCAACCCATACAGGTAATAAATAAATGCATACTACACATTCCAAAAAGTTGAGTTTACAGCTGACACTAAATGGATTTAATTATTTATAATAATATTTTAATTTATATAAATATCTGGGTTATTAACGTGTACAAGTATTATGTTAAAATTCGTACATATTTTCGTAATTAGATGCTTAAAAAGTCAAATTGAAAGATCAGTTTAAATGGGGGCAATAGAAAAAACCTGGACTGTGCCAAATTTAATCACGATGACGTCGACGTTATTTGAAGCATACCGCTAGACCTTCATAGAATGTCACTCTGATCACCAATTAAAACAGGTAGAAATGTACCATGACTAAAACTACAGATGCTTTATATATTCACAAATTAATACATCGAAATGCCCATATTAAATATATAATCCATCTTATAAAATATTGAACGTATGTAAAAATGCTACTGACATCAAAATGACCCGATTCACTACTTATAAGGCTATGACTCAAGTTTTAAAAATCTAGTTTGTAGCTGGGTGAGTGCGGGGCAGCTAAGCAACTACATTGAAATGCAATAGTTTATTAATTTTTTAGGAATGTTAGTGAGCTTGGCATACCTCCACTACTCACGGATAATTCCAAGCCATTCCCATATGTGAATAATATCGTCAAAAACGTTTTTGCTAATGTCTTTAGTTTATTCTGAATTTCAAAAATACACCGAACAATGAAAATCTGGAAGATATTCTAAATTTGCCCACCTTGTGATCAAAACCGGTGGACCGGTTTTTCGTTTTGCACCGATTGTCGGTTTTGTATAAAATCCCATTTTCGGTGGAATGGTAAAACCTGTGTTTTTAATATCATAAAAACCTGTTTTCGGTTTTCTACTTAAAATGTAAACTTAAATAAGGAAACATCCCGAATGTATTTTCTGCGCACTTCCAACTCGTTTCTGAACACTTCCAACATAGTATTCGTCCAAGAGCTCAAATAAAATATGTTGTTTTCTAAAGAAATCCCAGAAATATTTCAATGAAATATATGCAAATCGTACTTGTTCAATTAGGAGCGTATATTGTGTCAACAAAATCTATGATATATCTTACGTTATTATTATTCGACTTAATTTGGTGGGCCTTTCTGTAGAAAATTAACTCTGTTTGTGAATATTTTGAAAAACAACAAGCCAAATGCAGACTCTTCATATATATAACATTGCAGAAATATTCACAAAAAGCAAATGAAACCAAAATATAAAAAAAATCCAACATTTTAATGTTTATCTACGGTATTGTTACCGCAATTGCTTAGTTTTTAAAAGACCGCCCACCGGTTTTAAAAAAGGGTCCGGTTTTTTAGAACCGAGAAAATCTAACTTTCAAAAAACCGGTGTTTTGGTCACTCTACCAGCTTGACATTCATTATAAGGCTATTTTTAAATAAAACAATTCTGATAACCATTCAAATCGCCGAAAAACATAATTTACAAACCGTAATGACTTGGCATAAAACAGAAAATGTAATAAATAAAAGAAATATTGATAAATGGAGCTATCGCAAAATATTCAGTTCACCTATAAAGTATGATATCGATATATTGCACTCTCTGTACCTTTTGATTCGCAACCAATATATATCCATTTGATAAAATAAAACGAATACTCGACTGATTGCAAACAACAGAGTCTCGAAAATAAAGCATTGGGTCGAAATGACCGATAAGAAGAGTAGGAATTGATATGATAAATTGGTATGGTATGATATGGTTAAATTGGTTTTTGTAACTAAACCGGTGTTGGTTTTAATTGCCTTAGACCCTACGTGTGGAGCTATTCGCTGGAGTCTACTTCATATGCGAAAGGGCGCTTCAATGACGAACGCAAAATTTTATTTCCTGATGTTTGTCCTTCTGACATAACTTTGGTGTTTTAAAGTTGACTCATAGATCATAACCATGCTGTAAATTTATTCTCTCCCATCTTTTCCTGCATGTACTTCTGGTTTTACTCTTCGGATCCCTGATTTACCTTTGGAATCGTCTTAGCCTCGGTACCTTTTTTGTTTGATTGACGGCCTCTTTGGTTCATATTTTGGTCCCGATTCAGTGCTTTCCGGTTTATTCTCGATTGCTTAACTATATCCTAAAGAATTGCAAAAAAAGTTGGAAAACTATATGAAATATAGGTATAACATGATAAGCAGAAAAATATTGATCCATTGCGTAGCTAGACAATTTTCTAAAAATTAATATACATATACAATTATACATATATACATAATAAACTGAAGGTAGAGGTTTTATTTTATAAAAATGAATAAAAATCAGACTTTAACATAACTAGGCAATTAGTTTATAATAAAGCAACTAAAAGTAGTTTCACACTTTTTCCCACAAAAAAAAAATTGTCTTCACAAAATAGATAATTATTTTAACTACAAAATAAGTTTTTAATTCAATTTTTAATAACTCATTTTTCATATATTTAATGGGTACTTTTTGTTTTTGTAGTGGATAAAAAAGAGTAAGAATTAATAGAACTACAAAATTATTCAAATTTTGCGCAAAAATCCATTCTAGAAAAATCGACAATTTTTGAAAATATTCGAGGTCCAACGTTTCAGATAAGCGTTAGGATGCATTAAAAAATCATAAAACATTATACAAAGTATCATCGTTTCAGCGCCAACTATGCACCATTTCCCTGGGGGAAGGGGGGGTCTAAGCCCCCTCCCAGAGGCTTTTCTACGCCAATTTCATTTATTTTCATTGAGCTAAACTCAAAATTTAAAAATGCTCCAGAGATGCCCCTTAAAAACGTTATATAAGTTCCCTCAAATCTTATTCGGTTGCGACTGACAATATAGATCCCAAATTCATGTTGCATTTACTCATACCATACATCACGTATACGTTTATTCTTGGAAACAGTACAATTATACATATCCCAAAGCCTCGGGTGAATTTCGTCCAATTGCAATTCTTGAACAACACATGCAAATCACTAGATAACTCTCTTTTAGGCGATGTGCAGGGCAAATTTCGCCTAAATCACAATGTACAATTGCACGGAGGATATAGGAAATAGTTTGGATTACAACAAAGAAATAGATCTAATGAATTATTTCTATTGTTTTCCTCTAAGTTTGAAAGTTTGTGGGCACGTAGTGGGTCTACGCCTTAGAGGTGTGCACGTGAGTAATATTTTGCTCACGCACACTCACGACGGAGAAATCTTATTCACGCACACTCACGCTCGATATTTTTTGGTAGGACTCACGCTCACGCACGCTCAAGAAAAGAAAATTTGTACTCACGCACGAAAATCTTTTAAATGTCGTGACTCACGAAAAATGTCGTGACTCACGAATAATTTTATGAGTGATTTTCCTTTAGAACCTGGCTGAAAACATGAGTATGGTTAAAATCGTTTGTGTTATAAAAATCTTACCACCTAGGATGTCACTAAAATTATAAATGAATTAAAATCGTAAGCATTTTATGTTCGTCAGCGGGAGTATTCTCGTGAGCGTGTTTTTCCGAAATTCGTACTCACGCACACTCACGAAGATATTATTTTCGTGACTCACGCTCACGCACGACATTTGGTTGGTTAATCACGCTCACGCACACTCACGCCGTTGCCGCCAGCGTGACTCACGACTCACGCGAATTTTGTGTTTTACCGAGTTCCGGGGTTTTTTAAAAAAAAATTAAATAAAGGTATACGTTGTGTTTCGATCAAATGCCCAGATCAGACTCATTCTTTATTTGTTTTCATTAAATGAACTTACTTCTTAATTTTACAATTTTGCTTACTATGCTAACGTTTGACTTAAATATAAATTCTGCTTATTATTTGAATTAAATGGAAATATTATGGTTTGCCCAATACCGGATACGGTATTGGGTTACTGTCTGTCTTTTGAATTTCTTTAAGCAATTCATCAATTTTATCAGGTAACTCATTTTTTATGTAGGTCTGGGGGTTTGCATATGTAACTACCCTCCCCTTTAGACCAGAATTCTCCTGAATTCTATTATTCAAGTTAATTTTAATTTTATTAAATTTTGTTTTCCACAAAATAATTATTAAGACAATTATAACTATGAGAAAAATATTACATGTGTATATGATTTTATTATGAATTTTTAGGTTTGAAATATTTTGAAAATTAATTTTATTTTCTTCATTTATTTGTTCAAATGTTAATTTTTCTGTAAAATTTTGTATATCATCGTATCGCAAACTCATAATATTTCCTTGTACATTTTCAATTAAGTTTGAATAATAATAATCATTTATTTTTATTGAACAATTATTAAATTGAATGATATAATTTCCACTTAAAATAGTATTATTTTTATTACATGTATTGTTTACAAATAAATTTACTGAATTTTTAACCATTATTGTTTTTTCATCTAAAAGTATAATTTCCAAGTCTTTATTTGTAACAAGTTTACAATTTTGTGTTATTATACAATGAGTGCTCGGTTTTAATTGTCTAAAATGTTTATTTTCTTCAAATCTCATAGTTTTATTTTTATATGTAAAAACTTCTTCTATTTGAGCATCTATTTCTTTTTGTTCTTTATTTGGTAATGGTATAATTTTTCTTATTTTAGCTTGTATAAATATTTTTGGAATTTTTATACCCAAAATTAAATAAGTATTATTAAAAGTTGCTATACCGAGTTGTAAATATTTTAATTGATTAAAATCAATATTGTATTTGGTTATTTCATTATTTGTTAAAATATTTGGGTGTATTAATCCGTACTTAGCAGAAACTACATTATCTTGTATTTGTTCTATTTTACTTTTTATCAATTGAATTTTTGTAATTTGTTGTAAATACATATGCTCTTGATATTCTTGATTTTCAAATTTATTTATTGCATTAAAACTTTTTTCAATTTCCATTCGATCATTTTTTACAATATTTTTAATTTGTTCTATAGCTATATTAAAATGATTATTTATAGATATTTGTTTATTTACTGTGTCGTCCGTCTGTAGAAAATGTTTTTGTATGGTCTGTCTGTCGTAATCGTCCATTGTACCAAATGTCCATTTTGATAATGTTCCTATAGCATTTATTAGTCCTCTTTTTTGTCTAATTTGTCTAGGTATAAGCGTCATTAGTTTATTACGAGCTTCTAATAATTCTGATTGTAATATGTCTTTGTTACTAGCCTTCATTAATATAATATCGTCTGTCATTTCATTAATGATATTTTCTATTTCTTTAACGTCAATTATGTGTAGTACTATGTCACTGTCCAAAACTATATCCTGATTTTTCAATTCCAAGTCAATAAATCCTGTTTGGTCCACTAATTCTGTCAATGTCATTGCTGTTTCAGTCTGTCGAGTCATTATCATCATTAGTATCATTATTAATATCTGAAAATTTTAAAGGTTTTTTAATATTAATGGGATGAATATTTTGTAATTTCCCTTTTCTAAATTTTGGCTGTTCTTTATGCCTAACAGCTTTGTAATTTTTAATAAAACCTTCAGATCTGGTTTCTTCATAATCCTCTCTGTTTTTATTTAATTTGCTTATGATTTTATATTTTGTTGCCTCTATATTATTTTTTACTATTGCCGGGTCCACTTTATTGGTATGTACTTCATTTGGAGTATATTTGATTGTGGAGTGAAATCTTTCATTGTAATTTCTAATAGCTTTCTGGATTAATTGTCTGATTGGTAAACCTTTTTCAGTTTTATATAAAATCCTAAATTTTTCTGCAATTGTATTATGGAATCTTTCAATGTCTCCGTTACCTGTATGGCTATTTGGTTTAGTCAAATGTAATTCAATGTTTTGAGTATCCAAAAATTCTTTTATCCTTGCAGCTTTAAATTCATTATCTGCTACTATTTTATTTGGTATTCCTAATTTAGTAAAATGATCTTCTAACTGTTCTATAATTGTGACATGATTTCTGTCATTTAACGGATAAGCTGCACCAAATTTCGAGAATTTGTCAATAATTGTTAAGAAATGGTGTCCTTTCATGACATATGTGTCTATATGTATAATTTCATTTTTCCTAGAGGGAGTTTCCGTAAAATTAAATTTTGGTTTAATAGGCCTTCTATCATATTTAGATTCTTGACAAATTTCACATTGATTAATTACGATTTGAATCAATTCCAGTAATTTTGGATAATATATTTTATTTTTTATTTGATTATACGTTTCTAAAATACCTGAATGCATGCTTTCTCTTACGTGATACAACGAAATTTGTTTAATGGCTTCGACTTCTGTTTCAATGTCCTGTGCCCTCATTGTACACTTTATAAATTCAATTTGCGTATCATTTGAAAACATTGCAATAAGTTTTTCTTGGACTATGTTATAACTGTGTTCCGAAATTTCCGAATAAATGCCAATTTTTCCTTTTATAATATACCTTCTGAATATGTCTCCCATTTCTTGGAAATCACATTCGGCTATAAATATTATTCTTTTTCCATGTACTGTTTTAAATTCTTCGACTTTATTATTTGTTAAAATTATTTGTGTTTTATATTTATTAACTATTTCTTCTTTAATTGGAAAATGATCATTTAAATTTTCTTCCGCTGAGTGTACTGTTTGTAAGGATTCATTGTCTTCTATATTATTAACTGCAAGATTTAATATATCGCTATTGTCACTGTCTATTTCTTCCACATTGTTATCGTCGTTGTTTTGTATCCTGCTTAGAAAATCTGCTACCCTATTTTCTTTGCCTTTCAAATATTCTATGTCAAATTGATATTCCCCTAATTTTAGTAACCATCTTTGATGTCTAGGTGACATATCTTTTCCTTTATATTTCGAATGCAAAAATTTAATTGGCTGGTGGTCTGTTAGAATTTTGAATTTTCTTCCATAAACATAAGGTCTGAAATAATTTACACTCCATAAAATCGCTAAAAATTCTTTATCTGTTGCCGAATAATTTCTTTCGTGATTATTTAACGTCCTCGAAGCAAAACATACAGGATGTCCTTCCTGAGATAATACGGCACCTATAGCGTAATTTGATGCGTCCGTTGTGACTGTAAATTGTTTATCATAATTCGGATAACGTAAAATTGGATGCGAGCTTATTAATATTTTTAATTTTTCAAACGCTTCTATATAAGTGGGGTCTTTTAGATTAATTTTAACACCTTTTTTCAAATATTTAGTGATTGGTTGTGCTACTTTAGCATAATTTTTTACAAATTTACGATAATAACCTGTTAGTCCTAAGAAGCTTTTTATCTGTTTCTCTGTTTTTGGTAACTCTAAATTTTGAATAACTTTAATTTTGTTGGGATTTGGTTTCATTCCGTCTTTCGTTAAAATGTGTCCTAAAAATTCCGTTTCTTTCCGCATAAAATTACATTTGTCAATTTGGATTTTTAAATTTTTACTTTCTAAAACCTTGAATATATTTCTAATAGCTTTTACATGTTCTTGCAACGTGGTGCTAAAAATAAGAATATCGTCTAAATAAACTACGCATGTTTTATTTATAAAATCTCTCAAAATTTCGTTCATGAGCCGTTGAAATGTTGCGGGCGCATTCTTTAATCCAAACGACATTCTTACGAATTCATATAAACCATGAGGTGTTACAAACGCAGTTTTTTCTCTATCTTCCTGTTTTACTAAAATTTGGTGATAACCTTTTGCTAAATCTAATGTTGTAAAATACTGAGCTCGTCCTAATTTATCCAGGATTGAATCAATATTCGGGAGAGGATATTTGTCATCGATTGTAACTTCGTTTAATTTTCTATAGTCTACTACCAATCGGAATTTCTTTTGTCCAGAATTATCTATTTTCTTCGGCACTACAATTAATGGGCTTGAGTATCTAGAATAGCTTTTTTGAATAATCCCTTGTTCTTCCATTTCTTTTATTTGTTTTCTTACTTCCATTTCATGTTGAGGCGGATATCTGTATAATTTTGAATTAATTTGTTGTTGTGTTGTTGTTTTAATTTCATGTTGAATTTCAGTAGTATTTGTTAATTGGTCACCTTCTTTATAGAGTAAATTTTTGAATTGTTTTATTAAAAGTGAGATTTCCTTGTATTCTTCCTCGTTTAGATGATCTAGCTTCAATCTCTCTAAATCTGATCCCTCTAGCGTATAAATTTGCTCAAAATTAAAAGGTTTATTTATAAATTGAATTTCATTGTCATTTAAAATAATTTTTCTTTCTTCAATATTTATTTTCGCGTTCAAAAATTTTAATATATCCATTCCGATGATGAAATCATAATTTCGTCCAATGAGTGGAGCTGATTTCCATCTCACTCTGGCATTGTTTGGCAAATTAAATTCTTGTGGTGCTTTTGTAATGACTTCGTATTTTATTGAATCTTCATTTGTAATTGTACTAAATATTATTGGATTTCTTAGTTTTGTTTTAGGAAAATTATTAACTTCATTATTTATTAAACTAAAGCTTGCTCCGGTATCTATAAGAGCATTATATTTTTTACCGTCAATTATCATAATTATTTTAGGCAACCACTCCGATGTGGTTTCGTAAAAAAAACGCAATTATTTATTTCCCTTCCTTCATTATTTTGAAAAGTTCTTTCCTGGCTTTGCCTGACTGAGACTAAGCGATTTTGGCCAGTCTGCGGGTCAGGGTGTCCTGCCTGTTGGAAATTACTTCTACTACTCTGAATATTATCAACTTCCATTGGTTCAACCTGACCTTGCCTGAACGCATTCTGGCGATATTGGCCAGAATTCTGCCCAGGGTTTCCTGTCATTGGTCTATGGAATTTTCCAGAATTATTGGGCCTATGATTGTATAAATTTCCTTTATAATTATTATTATCCCTATAGTTGTTATACCAATTATTATTATTATTTCCTTTGTAGTAATTTTGGCCATGGTTATTATTATTATATTCGCGATAATTATTTTGCCTATATTGTCCTGATTCATTGTTATACCGTTGATACTGGTTTCTGTTTCTATAATCTTCATGAAATTGATTTTTTCTATTCCCTGCAAATTCTAATCTATTTTCTTTTGTTTTAAATTTCCTATATTCTGTCCGAATACAACTGTCTTCAAATCGCCTACTTGTCATGATTTTCAATATATTATTCAAATTAACTTCATTGTAAATTTTATCCAACAATATTCCCTGCGTCATTTCCTTTATTGTATTTACTAATATACTGTCCATATTTGATAGGTCAAGATAGTGGTCGTCCGCATAGTATACAGTCAGTTCGTCCGCCTTATATTTAATGTCTTGAATTTCAATCATGAGTTCACTCACCGTATTTACTTTAAGATTTGCTACTTTTTTGTAAAGTTGATGGGGCTCTACATCTGGTCGATACCTCAGCTTCAGGGTTTCCTTGATCAGCAACCAGTTATCCGGTTCGGGGATGTTGATTATTACATTTTTTGCTGGTCCTTGAATAACTCTGTAGAATATAGTCCTGACTGCTTCTTTTCTAGTTTCATGGTTGGTGATTGTTGACAGCAAGTACTCTATGTTGCTAAAGAATGAATTTATGGTGATTTCTCCAACTCCGGTAAATGTGGGAAGGCTATTTATCATTTTTAGGATGCTTTCCCTTTGGCCTCCATCTACGTTGTTACGAAGTTCTAGATATGCCTGTCGCATTTGCTCCAGTTGTTGATCCTTCCTGGCTAGCTCCTCCACTAGCTCTACTGGTGGTAATTGAGTCTGTCCTTCGGTCATCCTGTTTTGATCGAAAGCTCGTTGCCTTTTATTTTTTGTGAAAATTTTGTTTGTTTTCTAACAATTTAGTGTTCACTGCACAGAAAATTTGTTTTCTGTGACTTTAGTTTCTTTGGTGGTACTGCACAGAGATCTTTTTCTTCTGTGGCTTCAGTTGATATTCTTAAGTTTTCACTTCACCAATTTTATTTTCTTTTTAGCGTTCTCTTTAATTATAAATGTTCACTGCACTTCTTTTTCGAGTGGTGTTCACTTTAATTATTTAGTAGAGTTCACTGTAAAAAGCTTTCTTTCTTTATTTTCTTTTTAGTGTTCTCTTAATTATAAATGTTCACTGCACTTCTTTTTGAGTGGTGTCCACTTTAATTATTTTTTAGAGTTCACTGTAAAAAGTTTTATATATATTTTTTTTTCACAATTTATTTATTTTTTTTATTAACCCGATTCGTATCACTGGATCCTTAAATACGTTTTATTAAGGATCCTACCGACTGCGCCAATTTTGTGTTTTACCGAGTTCCGGGGTTTTTTAAAAAAAATTAAATAAAGGTATACGTTGTGTTTCGATCAAATGCCCAGATCAGACTCATTCTTTATTTGTTTTCATTAAATGAACTTACTTCTTAATTTTACAATTTTGCTTACTATGCTAACGTTTGACTTAAATATAAATTCTGCTTATTATTTGAATTAAATGGAAATATTATGGTTTGCCCAATACCGGATACGGTATTGGGTTACTGTCTGTCTTTTGAATTTCTTTAAGCAATTCATCAATTTTATCAGGTAACTCATTTTTTATGTAGGTCTGGGGGTTTGCATATGTAACTCGCGTGAGTCACGTGCACACCTCTAGTCTACGGGCTGGTCTATACACCTCGGGTTATGAAATCTTGTTTTAGCCGCCATAATTAAGAACCGATTTCCATAATTTTTCTTTGCTGTATAGAACTTGTAAACCTCCGATAAAAGATAGCATTTGTGTGTGCCTTACAATTTAATTATACCCTGCGCCACACTGTGGAACGGGGTATTATAAGTTAGTGCATATGTTTGTAACACCCAAAAGGAGACGAGATAGACACATGGTGTCTTTGGCAATAATGCTCAGGGTGGGTCCCTGAGTCGATATAATCATGTCCGTCTGTCTGTTTGTCCGTCAGTCCGTCTGTCTGTGAACACATTTTTGTGATCAAAGTCTAGGTCGCAATTTAAGTCCAATCGTCTTCAAATTTGGCACATGTTCCTAATTTGGGTCAGAATAGAACCCTATTGATTTTGGAAGAAATCGGTTCAGATTTAGATATAGCTCCCATATATATATCTTTCGCCCGATATGCACTAATATGGACCCAGCAGCCAGAGTTTTATACCGATTTGCTTGAAATTTTGTACAAACATAACACTTAGTCGTATAGTCAAGTGTGCAAAATTTGATTGAAATCGGTTCAGATTTAGATATAGCTCCCATATATATCTTTCGCCCAATATGGACTTATATGGCCCCAGAAGCCATATTTTTGGCCGAATTTGGTTGAAATTTTGCACTAGGAGTACAAGTGTGCAAAATTTGATTGAAATCGGTTCAGATTTAGATATAGCTCCCATATATATCTTTCGCCCGATATGGACTAATATGGTCCTAAAAGCCAGAGTTTTTGCCCAATTTGGTTAAAATTTTGCACAGGGTAGAGTAGATTTAGCATTGTAGCTATGCGTGCCAAATTTGGTTGAAATCGATTCAGATTTAGATATAGCTCCCATATATATCTTTCGCCCGATATGCTCTTATATGGACCCAGATGCCAGAGTTTTATCCCGATTAGCTTGAAATTTTGCACAAAGAGTACAATTGGTAGTATAGTCTTGTGTGCCAAAGTTGATTGAAATCGGTTCAGATTTAGATATAGCTTCCATATATATTTTTTCGCCCGATATGGACTTATATGGGCCCAGAAGCCAGAGTTTTGGCCCAATGCACTAGTCGTACAATTAGTAATATAGTCATGTGTGCCAAATTTGATTGAAATCGGTTCAGATTTAGATATAGCTCCCATATATATGTTTTTCTGATTTCGACAAAAATGGTCAAAATACCAACATTTTCCTTGTAAAATCGCCACTGCTTAGTCGAAAAGTTGTAATACATATAAATAAATAAATAACCCTTCTGTGCATGATGAGGTCCCGCTGGACCTTTTTGATTTTTATTCATACATAACTTTATCTTTTATATGGATTTCAGCTTGATGGTTTATGACTTCTTGTACTGAAGTGTTTTAAGTTGAAAACTTTAAATTTTTATGTGATTGAATCATTAAATCGGTTTTTATAGGTATTTGAAAAAGTTTAGTGCGATTCTGCGTGATGAGGTCCAATGGGACCTATTACTAATTACATTAGTGGTTTTAGCACAGTTTAAAAAGCAGTGTAAAGATATTGCGATTTTCGTATTTGGAACAATTAATAACACTAACATCCTTTCAGAAAATACCGTTATTTGGAAGAATTTGTCATTTTTGAAGTTTCCATTGGTTTCGTTGCTTGGTAGTACATAATTTTATGTCTTCCGTTGATATATCCAATATAGTGAGAGTAAAAGTGCAAAAAAAGTTATTTGAACTTCATGGAAATCGTGGTCGAAATAAGTTTTTATATTTCTATACATTTTCCAGACCTATCGGCTCCTGGAATTTGGCAAGATGTGCCTCAATTTGGACCAAGTTTGAAACAACCACTGTGCACATAATACTGCGAGCAAAATGAACGCCACTAAAAAAAATCGTATTGTTTTTCCTTCAAAAATCCAGTTTGTTAAGAACATTCAATTACAAAAACAATATATTGTTGCTTGGTACGTATAAGGATACTTATAGGTACCACGCCTGCGTCAAACATCAGGGCCACTAGTATACTAATCAAAAATTTTAACATTATCTGTATCCTATTAAAAATTAAATAAAACCCTATATTTACAACCAAATGTTTATATATGCAATTTGTGCATTATAGAAGAGTCCACCTACAGTAAATGATCGAAAAATATCGTAGGGATAACCTCTCTACCATCCTTTTTTTATTGTAGGTCCCACGGGACCTCATCACGCTGGTATCGCTTCCAGTGTTATCACATACACAAGGGATAAATAAATATATCGAGCGATAAATCATAAATAAACTTTTGCGAAGTTTCCTTAAAATTGCTTCAGATTTAAATGTTTCCCATATTTTTTACTAAAATTGTGTTCCACCCTAGTGCATTAGCCAACTTAAATTTTGAGTCTATAGATGTTGTAAAAGTCTATCAAATTCTGTCCAAATCGAGTGATATTTAAATGTATTTATTTGGGACAAACCTTTATATATAGCACCCAACACATTTGACGGATGTGATATGGTATCAAAAATTTAGATCTACAAAGTGGTGCAGGGTATAATATAGTCGGCCCCGCCCGACTTTAGACTTTCCTTACTTGTTTTTTATAGAGTAGGTTCAGTATTTTGAACTTAATGGCATTCCTTATGAAATTAACCTATTTTAGAAGAAAAAATTGTGTACTCACCTGATTTATAATTAACTCCTCCACTCTAAAGTTACCTACATTCTTTCTGTCGTAACATTTTTTCACCCAATTATTGTGATTGCTTCTCATAGAACACCCAATAAGCATACGTTTTAAGCTTCATATCCGTCATTTTTATTACCCATGTAAAAAGTTTCAAGATCCTTCCAGTAAAGAGCTGCACATTGCAAAAAATGTTTTTGTAATATATGTCCAAACTTTGGGGATTTTCGATACGAATTTTGGTGCATTCGAAGATATTTCTTAAAACACAGTGATGTGCAGTGCACAACATTCTCAGCTATTTAAAGTTAGTTAGTGGGAACGTGTCACTATTGACTTGACTACACCCAGTCAGAAAAAAACCATCGGAAAAGCGTTGTAAAAGCATTGAAAACGGTTGATACACGGTGGGAAAAATGAAAACAATTATTTTATACGCTTTTTCGATTGTTTAACGAACGCTTTGACAATCCCAAAATGATAACATCGTTATACGGTGTATCGATGGTTTTTACAACCAATAGAAAACACTGAAAATTGAAATTAAATTTTTTAATTTGACTATACATTTTCCATTCCAAAAACCAAAGGTGCACTAAAAAAGTTAACTCTCGAGGACAAAATAGAGTTAAAGTCACTTTAACTCTATTTTAGCTCATGAACTTTATGTGTTTTGTGTAAGTAAGGGAATTACATTAATAATTTTTGCGTAGGTTGGTTAATGGACTAAAAAAGGGGAAAAGTTATTCACAAATGTCCGTATTTCAAACAAAATACTTAAGAATTTCTTAAAATTTGTACATTTTACCCCAAATGCGACAAAAGAACATTCTTGCAATTTTAAACTCCAATTTTTTCCTTCAAACAACGAAATTATCTTTAAAATGTGAAAGAAATTATTTTGTCTAAAAAATTTCTTGAATTAGTCGAAAAATATCTGTGGACTTATGACAAAACCCCATAAGACGAGATAGAACAATTTCTCAAAAATTGTATATTGTGTGTAGTTTTTTAAGGCGCATCTTTCTAAGTTTACAGATACAGATGCAATATCTGCCTTAAATCGGGAGAAAAGAATGGTGTCTCGAATTTTTTAAGTTTAATTTTAGCAAAACGACATATCTCATCATATGTTGTAAAATAAAATCGAAATACTTGTATGATACTTTTGACAAAACAACATGAGTCCACATAAGGTTTGTGTAATTGACATTTTTTTACAAAACATATTTCGAGTCATGGTGTTTTGTCGAAAAGAAAAACAAATACAAATAAACGCAATTTTAACTTCAGTTGCCAGTCAGAATATGATCAGGATTCAATGCGACAAAACACATAAATAGATTTTTTTTCTTTTAAATGAAATATCATATGACAAAACAACATAAGTCGGTAATTCCTCATTTTCTCTAAAAATAAGCTATCGAAAAGATCTATCACATAAATATTAAACATTTTCCAGATCTTTTCTACAGAAGTTTTTGAGACCCCCTATAGGTGTATTTTCGCTCCCCTGTAAAATTGAGTTTTTAGACTTAGGGGGTTTTATCATAAATCCACAGATACGCACTTATATTTGTGAAATCAGCGTTTAGTTTAGTTAAAACTTTATACAATTGCCTACATTTGTAAAATTAACCAAAATTGTTCTTCCTGGTAGGTTCACTGTTTTTTAGTGTATACCTTCAATTAATACACAAAAAAAAATTATATAAAAAATTTAATTAAAATTTATATATTGCGGCCCCAAAATCGTATTTAGTTTTATTTGAAAGAAAAGAAAATATGCGTTTCTTATAAAAAATTAACATTTTATTTTTGTGAATTATGCTATAGACAGAAGAATTTGGTTCTTGTTATTTGTGTGTTTTGTTCTAACATAACTTACACATACAATTACTATCAATAACAACTATAGGATGAAAAAATAAACTATATAAATCATTCACTTCCTTATCATAATAACCATGTCAGCATGTTCCTTCTACTATGTAGATGCGCCCAGATTTCCAACAAATCAGCAGCCTGTAATCTAAATAAGTTTTTCTGAAAGTAAACAGAATAATTCGAATTTAATTTTGTTCAATTAAAAGTTAATTTTGTTAAACATTACCTGCATAGAATATCAAGTTCAATTCTTAGTTCCAGGTTGCAGATTTATAATCTTCTTTTACAGTTGTAGTCTTTTAAAAAGGTGTGTATCGGTAATTTAATTCCGTTCCAAAATTTCCACACATTGAAATCGTCTATTAAAATTTGAACCAATCAAAGACAAAAATAAAGAGAAAGCAATGTAATATTTGGTATTATATTGATGATACTTTGCAAATTCTGGAAATAGAAAAAATATAAATGGAAAATACATATTTTTATTATTTTCGAATATTTTTCATATTTTTAAATCCAAAAGAAAGAACTTTTTTACCATTACATAATTCAGCTCATTAGTTTATATACCAGATATACTGCTCTCTACTTGGGTTCAAACTGAAAAAGGTAGGTAAAACAAAAATGCGATTTAATGCCAACGCGACTTCGCAACTTCAAGGTGAATCTTCCAACAAACCCATGCCGCTCTTGGTTTTAAGAAAACTAGGAGTGAAAAAAATTTATAAATTTAAAAGATCAATACCTACTTTTTTATTGCAAACATATTCTTATATATTTGATAAAATTATGGAGTTGATGAGATTTATTGGTCAATTTCACGAAATAAAATTGGTCACTAAAAGAAATGAATAAAAAATATATTATTTTAGTCCGTTTAATGTAAAAAGGCTTCAATGGAAAACGGTATTCACATTTCACAATTTCTTACCTTCAATAAACGTAGATTGTTTTCCATTTTTACAATACCACAAAACACAAACACAGGTAATTTCAAATGCGTTTTGTCATATATTTTTTCAAACCTTTACCACGTGGCCATTTGTTGTTCCATTGCTCAAAATTATTCAGTTTCAATCACAAAGGTGATTGGATCAATCACATGTGTAATTGGAAACGGAAAAAATTTCAATCACGTTTGTAATTGAAAATTATTTCCGAATTGATTAACAAATTGATTGAATCAATTAATATTTCAATTGGAAACGTAACAAATATCAATCATATTTTTAATTGGTTTTTATTCGGATTTAATTAAATAATTAATTGAATCAATTAACATATTAATTGAATCCGTTTCCAAATTCAATTAATTGTTTAATTGAAAAAATGTTGATGATAATTTTTTGTGTGTATGAAAAATGAATATTATCCTATTCTAAATCAATTCATATCAACATTAATACCTCTATTATTCATAAAAAAAACCTTAAGCATTGAAGGAAAATGCATTTACGCCGATAATTTTGTGGAAAATATACTTTTTAAAAACCGTTAATTTGTTTAGCAAGCGTTGTTTCAACGTTAGCTTCCAACGTTGTTACAACGCTCAATATTTATAACCATCAGGAATTTCTGACTGGGCAATAATAGAAATGAAAAAAAAAACTAAGTTATAAATAGAAGTAAACGAATTCCATAGCATTGTATTGCGAGAACATTTAATTTGATGGCTTTACAATGACTGCTTTCCCAGCTTCGATAATGCCTTCTATTGGCAAATAAAGTTATTGTCTCAAGCTTGTCCTTCGGAGTATATTACTCAGTCGCCTTTATACTTCTCGTTTCACCTTTTCAACTTTGTATCCCAGAATTCTCTTTTTTTCTGGCAATTTTAGCGGTGTCATCTTATTGATTCTGTTGTATCTTGAATTTAAACGCTTCCGTTTAAGGCAGAAGAAGGTGGGAGGAACCTGAGCTCTTTGAGCTTTTTTATCCTCATCAAGCTTTTTACCACTTAAACTATTATAGATATTTCCCACACTCGTACAAGAAATGTATCAACCCCCAGACCAGTACAGGACTATTCCCGGGTGTAATGGACCAATTCTAATCCTGGTCAAAGCAGACAGAACAAATTTACAATGAAAAAATTTCTACCATAGTTAGCATTGGACTTGTCATTGAAATGTGTACGAGGGCAGTTCGGAAACTTCTTAGCCTAGCACAAAAAGCGCGATATAAACAGAAAAAAGTTAAGTGTTTTGGAAACTTCCATCTCTGTTATGAACACATGTTAAATTTTGTTTGGATCTGGCAACTCCTTCATATAAAAACAGGTGTTGAAAAAAGACGCATCCGCAATTTTTTTTACAATGGAAAAATTAGAAATGCGTGCCATCATTAAATATTTACATAAAAAAGGTTTATCGGGACAAGAAACTCATAATGATTGATAATGATGATTCATAAGATGAACCACGTAGTGGACGTCCAAAAACAGCAACAACAACAGAAATTGTAGCCAAAGTGCATGATATGGTATTAAATGATCGACGAATAAAAGTGCGTGAAATTGCTAATATCATGGGCATCTCAAATGATCGAGTCCATTTAATTTTGTATGAAGAACTACAGATGAAAAAGCTTTCTGCAAGATGGGTGCCGCAGTCAAAAACAATTCAATCTGCTGGTAAGGTTTTGGCAACGGTTTTTTGGGACTTCAAAGGTATTTTATTGATTGACTATCTGCAAAAGGATAAAACAATAAATCCAGAGTACTATTTCAACCTTTTGGATCAATTAAATGTACAAATTCGAGAAAAACGTCCTGGCTTACAACACAAAAGTACACAAGAGTGTTTTAACAATGGCTAAAATCAACGAATTAAAGTACGAGTTGCTTGACCACACGCAGAGAAGGAATATGATCATAGCAAACATGTTTCAAGAGCAAAATGTTATTTTTGTATGGTGACCATGTAATATGTTTGTCACTAAAATGTTATTTTCTCGTCAAATATAACCTGCTTGCCGAAATCAGATACATGATTTCCGAGGAAATAAGATGGTTGCGAAAACCATGTTACATGGTCACCACCCAAAAATAACATTTTGCTCTTAAAACATGTTTGAGGTGATCATATTCCTTCTCTGGGTGCACCTACCTTATTCTCCTGATTTAGTTCCCAGTGACTTTTACTTGTTCCCAAATCTTAAAAAAATTCATTGCTGGCAAGCGTTTTACCTCAAATGAAGATGCAATATTTTGAAGACCTTGAGGAAAACTATTTTAATCAAGGGATAGAATTGCTAGAATTGAAGTTTCAGGAGATTATATTGAAAAATAAAAATATTTTTAAAAAAACTAACTATTTGGTAAATTTGGCAAATAAACTAAATTAACATCAATTTAACAACGGTCTTTTTTCTGTGAGAGGACTTTTCCTAGCATATTGTACACACATGTATTTTCTTTATTTCTATGCGTTTTGTAATTAATTATTAAAATAATACTTTACTCGTAAATATAATAAAATAATAATGTTTAAATTAGGTTAAAATCTGAGAATGTAAATATTTATTTAAATGAAATAAAAAAGATCCATAACCCATATATACCATCTATATTTGAACTCATGAACATGAACTTGTATTTCTTATCATCAGATTTTCTTAAGTTCATCAATCTCTTTAAATAGTCTGTTATTTTAAAGTCAAATAAAATTGCGGATGTACGTAAAACAGTTTATATCACCTACTTAATTCATAAACAAATTATGAAGCACGAATTATACTTCCATCAATGTCAGTCATGGACCATTCGCATAAAGAAAAAATTTCGCATATTGCGGAACCTCACGGCTACCCTGCACTTCCACACCAATTCATGACTTTCAAAATTTAATATTATTGTTAGGTTAATTAATTTTGTTTCCTTCATCAACTATCCATTTCGTCAGGATTAATCCCCTCATGGTTCACTTCAATAAGTTTATCTAGGTCTTCCCTCCAGAAATCTTGATGAATGAAAATCACTAATAGAACTCAGCGTCTCCTACTCTTCATCATCCTTTCTGGGATACACAGTCTGGGATACTTAGACTTGCCACCACGGTTGCCAGAGTTGATAGAATTCTACCAAAAATGGTAGATTGGTAAAATTGTTGATCTTTTGGTAGATTTTGCAAAATTTGCCTCTTCAACTGATAGGTTCTTCAAATTTTTATAGAAATGACAAAATTTTCTATAGAAATACAATTTTGACAAAATTTTCTATAGAACTAAAGTTTTGACAAAAATTTCTATAGAAATTAAATTTTGGCAAAAATTTCTATAGGGAGGTTCGAGTGTAATTTACATTGGGATTAGTGAATTACCCGAATTTATTCTGATAATTGGTTGCTAGTTTTGCTGCAAGTAGGGGATGCTGATGAGGAAACGGCTGTCCATCCAACCATCTTGCAGTCTATAGGGCTTTTGCTCAAATAAATTTGACAAATATACTTTTCCTCTTTTGGTTAATCTACTCTTGTAATTTAGTCAACGCAATGATTTTAAGCTGAAATCAAAACAACAAATATTATTGAAAAACAGACCAACAATAAAAAATGAAATAAAATTTTGACAAAATTTTCTATAGAAATAAAATTATGACAAAATTTGAAAATAGTGGAATAAACTTCAAAAATAAAGTAATAAAGCATTTTTTTAAGAAAAAAAAACATATTTTTATTTAACCACAAAAATATGATCATAAACTTCAACAACTTAGTTTTTATTTAATTTGATAAAAATTTTGATAAAAGTTTGTTAAATTTTTGTTAGATTATTTTTGATACGAGTGGCAACTGTGCTTGCCACTCTGCTTACCAACCCAGCAAAAAATTTGGAAGTTCTTCTTAAGGCACAACTTTAAAAGCACTTTCAAAAATGTCCTCCCAAAGATGTTTTTATTTTAACTGCACAGGAAGTTAAGTTGAGTCAATTTTTTATAACTCGCTTTTTTATATTTTTAATGGGAAATTTAAAATTTCATTGTTTCAAATGGGTTAAAAACAGATTAAAAATTAGAATGAGTCAATAAAAAAGTGTACCATCACAAATTTTTAACTAAAAAATTATTTCAAACAATCAATTTTTTAATCAAACTAAAAATACTAATGACGGCCATTTTCATGTAGCTCCGTTAGGCTTTAACTGCCAGTTAACAGAAAGAAAAATGGAAATATCTTTTGTCCGGTTAACTTTAACTGAAAAATTTTCAGCAGTTATGTTTCTAACGGGCATATGGAATATATACGCAAGATGGCAGATATGTACATATCACTGTTTAAAAGTTCGTAGCACTAACGGAGCTTCATGAAAATGGGGCTAAGTCAGTTAAGAAAGTAGTTTTTAATGAAAAAAAAAATAATAATTTTTTGTAATCAGCAACAATTAAATTTTTAATTGAATCAATTAAAAAATTAATTGAAATTTGCTAATTCGCGCGCGTATCAGCAGCACATCGACCATCCCATCCTATTCCTTTCCAATTTTCATTGTAAGTATCATTTAAATTATTCAATCGAACAGCCAAGAGGACCCCATAGATCGATCACAGATTATCTAAATGGAAACTCTGGAAGATAGGTATGATTTTTTTTTTAAACTTTATTTTCCTTAATGAATACAGTTTTTTTGTTGGCATTTTGACAATATCGCACATTAATTATAATCAAAATTAAATAGAACCTATAAACTATAAACTAATTACACTATTTAACAATATTTCTTGGAAATAATCACATCGCTTTAACATAATTATAGTTTATCACATATATACAAATACGATCAATAGTTGTTTTGCTTTTCATTTGTGCCAATCGGACTTTTCATTCTTCTCCATCATGGCTTCGACTTCAGCGAGTTTAGCGTCTTTGGTTTCAGCTTTCTCCACTTGTTCGGTGGTTGTAGAAGATCGGCAAAATATTTTCCTTATTATATAGATTACTAGGAGAGGTAATGGTGTCATCATTGAGTTGGCAACAGGTACAGCGCTTGTCATATCAGCCTGGGGTTGTGGTAGTGCAAAGTTCAACATGAAAATTGCAATGCCTGTATTTTGAATACCCGTCTCGATAGCAATAGTTAATGCGTCACGTGGTGATTGACGACAGATAATTGCGAGCAACCAACCGATTATGTAGCCTATCCATGGTAAAGCGCTACTGGCTATTAAAATCTGAAATTAACAATATCAGTTTTAGAACAATTTTAGAACATTAATTTTTATTTCTTCTATAAGTGTCAAGTTCAACATTATATAAATATAGTCATTGTGTATTAATAGTATTTATCGACTTTTAATCGAAAGTGCATTGAGAAAAATGTTGTCACAATTACAAGGGTTTATTGTCCTTAAAAGGCAAAATCGTTTGCTTTCCTAAGAATTCGTTGAATATATATACACTGAAAAACAATGAACCCTCCAGGAAGAAAAATGTTGGTTAATTTTACAAAATGTAGATTATTTTTAGAAAATTCTAACCAAACAGAATTACAAATGCTGACATAACGCCAATATCACACACTGAAAAAGAAGCATACCCGGTTCCAAAGATTTTGTCTTTACTTTAAAAATTTTGGTATTGATTCCGAGCCAAAGAAGCGGAGAATACAAGTAAGGATACTTTTAAGACACAATTCTCTTTTAAATTTGGGTTTTGTGTACTTGCTTCTAGGAAGCAACTTTTAATTTTTCGCTTTTTCAGCTTTTCTTCTTCATATGCTATCAAAGTCCTTTAAAAACGAGTTAACGACAGCTTTATTTTCCAAATTAAGACTCGACTTCCAATAAAAATTATGCTATGTTTCATGTAAGAAACGTCTTTAAAATAAAGTGTTGAAAAACATGTCCTATATTAAAACGATTTTTTGCTTTGTAGTCAAGGTGGAAAAAGACAACAAATTTAAAGACAATTTCATTAAATTTAAAGAATTTTTCTGAATTATTAAAGTCAAGTTGATTGAAAAGTTTATCGACTTTTAGACAAGTAAAAAAAAACTTTATATTAGAGAAATGTGTCTTCTATGCTAAGCAAAATTTGCATTCGTAATCTTTGACCTCACGACAATATTTTTTTCAATGCAAAAATAAGTAAATATTTTTCTACAAATTCCAGAAAATTTTTTAGGCATAATTCATTTTTTAATTGTTAAAGTCTTCAAGAATGTCTTTAGTATCATATGAAGTTCAACATGGGCGGATTTGTAGTAAAATTTACAAATTTAAAGAAATAATGAACTATTTTGTGAAAAGTACGAATTTGCTTCATTTGTGTATAATTTCATTTAACGTACGCAAAAATTTGGATTTCTCCAAACATAATAATACCATGAACTAAAATAAAGTTAAATTGGCTTTAGTGAAATAGAGGGTTCACTTCTTTTGAGTGAACCCTCAGAGTTAAACGATTCGATCTTAAATTGGGTAGCTGTACAATGAAGAATATTGTGCTGAACAAAATTCAAAGTTACAATTTACAACAATTCTTCCACATTATTGAAAGCATCGAGCTATTAAGAATTTTAAATTAAAGAACTTTAATATGCCGAAAAAAAGTTCGAGAGTCCAAAAATCAATATCTAACATTTCAAAAAATTGAAAGATGAATTTTTAATAGTAATTAAGATTTATAATTGTTGTATCATGTATATTAGAGCTGACCGAAGCATTGGCCAAAGGAAACGAAACCGAAGCCGAAGCTTTTTGAAAAATTTATTTCATATCGAAATGTCCCAGTGTTGAATTTGTCTCAGTTAAAATACCCAGCACAAAACAAAAAACGCAGAAAAAATATAGAAATCCTTGTTTGTTATTATAATATAAAACTACTGAATTTTTAATACTAAAAAGTATTTTATGGTAGTTCTAAAAGTATATTATAAGACATGGACTGAACTAACTCTAATTGTTGTTTCTGCCTTTTTCAAATAAAATATGCTAATATTGAACTAAAACACACTAAATTTCTTTAATTACAAATTTCAGGAAAATAATCAGCTTCGGCCGATTATTGTTTTTTTGCCGAACATCGGCTTCGGCCAGAAAACCTCGCTTCGGTCGAGCTCTACAATGTATATCCCTAGGATAGGCGATAAGCTTTCGATCACTAAGCGCTCAAAGTCAAATTTGGTCTGGCCAGACCAAGTAGTCTATCCTAGCGATATAGATATCTGAGATCGATTTTATCTCTACCTCTCCCTCTCTCTGGTTTATTTCCAATCATGTCCACCATAATTTAAAGTTCATCACACAGTCTAAATAATCATCCTCAAAAGATGATTAAAAAATTGTTGTTGAATAGAAAATAACTTTATTGAAATGACACCAAAATTATAGATTTTTATAAAATGTATACTGCACACAAAAACATTTTTTTCTGATTCAATCACGAAATTAATTAATCCAATTAAGTTTTTAATTGAAATGTCTTCAATCACGAAAATGATCACAGTTTTAATTGGGCATAAAAAATACTTGATTTAAAAATTAATTGATTTCATTAGCAAATTTCAAATCTTTTTTTAATTGATTCAATTAAATTTTAATTGATGTTGATTGCAAAACTCAATTTCTTAATATGAGTGTAACTATTTTCAATTACTTTCTTAACTGACTAAGTGTTTTTAGTATGATTACAAAAATAAAACAAACAAAAAAACCTTTCCACAACTTTCTTAACTTAATCTTCGGAGTTTGATTAATAGTTAATTGTATCGAATGATCCTTTAATTAAAAATTCAAAAACTTTCAATTTTCAATTAAGTCAATAATTAGATTAATGTTTCTATCTTGATTAAAAAGTAAATTGTACCATTTAATTTATTAATTAAAAAAGTTTCCAACTTCAATCAACTTTTTAATTGGAAATATTTTTGTGATATTTTTTCTGCGTGTATATTGGGAACCCTATGGAATAGTGGTTAGCATCACTTTTTTGGTGTATACCTATAAATATTATTAATTTATGTATGTACGCAATAAATTTTTTAAAATAAACAAATCAAACCCATAAATTTCCTACGTATTTACTCACGCATTTAAGAAACGTCGTTCAATCATCTTTTCCCTGACTCATTTTCTAATCTTAAAATTGTGCTTGGTAACTTTAAAAAGAAAAAAAATCATAAAGATAAATTGCTGCAAAATTTAACTAATGAGTACATTGAGAAAATCTTATCCGGTTTCATTTCCAATTACTTCAGTAACACATATTTAGTTCAATTTTTGATTTTATGTGGATGCAAGTAATTTTAATTTCTCGTGACAGAAGAAATTTACTAAAAACAATGAAAACCTCTTATCTACTGAATAATATCCAACCCAAACAAACTAAGCCATAGGCAAAATTCTACAGTGAATTCTTATTATATAGGATAAACTGCTAATAAAAATTTACTAGAACTGGGAAAATGTTTCGAGAATTCCAACAAAACTAAGTCGACCATACTCTAAATCCACTTTATCCTTATGTAGTTCACTTTAATAATTTTTTGTTTACTTTAGTTAAATTAACTATAAAGGAGGAAAAAAAAGTTATATACAAATAAAGCATAATATTTTATTAATGTGAAGTTCCCAAAATTGCGTCCATCTTGAACTTCGTATGTGGCTAAAGATATTTTTGCAATTGTTAACTTGAAATTTCTCTTTAACAATCATTTTCATGTAACTCCGTTAGGCATTAACTGCCAGTTAACAGAAAGTAAAATGTAAAAAAAATCTTCTCTCCGGTTAGTAGTTATATTCCTAACTGACATAGGGAATATAATTGCAGATATGTCCATAGTACGATTTAAAAGTACTTTTGCCTAATGAATATATCGGAAAATATTTATTTATATTTACCATATAGGAGTTTGTAATATAGTATGTTATAGTCGAAATTTCTCAAATTAATTTCTTTCCTATATTAGCTTGGTTAGGTGGCAGTCGGATGGATGCATCAGGCTCACTTGAACTATTCAGTCCATTGTGATACCGCAGTGGCGAACTTCTCTCTTGTCACTGAGTGATGACCGATTCCATGTTAAGCTCAATGACAAGGGACCTCCTTTTTATAGGCGAGTACGAACGGCTTTGAAATACTCAGAAATGTCACCAGCATTACTGAGGTGGGATAATCCACCGCCGTTAACTAACGAACGTTAAGACCGTATTTTTGGACATGTCCGTAATCCTGCCTATAAAGTAGTTTTTTACTTAAATCGCGAAACCCATTTCGCTTACGGAATGATAATATAAATCACCCGATTAATTTATATGATTGACTTTTATTTTGAATAAAAAAATAATTTTTTGCTTGAACTCTTTGTTTCTAAATTCAATTAAAACAGACTTCAAGACCGTCTGAGTGTAGACCCTAATACAGTGGAACCTGTCAAATATGGACACTCTAATAACAAAAACATACCTCTCAAAAGTGGACAACTTTTACAATACTAAC
Organism: Haematobia irritans; assembly: GCF_050003625.1. Taxonomy (NCBI): domain Eukaryota; kingdom Metazoa; phylum Arthropoda; class Insecta; order Diptera; family Muscidae; genus Haematobia; species Haematobia irritans. The sequence goes on along the minus strand of NC_134399.1, from coordinate 58,423,891 downwards.
ACATTAAGATTAACCTCTCATAAGTGGACACCTCAGAAATGGCGATCGTGGGTGACCACTTCCAAGAGGTTCCACTGTATGTGTATAAATGTATATTTATATTTTTAATTACCTTCCATGAGAATAATTTGAACATGTACGAATTGACGGTAAATGCAAATACCATAATAATCAGGATAAATCCAAATGCGAAGGGTTTCAAAACTTTCGACATCTTCTTGGCCACATTCGGATAGTATTTCTGCAAAGCAATGCCAACACATAATGGAAGAACCAATGAAAAGGACATAGTGGCAATTGTCTTATAGGGTACCACCAAATTGCCATCTTTAAAGATCAAAGCACCCAAGGTAAAAATCCACAAAGGCATCATTCCAAAAGCGGCTAAATTACTAATGGCCGTCATTGTTATGGATAGGTTCAAATTTCCATTTAAGACAACGGTGAAAATATTCGAAGCTCCGCCACCAGGTGTTGATCCAGTAAAAAATAAGCCCAAACGCAATTCAATCATGTCACGAAACAGTAAATACCCGATAAGGAAACTTAATATGGGCATAATCATAAACTGGCCCACAAATCCAATAATAGGTCCAATTGGCTTAATAAGAATCTGTTTCAAGGCATCCAACTCCAAAACGGCTCCAAAATTAGTGTATAAAATCATAACGAATATTCCCACAAGGATTTGGAAAACGAAGTCCATTGTGCCCGGTTTACGTAAAACAATGATATGAAGTTTTTCCAAGGCTCTTTCCGATTCCTGATGGGGTCGGCGTAATTCAACATATACAGGACTATGACCAATGAATAGACCTTCAGCGGTAAAATTTCCATGCCATGTTGTTTGTCCTGGCTTTATATCCTTAGAATTTATAATATTATGGGACAAAAGGACTGTTTCTGGGTCCTCGGCTAAAATATGAAACTCATAATCGGCACCCCACTCAGGATCTATATCTTCTATAGAAAATTCAACAACGTTGACTTCGGTCATGGACATGTTCAGTCTCTTCTCCTTGAATATAACCGACCAAGATGGAACATTACTAAAATCGTTCATTGTAAATATTTCTTCATCGTCAGTGGCCGCAGTTCCATTTATTAAACTTTGTGTTAATGCAAAATCTATAGTCTGCGTAATTAGCACCACGAACAGGATGTATTTTAGGCACTTCATAATTTTTTTTGTTTTTGATAAATTATCGTAATTCAATATTATAATTCACTTTTTTTCACAAAGATTTATTTTCTTGCGTATGGATGTCTACCGGCCGTTCATCCAATCCGCAGACTGATTTAAATACTCCTAAATTGATTTTCAAGAAACGTTTGTGTTATTAGTTTGTTCTTTTACGATGATATTGACTGGTTCTTGCGACGCCTATACTGTTGGTAACTACCCGATAATCGTTGTATTTAAATAAAAATTTTCTGATATGATCTCTGTTTTTGGCAGGCAGCACGTTTTTTATTGTCCACGCTTACCACCTTGGTGTGTATGTGTGAAAATTTATCATTGACAAAATGATATGAAAAAGTTATAAAATTATAAGGAAAATTTTGCCCCATAATTACACCATTTCCTATAGAATCTAAAAATTTTTTATGTAATTACTATCTCCCATGGAATCGCAAATCACAAACTTTTCGTTTGGCCATAATTTTTTAATCCTGAAACTTTTAAACTTAAACCTTAGTAATATAGTTTTCTTTAATGAGAATTTCAAATTAAAATTGTTTTGGAGTCCGAGAGTATCTCCATTTTTTCGTTACAAGAAAAATAATTCTTGCAATTCCGAATATCGGAACATAATTCTTTCCTCCCAAACGAAATTTTAGGCAAACAAAGATCGTTTCTCATATACATTTCGCTGTAAGGAAGTTTATTTGGAAGAAAAGTATATACTTTTTGTGATAAACGTTTTTTCTTTTCCAGGATGTAAAAACAATTTCATAAAAACTAACACAACAAAACAATTTCCCTCACATCTTTCTCACTTCCACTAGTTTTTTTAGTTCTTAGCACCTTTTTCTGTAATACAAACAATGTAGAAGAAATTATTCAATTTTATAATTTTTTTAAATTTAACTTTTCGCCTGGACGGAGAATCGAAGCGAGGACCATACAGTTTGTAATCCAACACACTATTCACTAGGCTACGTAGCTGTTATAGTCATCAATAGAAAATTATCGTCATAAGTTATATTTATATAGCATAGCTTGCGGCGCCCACGAGCTGATTAAACAAATTTTATTTAACAGAAACATACATTTGTTGGGCACCGTAAAGCAGTGGTTGGTATGTCCGCCTTGCATACCAAGGGTCCTGGGTTCGATACCTGCTTCGACCGAACACAAAATAGTTTTTTTTTACATACATAGGTTCGGAAGATTCCGAAAAGGTGTTCAACATTACATACTACTATATAAAATTTTTGCTATGAAACTGTAAAGTGTTTCTTATTAAAGACTTAAAGTCAGAAAAGAACATTGCTTGAAATAAACGAAATGGGCCAACACACGTTGGTTCAAAAATATGTTTATTTATTGAAAAAATAAAAATTTTTGTAACAAACGAATTTTTTTGGTGAGAAAACTTTAAAATTTTCGAAGAAATTCAAAAAACTAACAAACGAAAAACGTTTTCGGTACCCGTTTTCCAAACGTTTTTTTCTTTGCGTGTACATACAGATAAATAAAACCATCTATTGTGAAAATTACAGATCTCTGTTTACTACGCCTAATAACGCAATCTATAAAAAAATAATGGATTTATTTTTACAACTAAACCATTGCTGATTTAAAGCGGCAGTTTGAGATATGATACCAAAAAAAATAATAAAAACCCGATGGTTGAAATCACAGAAAAAGTTCAGTTCACTCCGAAATAAAATTTTAGACCTACGAACATCGTTCGAAGATCTCTTTTCTCTGCAAGACTTGACTTCTTTTGCGGGATATGAACAAGATACTAGAGATTGCTGATTTTTTTAATTGTTCTACCAATAGAGGTAATTTGTTTTAAATCAACGCGACAGATTTCATTAGAAAGCCCTGCTTGCATCCTACCCATGCGAATAAGCTCTTAAAAGAGTTGTAGAAAGATAAGTTCTCTTAGGCGGTGTTCTCCTAACCCAGAAGAGTTAGAAGAAGCCGCTAGAGCAGCTCAAAAGCTTTCTACGTCCATCCAGGTGAATAGACTCAAAGGAGAATTGTAAACAAAATTTCTGGCTAACTGCTCTCTCACACTGCAAAAAAAGCATGCCCGGTTCCAAAGATTTTGTCTTTACTTTAAAAATTTTGGTATTGATTCCGAGCCAAAGAAACGGAGAATACAAGTAAGGATACTTTTAAGACACAATTCTCTTTTAAATTTGGGTTTTGTGTACTTGATTCTAGGAGCCAAATTTTAATTATTCGTTTTTTTTTCAACTTTGTTTCTTCATATGCCATCAAAGTCCTTTAAAAACAAGTTAACGACAATTTTATTTTCCAAATTCAGACTCGACTTCCAGTAGAATTTATGCTATGTTTCAAGTCCAAAACGTCTTTAAATAAAGTGTTGAAAAACATGTCCTATATTTGAACGATTTTTTTGCTTTGTAGTCAAGATGCAAAAAGACAACAAATTTAAAGACAATTTCATTAAATTTAAAGAATTTTTCTGAATTATTAAAGTCAAGTTGACCTTAACCCAAACATTTTTTCTTTCATGTTATGGAACCCATTTTTAAGTGAAATCACTTAATTATAAGGACAATACGACTCCATTGAAAAGTTTATCGACTTTTGGACAAGGAAAAAAACTTTATATTAGAGAAATGCGTCTTCTATGCTAAGCAAAATTTGCATTCGTATTTTAAAGACATGAAATCTTTGATCTTACGACTATATTTTTTTCAGTGCATGTGGAAAAGAGGAAACTATGTCTCATTTCCACATGATTTAGTTCTTATCATTTTCTTTATTGCAATACCAATAATTTAGAAACATACATTTAACTTTAGTGTTAGAAGTGAAGGATTTACACTTTTTGTCCGGATGGAGAATAGAACCATCAAACATCCATTTTGATAGAACGGAAATAATGTCATTTTACATATATTCCAAACTTTTTCGAAAGATACAATTTCAATAAAAGTTTGAACTTTTGGAAGAATTTCTTAAAAAATGTAAGAAAAGAACAATATTCGCGGTAGCCATTTAAATTTTTTTTAAGCGTAAAGATTTGGAAAACTTTTTTTGCGAAATTTTCACCGAAAAATTCAAAACAATTTTTGTTACAAAATTTTTATTTTTGCAATAAACCGAATACTTTTTATTCCTAAATAACAGTCCATTTCGTATATATCAATCATCTTTCTTTTCTGACTTTATATCTTAAGTAAGACACATTTTGAGGTTTCGTGGTAAAAATTTTCTTCTTTCGAAATCTTGCCAAAATTCTTGGAATATATGTAAAATTCGTGTCCAAAAATTGTATTTGGTACATCGTTTGTAAGAAAGGGGCCGACTAAAGTGTTTTGTTTTCTTTAAATAAAGTTTATTTGCCTCGGCTTGTGAGCGCCCAACAATTTGCTCTATAAATAGAACGACTTGACTGTATGCGTTGATTGTTTGTTGATGGCTAAACCAAAGATGCTAAATCCTCAAAATAAGTCTTAATATATATTTGAAGCGTTTTTATCTTAAACCTAAAGATTCAATATTTTTGTTAATTTAAGGACAATTTCTTTAAATCAAAAATGTGTTGCTTTACATTAAGGAACATTTGCCTTAGTTCGAAGACTAAGACAAATTTTCCTTTAACGGTGGGATGCAAATTTATAAAATTTGTGTCCTAAATTTAATAAAAAAATATTTGAAGCAAAGATTATAAACATTATTTTAAATAAAATTTCATTATTTTAAAGACATTTTTCCCAATAAAATTTAGGTTGCCTAATCTCTAATATTTTATTTATTTCCGTTTATTTAAGCAATTCAAAGCCTTTAAAAGGTCAATTTAACGAATTCCGTTAGTCACGTTAATATTTTCACGTTAATATTTTTTTCAGTGTATAAAGAGAAATATAGGAAATTTAAAGAAAAAATTTGAGTTAGTCTTTATTAAATTGTTTTCACAGCCTGTAAATAAGTCGACGTTTATCACAAAAAGTCCATAATTTTCTTCCAAACAAACTTCCTTACAGCAAAAGTAAATGGTAAACGCTATTTGTTTGTCTCAAATTTCGTTTGGAAGGAAGAAAATACTTTTTGGGTATACAGATTCATAAATAGCGTATATAGATTTATAAATAGCGAATATATATTCATAAATGTTACTTTAAGATGTTGGTGGAGAATTATTCTTCAAAATATATAAATATATTGACAAGATTTACATAATTTTTTTTTGTTGAATATATGTAGCTAAAGTCCATCTCTCTTGTCGAGATCGAGCTTCAAGAAAAACATTCTAAATTAGTAAGTTACCACTCCATCGCCGATGGATTTATCATCATACGCATGATATTTATTGATCCTGCATTTTTTCAGTTTTGTGGTATATTTTTCACTTCGTTGTTGCTTGAATCCTACACGCAAATATTTATTTTTTTTCCTCGGAAATAAAATTTTAGACCGACGAAGATTTCTTTTGTAGTTAGACTTGTTTCAGGCCAAACAAATTTCATTGGGGACAAATGTGGCAACTGGTACCATAAAGTAAGATTTATTTGTCTTTAGCATGACAACGTTAGCAATAAAAGAGAACTTCGTTAGTGTCAAATTTAGTTTCGGAGGCATGGTTTTTTTTCTATGTATGTAGATGATCAAGGTCAAGATATGTACCGAAGTATAGTGGCTAATAAACAGGATTTAAAAATCAGAAAATATGCAGCACCTTGAACTATGTTTTTATTTTTCCACAAGACCACATAAATAGGATGTTTGAGAGGATAGTATGTAAACGTACTGTCCGTGGTTTAAAAAAAAAAGTTTTGCACGATAAAATCTCACATAGTTATGGTTCACGGGATCCACCTTAAGAAAGTTCAACCAAATACATAATTAACCCTTATATGTTGTTTTTCTGTCGCAATGCCAGTCATAATTACCCACTAGCCATTAAATTTGTTAAAGATAAGCCCAATATGGGACTTTTGGTCACTAATAATGTCTGAAAGTGAAATTTATCAAACAATTAACGTTAATTTGCAACGCAATCGTTACATTGAAAAACTTCAATGCCATATTCAATTTGAAAAGGGCAACAATTTCTGAAAGTCACCGAAAGCGGTTGACTTCCTAGTTTCCAACAAGATCGTTGTATCCTTATCAATTTTTATTAAATTTATTAAGAAATTAGGAAAAAACTACGTTATCTCTATAATTCTGCTCGTTTCTCAAGTGGTCTACATTCTCAACTATTAACCGTACAAGTGTTCCGCCCGGTAGACATATCGAATTCTAAACGCCTTAAGCAATTTCGTACGACTAACAGACTAAATAATGCAATAAATTGTTTAGTAAAACGAATGCCAGTCAGTTTGATAAACGTAGAAAAAGTTATGATTGTTAATTGTTTGTTTTCACATTGATAGATATTCTTGTCAATTATTATAAGATTTAGTTTTCTATGGGGAATTAAATGAGAATAAACATCTTAGTGTTGGCAATAATCACTGCATATTTACCCTACAACATATAAAAAACATAGACTTACGAAATTACGGCAATCATTGAATGCTTATTTACACAGAAAAGCACTATCACCAGAATATATCCTATTCAAAAGATGAGCAATAAATAAGTTAATCTCTCTGTTTTGGTCATGCAATGAATTGCAAGATCCAAGGATATAATCTATCGGCATTTTGGCTCATTCCCGAGCAATGGATTTCCTCAGCACATTCATACTGCCATATTTTGAAGTCCATCGTCCATCGGATCTGTACTTGGCGAATCCTACCACTGTGAGAACGAAATTACCATGATATTTTAACCTTTATAGTTGTATAGTACAGTTAGTACGTTCGTGGTCTAAGACTGAAACATGTGCATGTCCACAGCTCCAAAGCAGCTTTCAAAATGTTCTCAGAATATAAGTCGCATTTATTTCGACGCGATGCTCAATGAAAATGGTAATTGGTGGTTACAGCATCCCGTACCATCACTTGAGATGGAACATGGACTATATGTTTTGTTGGCAAACACACTATCCACTGGGCCACGTAGTACTTATGTTATCAAATAGTATAAATTGTAGGATGATAGGAAATTAGCTACTGAGGAGATCGAACCATTTACCAGATTAGTTTAATACTCGAACCAAACGCGTATACGACAAGTATTGACATAGCATTAAAATGCAAATAAAAAGAATTTAAGTGCACGAAATAAATTTCCATAAAGGGGAAAATGTAATTTTTTTGTTGTTGCCTAAAATTTAACATTGTTTCATTAAGACAAAGAGAGTTGCCGGTAGTGTCAAGCGAAACCCTAACCTCTCTCTCCGAGATGCCGCAAATAAGCTGGGAGTATCGTCTACAACCGTGCATCGAGCCAAAAAACGAGCCGGACTATCGACTTACAAGAAGGTAGTGACTCCAAATCGCGATGATAAACAAAATACGACGGCCAAAGCGCGATCCCGGAGGCTGTACACGACGATGCTGACGAAGTTTGACTGCGTGGTAATGGACGACGAAACCTACGTCAAAGCCGACTACAAGCAGCTTCCGGGACAGGAGTTTTATACGGCAAAAGGAAGGGGAAAGGTAGCAGATATTTTCAAGCACATAAAACTGTCAAAGTTCGCAAAGAAATATCTGGTTTGGCAAGCCATCTGTACCTGTGGCTTGAAAAGCAGCATTTTCATAGCTCCCGGGACTGTCAACCAAGAAATTTACGTGAAAGAGTGTTTGAATAAACGTCTGCTGCCTTTCCTGAAGAAACACGGTTGTTCCGTACTGTTTTGGTCGGATTTGGTATCTTGCCATTACGGTAAAAAGGCCATGGAGTGGTACGCCGCCAACAACGTGCAGGTGGTTTCCAAGGACAAGAACCCTCCCAACACGCCAGAGCTCCGCCCAATTGAGAAATACTAGGCTATTGTTAAGCGGAACCTAAAGAAGAAGCGGAACCTAAAGAAGACGTGAGGCCCGGCAATTCGGATTTGGAAAAGCGAAAGCCTAACTGAATATTTTTCCTGAATTTTATACTAATTGAACTTGAAAAAGAAATTTAATTTGATTTTTTAAATAAACGATTTCACCGATTTACACGCGTTTTCCCTTGACCAAATTTTGACCGTATCACCCTATAATATGGTAAATGCAATATTTGGTATGACTCAAGCCAATTTCCTATCTTCCTCAAATCTATAATCTTTGGTACCTATAGCCATCACCACACAAGCAAGGCAAGTATGACTATTTATAGACCAGATTTAAAGGCACACGCAAGCAGATTGAAAGAAACTTCATACATAAAACAAACTCTTTTAGTAGCTCCCTTTCTTAAAAATAATGGATCCATTATTACTCTCAAATAATGGATCGGCAAGGTTGCAGCGACATGCCATCAGTTTCAGCCCTGTCAGTCACCAGGTATCTCTCACCACTGGGAATCAATGCCTCACTATTGGTAATCAGTTTTCTAGTGAAAATGTTTTTTTTGCGAAGTATATATCCACTGTGTATGACTAAAAGGCTACACGCAAAGGAAAAAAAAAACGTTTGGAAAACTTGTACCGAAAACGTTTTTTCTTTTGTTAGAGTTTTTTGAATTTCTTCGAAAATTTTAAACTTTTATCACCAAAAAAATTCATTTGTTACAAAATTTTCATTTTTTCAATAAAAAAATATTTTTGAACCAACAACACATTCCATTTCGTTTATATCAAGCACTGTTCTTTTCTGACTTTAAGTCTTTAATAAGACACATTTTACAGTTTCATAGCATAAATTTAATATAGCAGTATGTAATGTTGAACACCTTTTCGGAATCTTCCGAACATATCTGGAATATATGTAAAAAAAAAACAAAAAAATAACTTTTTGGTGTTTGGTCGAAGCAGGGCCCAGGACCCTTGGTATGCAAGGCGGACGTAGCAACCACTGCTCCACGATGCCCAACTAAATGTATGTTTATTTAATCGACTCGTGGCTATATAAATATAACTTATATGGATAATTTCTATTGGTCTATTGGTGACAATAACAGCTACGTAGCTCAGTGGATAGTGTGTTGGCTTACAAATTGCATGGTGCGCGGATCGATAAAATTTATAAAATCGATTAATTTCTTCTACATTGTTTGTATTACAGAAAAAGGTCCTAAGAACTAAAAAAATGGAAGTAGAAAGATGTGAGAAAAAATGAAATTAGCCAGAAAAGATTGTTTTTTTTTTTCACAAAAGTATATACTTTTCATCCAAATAAACTTCCTTAAAGCAAAAAGCAAATGAGAAACGAACTTTGTTGTCTAAAAAACCTGTAACGGTTAGTTTATAGGGTCCATTTGGTTAAGCTTCCATATAGACTTTCAGAAGATAGTTCATATCAATCTATTAAAGGGTGATACCGTCAAGGGAAAACGCGTGTAAATCGGTGAAATCGTTTATTTAAAAAATCAAATTAAATTTCTTTTTCAAGTTCAATTAGTATAAAATTCAGGAAAAATATTCAGTTAGGCTTTCGCTTTTCCAAATCCGAATTGCCGGGCCTCACGCTTGACATCTGCCATCATTTTGTACAGCCACCTTGTCAGCGTTGCCAATTTAGCTTTTTTCCCACTAGATTTGGCTTTTTTTGAAGACGATTAGCGGGAAAAAAATGCATTTAGCTTTTAGCTTTTTTCTGGCTTTTTTTCTTGACCCTTTTAGCTATTTTTGGCTTTTTTTATTTCGATATATTTCTATTGAAATATGGATAAATCGGCGTTTTTATCTAAGCCTTGCTGCAAGTATAAGGGTTTCCACATATTTCAAAGCTCAGTTGAAACATTAATAATGAGTCCAGCCATTATGCGGGCATTTTTGTAGCAAATACACCTTTCATTATATACATAAAAGTTATCGTAAACTTTAAATCTACTATTACCATACAAAGTTGTTAGATAAACTGTCAGTAAATTATTGGGAATATTATCATTTGACTCGTTTATCCTTTTTATGTTATTATAGTATTCTAAAGTTATTACGATATTACCAAATTAAAATAGTAGATGTGAATAGCTTTGTGCACTGAAAAAATATTGTCGTCTCCTTAAAATACGAACGCGAATTTTGGTTATAATAGCATTTGTGAATTTCTTTTATATAAACTGTTTTCCTTGTCCAAAAGACGATAAAGTCGTTTTGTCCTTATAATTAAGTGATTCAACTTAAAAATGGGTATGTTTTCATGAAAGAAGGAAGAATTAATGAAATAGTCTTTAAATGTGAGGAGTTTTTGCATTTTAACCACAAACCAAAATAGCGTTCAAAAATAGAAGATGTTTTTCAACACTTTATTTTAAAAACGTATATATACAATAATTTCTACTTGAAGTCGAGTCTGAATTTGGAAATTTAAGTTGGCGTTAGCACGTTTTTAAAGCACTTTGATAGCTCATGAAGAAAAGGAAAATGTTTTTACTGGGAAATGTAAACTATAGGTATTTTCTACAATTTAAATAAAAGTAATGTATTTCGAATTTTTCACAATTTCAAAACCAAACAAAAATTTTATTTAAAAAAATGACAAATCATTTTTTTTACCAAATCCAAAGCATGCTTAGATCATTTAATATTTTAAAATAACAAGTAAATAAAATAGAGGTGTTGGGAAAGTAGCTCCCACAAAACGAAGGACTTCCAGTAAAAAATTTGTGATAGTAATCAACATGTATCGAATACGCAAACAGAGCTAATATGCCTTAGCTATTGTTACAGTCTCACAGAAGTGGAATTAAAATGAAAATAATATGCATTGTAAGTGAAATAAAGCCTTTAAGTTTGTTAAATTTCAATCAAAAATGTGACTTTTGATACAAAAAAATTTAGCTTTTTTTCTAGCTATTTTTTAGCATTTTTTAGCTTTTTAGCTATTTTTTTTGGCAAATCTAGCGGTTTTTGGTGAAACAATTCTGGCAACGCTGCACCTTGTCCACCTTCTTCGCCGCAGAAAGCCAGTTTGCCTTGAACTGCTGCTCGTCCTTAGCAGTTTTTTTGGTCTTCTTTAGGTTCCGCTTGACAATAGCCCAGTATTTCTCAATTGGGCGGAGCTCTGGCGTGTTGGGAGGGTTCTTGTCCTTGGGAAACACCTGCACGTTGTTGGCGGCGTACCACTCCATGGCCTTTTTACCGTAATGGAAAGATGCCAAATCCGGCCAAAACAATACGGAACAACCGTGTTTCTTCAGGAAAGGCAGCAGACGTTTATTCAAACACTCTTTCACGTAAATTTCTTGGTTGACAGTCCCGGAAGCTATGAAAATGCTGCTTTTTAAGCCACAGGTACAGATGGCTTGCCAAACCAGATATTTCTTTACGAACTTTGACAGTTTTATGTGCTTGAAAATATCTGCTACCTTTCCCCCTTCCTTTTGCCGTATAAAACTCCTGTCCTGTGATTGTAGTCGGCTTTGACGTAGGTTTCGTCGTCCATTACCACGCAGTCAAACTTCGTCAGCATTGTCGTGTACAGCCTCCGGGATCGCGCATTGGCCGTCGTATTTTGTTTATCATCGCGATTTGGAGTCACTACCTTCTTGTAAGTCGATAGTCCGGCTCGTTTTTTGGCTCGATGCACGGTTGTAGACGATACACCCAGCTTATTTGCGGCATCTCGGAGAGAGAGGTTAGGGTTTCGCTTGAAACTACCGGCAACTCTCTTTGTCGTCTCAGCGGCTTCCGGTTTTCGATTTCCCCCCGATCCAGACTTCCTGGCTGTCGACAAACGTTCCCCAAACACTTTAATTACATTTGTAACGGTTGATTTGGCAACTTTTAGCGATTTTACCAGCTTTGCGTGCGAGTAGCTCGGATTGTCGCGATGCGCGAGCAAAATTTTTATACGCTGCTCTTCTTGCTTCGACGGCATTTTGAAGAGTGAATTCCAAAATCAAAATAGGAGCAAATGAGGGGTGTTCAGGTTTTTTAAATGCAAAATTGAAAGAAATACGTCAAGTTTATATTGACCAAATTTTGACCGTATCACCCTTTATACGTCAAGTCATTGAACATCGAATTTTTTGATCGTGTTAAAAATGTCGAATTTTGTACAAGAAAATTATAATTTGCGAAAAGCATTAATTTTTTGTTTTCATTTGAAGAAAAGTATCTGACCGTTCAAAAGCTATGAGAAACCAAAAAACGCTAAGGGAGAGAAAAAACGCCCATATCTTACCGGTATACCAGGTAAATTTAAAAATGTCAACGTTTGACTTTTTGGAATAATTTTGATATTGCTTCCGAGCTAGTGACTTAATCACGATGTGCCTCTAAATGTATGCTTTGCGTACCTGTTATGTGAAACAGATCTTTCTTTGTTCACTCCTTCATCTTTTCTCATGATGTTAAAATAAACTTAAAATTCCGAACTCAAACACGGCTTCAAATATTAATTACGTAATGTATCAAGCAAAAGGCCCCTATAATATAATCGAAAATATGAACTTCTCATGTAATCGAACGCTTTTTAGGTTTAAAGTCAAGTACAATAAATTATCAATATTAATAACATAGAATTATTTCAGATTTAATTAAACCAACTTGACCGCACTTCAACGGAGATAGTCGAATCACCTTCGATGTGATTTTTTACTCAACTATTGGTCAAGTAAAAAATCATTGGAATCTAGGTTTCGGGTTTCTAGGTTACTCAAAAATCGCATTCGTACACACAAAAAATTTGTTTCGTGATTCAATCACGAAATTAATTGATCCAATTAATTTTTTAATTGAAACAACTTCAATCACGAAAGTGATAGTATCAATCACAGTTTTAATTGGACATTAAAAATTAATTGATTTCATTAGCAAATTTCAATTAATTTTTTAATTGACTCAATTAAAAATGTAATTGATGTTGATTACAAAACTAAATTAATTTTTGCATTGAAAATGTAACTATTTGCAATTACTTTCTTAACTGACTTAGTGTTTTTTCAACCGTCGAACTGAACGGACGTGTTTTCTAATAGCGGAGTATTTCATCGTAATAAGTACTTATTACGAATTTCACGTGTGGTGGAAATAATAAACCACCATGCAGCGAAATTCAAAGTCATCCACTGGGTTGCTAACTTCAGGGCCCAGTGGACGGGTAACGACTGAAGTTATAAATTTGGGCAGCGACCAAGAGTCAGGCCCAATTAGTCGACCTGTAGACGGGTCGACTGGCGGTGACACTTTGGCAAGTCGAACCTTTTCTAAGGTGACGACATCAAAAGGAGGCAATCCCTCTCGAAAGAGATTCAAGGAACGAAGAAATGCTTTGTTTATCCTAAAGAAATTAGGATCAGTCGACCCAAGCACGTTGTCGGCTAAGCAAAGCGATTCCTTAAAATGGGCTCAAGGAATTCTTGAAGCTGGAAAAAGGGAACGATCACCGGATGAGCTACCATCCTCTAAACGTGATCAAAGATCGTTTGCCTCAGTTGCAAAAGACAGCCTTGTGATGGCTATTATTAATAAAGGAGCATTGGACGGTATGATTCCAAGGCAAAAATTGGGGGAAATTGAGAACGCGATGTCTGGTGTCTACTCAGAGGTGCGAAAAAAGTTTCCCGGACCAAGTCCTCGACAGCAAGATGCTGGATGGTATCAAGGACGATATAAGTTAATAGCTTTTGCAGACCAGAGGTCTATGGATTGCTTTAAAGCTGCATTGATGCTAATTGGTGAAGTTTGGGAAGGAGCCGCTTTGGAGTTAGTCGATAAAAAAGACATACCGGCTAAACCTAGAGCACATGCATGGATACCGGCAAACCCTCCTGATCCTGAGTCAATACTAGAGAGAGTAAAAGAATGTAACCCAGATCTTCCTACCGCCGATTGGAAGGTTGGTCGTTTGGATGAGGTGGATGGACCAAGACGACATGCGGTGTTTATATTAAACATAGGGTCGCTGCCACATCTAGCCCAGACCCAAGGACGCGTAAGTTATGGCTTTCATGATATCCATATGAAGGTATACAAAAGCGATCAGCCAAAGGATACCGAAACGGACAAGCCACCGGTAGAGTCAGCAGTGAAAAAATCTCCTAGCGAAGCCGAAGGAGACATAAAACCGGCAGACTATGGCGAAAATCATATGCGGGAAGTTTCTACAGGCTCAAGCCTCACCAAAGCTGAACCGCGGATTGTTGCGAGAGTCACCGAGATCTGTGAAGAGGAAGCCCTTGATGACTCAGTTGAAGCGGCTGATGTGACGGTGGTTGAAAATTTGGATGGTTCTACGTGAATTGGCTGAGAAGTAATGTTCCAACAAATATTGGCATTAATATATACTCAGACAGTCAACCTGCAATAAAATCCTTGGACTCTGTGTTCCTTAACTCAAAAACGGCCATAGACTGCCGCAAATCTCTCAACGAGATGACTGAGCAGTACAATATTCACCTAATATGGGTGCCTGGTCATAGGAACATACCGGGGAACTGTGAAGCAGATGTGTTAGCAAGGCTAGGAACTACCTTACAGATTCCAGGGGAACTATAATCTGTTGGTATGCCTCTGGCCACCTGCAAGCTCTTACTGCGTGAGAAGGCTGTTATGATGGCCAATATTCGATGGGAAAATTGCAAGGGTTGTAACGACACCAAGCAAATATGGCCCCATTTAAACTTAAACCGCACACTAGATATGCTAGTGTTCTCAAGGCGTCAGATAGCACTCCTAATATCTGCTATAATGGGTCGCTGCCTGATAGGCGAATTTGCAAAAACTATAGGTGCGAAGTATAATGACTATTGTATAAGCTGTCATGACGTGGAGGAAAAGGAATCAATTAAACACCTCTTGTGTGAGTGTCCTGCTTTTTGTGTAAGGCGTAAGCGAATTTTAGGAGCATATAGCTTTAGATTACTGGCTGACCTGGAAAACGTTAACTTAAGCAGTTTGTTAATGTATTTGGAGCAATCTGGTTGGTTCCACAAAAGTAAATAATAGAGAAGGTTCAGTGGTTAAGACTAGAAGTGCCCATATGTAATAGGTACTTTTAGTTAAATGTGGTATCACAATGAACTGAATAGTCTAAGTGAGCCTGAAATTTAATCGGGCTGCCACTTTAACCTAACCTAACCTAACCTAACCTAGTGTCTTTAATTTGATTAAAAAATTGATTGTTTGAAATAAATATTTAGTTAAAAATTAAAAAATTCCATCACTTTTTTTAATGACTTAGTCTTCAGAGTTTGATTAAAAAGCTCATTGTGTCAATTAATTTTTTAATTAAAAATTTTAAAATTTTCAATCATTGACTTAATTAACTTAATGCTTCTACCATGATTAAAAAGTTAATTGTATCAATTAATTTATTAATTGAACAAATGTTCCTCTTCAATCAACTTTTTAATTGGAAATATTTTGGTGATATTTTTTTTTGTGTAAACGTTGGACAAGTAATTTTTGTGTTTACTGCATTTATTTTAGTCTTCTTACGAACATCCTGGAAGAAACATCCTTATGAAAGTTTATTTAACTGTTAGAGTCATTGATATTTGTAAATTGGAAATTACTTAATAGAAATAGTTTATAAATTAAATTGGGGAATATATTTACCTATCTTTTATAACACCCTGTATTATTGTATGATTACAAAAGAGCAAATATAAACACTCAAGTTCAAGATTATTTAGTGTTACGCTCTTGTTTTGATTGCACTTTTGTATATTACAGAGAAGCTGACACGAAGTGTTTTTATTTTCAACAACCAGATATCTTTTATTGAATCAAATGCCAATAATATGTGGAAGTACCTGTGATTAGATCTCAAATTTGGTCACTTGTGATCCAGATTTGATGATATACAATTAGATGTAACTGGATATAATCCCATATGTGACAAGATCTAATATCAGATCTATCTACATATAGGGCTATATATAATATATCTAAGGCATTAGAACTATGTCATTATTGAGATCTGATCAGTTCTAATTCTATAGCAATTAGATATAATTATATAAATTTTCGGATCAGCTCAGATCTAATTTGATCTCTCAATTTTTTTGAACTATTTTATAATTCATAAAGTACTTAAAATGAGTTAAAACTTAAAGTGGTTTAAAGATTTTGTTACTTTTTGTTCGAGTAGCGAAAAATTCTAAAATTAAATGGAAAAAATAAATCATGTGGAAGTGATATACACGTAAAAAATACTTCTTTCCTCCCAAATGAAATTTTAGACAAACATAGATCGTTTCTCATTTAATTTTCGCTGTAAGGAAGTTTATTTGGGAGAAAAATATATACTTTTTGTGATAAACGTTTATTCTTTTTAGGATGTAAAAAGAATTTCATAAAAAAAACTCAAAAAAAAAAAAAACAATCTTTTCTGCCTAATTCCAATTTCCTTCTCATCTTTTTCGCTTCCACGAGTTTTTTTAGTTCTTAGCACCCTTTTCTGTAATACAAACAATGTAGAAGAAATTATTAGATTTTATAATTTTTTTTTTAATTTTACCTTTCGCCTGGACGGAGAATCGAACCGCGGACCATACAATTTGCCAACACACTATCCACTGGGCTACGTAGCTGTTATGGTCATCATATATGGTCAATTATCGTTATAGCCATCAACGCACAAGCAACGCAGTCAAACAGTTATATTTATATAGCATAGTTTTCGGCGCCCTCGAGCCGATTAAACAATCTTTATTTAACAGAAACATACATTTATTTGGGCACCGTGGAGCAATGATTAGTACGTCCGCCTTGCATACTAAAGGTTATGGGCTCGATCGCTACTTCGACCGAACACCAAAAAGTTTTTTTTGTTTTGTTTTCATATATTCCAGGTATGTTCGGAAGATTCCGAAAAGATGTTCAACATTACAAACTACTATATTACATTTTTACTATGAAACTGTAAAATGTGTCTTATTAAAGACTTAAAGTCAGAAAAAACAACGCTTGATATAAACGAAATGTTTATTGAAAAAATACAAATTTTGTAACAAAAGAATTTTTTGGTGATAAAAGTTTAAAATTTTTGAATAAATTCAAAAAACTCTAACAAAAGAAAAACGTTTTCGGTACACCTTTTCCAAACGTTTTTTTCTTTGCGTGTAGAAAATATATAAAATTAGCCAGGAATTTAAAAGAACAAAATGTTGAGGCCGTATATATTAAATTGTCTTTAGATCGACGTTTTGACTTATAATAAAATAAAATGTAAACGTTTTCGACATATACTAAAAAACGTTGCAGTTTTCGACAGACCATATCCATTCATAGTCGATAATAATATGCGTTTATAGCTTCTGTATACAACTTTTTGTATGAGCTATTAAAAACATTGTTCCCCATAATGGTTAGTGGATGGAAATCTCGCAGGTAGTGCTAGATAGAAATTTATGATAACTTGACTTGTTCTAAAGCCACAATAGCAGTTTATTGTGAATTACTCACACGAGATAAAACTAAATAAAAAAATCTATACCGATATGAGCATATTAAACATTAAAACTTGTTCACTGTAATTTTACAAGTGATGTCGGGATTGTACATTTTCGTAATTCTTATGGATAAATGTGTTATGGGTTTTATTACAGTCCTTCAAGGCTTAGATTTACAGCACAAACAAACGGACCTTGTGTCAAATATTTCTTTTTTTAATTTTTGCATTCATCCAACATTCATTAACTTTTGTTCTTCATGCACACAAAAAATTTTTTTTCTGATTCAATCACGAAATTAATTGATCCAATTAATTTTTTAATTGAAATGTCTTCAATCACAGAAATGATAGTATCAATTAAAAAATTAATTGAAGGTCAATTAAACAATTAATTGATCCAATTAAAAAAATAATTGATACTATTATTTTTTGTGATTGATTTTCGTTTCAATTAAAAAATTCATTGAACCAATTAAATTTTTAATTGAATATTTTTTAAAACTCAATTAAAATTTTGATTGGAAAATTTTTCGTGAGATTTTTTTCTGTGTGGCATAGTCTAATATTACTGCTCTACCAGAAATGCTTGCTCATCGAAGCAATCAGGATCTGTGGAAGAGTTCCAGCCAAAGATACGCCTTACTATATAGAAAACTACAACCAAACACAACGAAACTAAAGCCGCTGTTATAGGTACTACAATAAGCATATCGGTCATGGGTTGCTCCATTGTATATTCCAACAAAACTATTGGCAGTGTCATATTTAAAACACTAGTTTCAATTGCTATGGTCATAGAGTCCGTAGCTGTACGGCACAACAACTTGGACAGCACAAAAGATAGGACATAGCCCAGAACGCATAAACAGAAGGCTGCCAAAAATATCTGCAATAAAAAAGTACGTCTTTAGAAATTGGAAGTTATTTCATAATATCGGCACTTACCATGAATGTTATTTCCTGAAAGATGAAATAATTAAAGCCCACCGTAAGAGCTATCAAACACAAGCTAAGAATTATCGACAATGGCTTGAGGAAGCGAAAGATGAATCGCGTTGTCTTGGGTATACACAAACGCAAAATGACACCCACAATGAGAGCTATGCAAAGGCCGACACATCCAACAGCCAACTTCACAAAAGGCAAATCAAATTCTTGATTTTCATAGAGTACCGGACCCAATAGATAAATCCACAGGGGTAACATGCCCAGCGCCAATAAACTGTTCACCGTTGTTGTTGCCAGGGAAAGATTAATATTGCCCTTAAGGAAAATATTGCAAATATTAGCAATACCCCCACTGGGCGTTAATGCGGTAAAGAAGAGGGCCAACTGTAAACTCTGGTTATCCTTAAACATCAAAGCTCCCAGACCAAGAGCCAATCCAGGCATTATCACGTACCGACAGCAAATACCCAATAGGGGTCCAATAGGTCGAGTAAAGATCGTGGCTACACGTTTCAAATCCAATACAGTCCCCAGATTAACAAACATCAGTAAGGCGATAGCAGCAGCAATATAAGTGAGAGTGTTATCCGATATTCCTTTTTCACGTTTCAAAATTATTTTCAAAATATCGCGAGAATATTCTATGCGCCTATTCAGGGGATCATTTAGAGTTACATACAAATCAGTATAACCGAAATGTAATCCCTCTATCACAAATTCACCTTGCCATGATGAGGAACTCTCGAATTCGGTTATATTGATAAGCTTCTTTTTGACTGACACCAATTTCGGATTTCCACTTTCAATTTCGAAGTAGAGATTTTGGTTATCCGTTTCAGTTACATTGTAAATAACTAGTGGTACGATTTCCTTAGAGGAGGTCCATAAATGCAATTCATTGAAACTTTCATCGTTTCCATATTGCACACGCCAAGCCCCCAAAATAGAGCCGTAGTCCTCTGCAACAGCCCTATGGAATTGGTTAAAGATGACAATGATTAGCACCGATATCCATTTGCATGCTTTTACTCGATCCAATGAAGAACTTTTTGATGGTTTTACTTTCATGTTTGTTGGAAGACTATTGAGACATTCCGAAAAGTATTTTCTTCTTCCACTTGTTAGGGCCATAAAGACAGCGATATGAATAAAGTGTTCCCAGCAAATTGTTGCATTATTTACTCTGCCCCTAATCCATGTACATACGTATATAATAAGCCCGTTGGTCTCACTTTCTGACCATGATAACTGCCATTGATTTATCATTGTTCTAAATTGGCAAATTGCTTTTATATATGTGCACAATCCGCCTATGCTTATCTCAAAAATTCTTTTGTTTATAAACATCAGTTAAAAGAACGTTTCAGTTTCAGAATATTGAGGTAAACTGATTGAAACATGGGTTTATTAATTAAATGGTCTAAATATAATTATAGATTACCTATGAGATCATTGTCCTATGAGCATATTTTTTTGCAGTTTGTTTGTAATTTAATTATTTCATTTATTGGCATTTTTATTTTAATCCACACACTGGGCGATTTATTGGAAAAAAATTGTTGCAAGTAATATCTTAATTAGGTTAAAGTGGCAGCCCGATTTGATTCAGGCTCATCTTAATTGAATTTGAAAAAAATGTGTTGCTACAACTACACAAAAGAACTTGAATACCTTCACAATCGATTAACATTTTCTCGATCTAATGGAGAAATGGAACTCATAACTCCAAGGGCTATTAAAAACAGCTGATAACAGGTTGGCTGATAAGTCCCCGGTATAACAAAGAAAAACAAATTTTTTTGTCAAAATTAGTTTTTATTATTCAACATAGTTCCCTTCAAGAGCGATACAACGATTATAACCACCTTCCAATTTTTGATGCCATTTTGGTAGTACTCCTTCGGTTTTGCCTCAAAATAGGCCTCAATTTCGGCGATTACCTCTTCATTGCAGCGAGCATCCTTTTGAGTTCTGAGAACAAGAAAAGTCGCTGGGGCCAGATCTGGAGAATACGGTGGGTAGGGAGAAATTCGAAGCCCAATTCATGAATTTTTGTCATCGTTCTCAAAGACTTGTGGTACGGTGCATTGTCTTGGTGGAACAACACTTTTTTCTTCTTCATATGGGACCGTTTTGCCGCGATTTCGACCTTCAAACGCTCCAATAACGCCATATAATAGTCACTGTTGATGGTTTTCCCTTCTCAAGATAATCGATAAAAATTATTCCATGCGCATCCCAAAAAACAGAGGCCATTACTTTGCCAGCGGACTTTTGAGTCTTCCCTCGCTTATCGCATATCCAAATATTGATGAATGATATGACCAACACGTTCCTTTGATATCTTTAAGGCCTCTGTTATCTCGATCAACTTCATTTTACGGTCATTCAAAATCATTTTGTGTATTTTTTTGATGTTTTCGTCGGTAACCACCTCTTTCGGGCGTCCACTCCGTTCACCTTCCTCCGTGCTCATTTCACCACGCTTGAATTTTGCATACCTATCAATTATTGTTGATTTCCCTGGGACTGAGTCTGGAAACTCATTATCAAGCCAAGTTTTTGCTTCCACCGTATTTTTCCCCTTCAGAAAACAGTATTTTATCAAAATACGAAATTCCTTTTTTCCACAAACTAATTGACTTACAGACGTCAAATTTTGACACGAATCATTTGAAGGTTGGTACTATATAAAAATAATATGCATTTAATACTAGCGACGCCATCTATGTGTCAGACGGGGGACTTATCAGCCAACCTGTTAAAATTTTAATAAATTTCGCGACAAAAATCAATCAACATCATCATCTTCCAAATCTTATTCAAACTACACGGATGAAAAAGACTGTTTTTCATATGTTTGGCTATAAACATTATATATTTGGAACACAAATTTTTAAACACAATATTTTTGAGTGCAAGCATATAATGTTCATAAACTAGCGTAACATGTTTGGGACATATATGTTAATATGTTAGAACATATTATGTTTGGGACATAAAATGTTTGTAAATATAATATGCTTGGATGCAAACATATATTAATTTAGAAATAGCCTATAAACATATATGTGTTTAGTAGCTTGGAGCGCTATTTAACAGGGAGCGATATTGAACTAAGTTGGTGGTTGTTGCTTGTTACTACAAAATTAACATTTTATTTTTCCTTGGGCAATTGATCAGCTACTTCTTTGATCCTTAACTGTGTGGTCCGCTGTTCGAATCCCCGTCCGGCAAAAGGTAAATTTAAAATAAAAAAAAATCATAAAATTGAATAATTTCTTCTACAATGTTTGTATTACAGAAAAAGGTGCTAAGAACTAAAAAATCTCGTGGAAGTGAGAAAGATGTCGGGGAATATACAATTAGGCAGAAACAAAATTTTGAGCATTCAGGCCTGTTTATTTTCATAATTCATTATGATTGTAAATATATAAATAAATAAATAAAATTTTGAGCACAATATTGTTTGGGAGAATTTTTTTTTAAGCATATAATATTTTTGGGTGCAAAATGCTTCCAAACATATTATATGTTCACATAATAACATATTGTTTTTTGGAAGACAACATTATTGAATTTGGATGCAAAAATACAAAATGTTTGGAACTTAGACTACCCAAACATATATTGTTTAGACCAATATGCTTTCAAACATATTATATATTGGAAGAGATCAAACATATAAATGTTTGGGCAATACCCAAAAATATATATGCTTGAAGCAAAATATGTTTGGGAGTATATGTTACAGAAGCGATTTTTTGTGAGCGTGCACGGTTGAAAAAGACTGTTTTTCATATGTTTGGCTATAAACATTATATGTTTGGAACACAAATTTTTAAACACAATATTTTTGAGTGCAAGCATATAATGTTCATAAACTAGCATAACATGTTTGGGACATATATGTTAATATGTTAGAACATATTATGTTTGGGACATAAAATGTTTTTAAATATAATATGCTTGGATGCATACATATATTAATTTAGAAATAGCCTATAAACATATATGTGTTTAGTAGCTTGGAGCGCTATTTAACAGGGAGCGATATTGAATTAAGTTGGTGGTTGTTGCTTGTTATTACAAAATTAACATTTTATTTTTTCTTGGGCAATTGATCAGCTACTTCGTTGATCCTTACAAACTGTGTGGTCCGCTGTTCGAATCCCCGTCCGGCAAAAGGTAAAATTAAAATAAAAAAAAAATCATAAAATTCAATAATTTCTTCTACAATGTTTGTATTACAGAAAAAGGTGCTAAGAACTAAAAAATCTCGTGGATGTGAGAAAGATGTGGGGGAATATACAATTGGGCAGAAACAAAATTTTGAGCATTCAGGTCGAAAACCTATGTTGTTAGCACCTATATTACCTGTTTATTTTCATAATTCATTATGATTGTAAATATATAAATAAATAAATAAAATTTTGAGCACAATATTGTTTGGGAGATTTTTTTTAAGCATATAATATTTTTGGGTGCAAAATGCTCCAAATATATTATATGTTCACATAATAACATATTGTTTTTTGGAAGACAACATTATTGAATTTGGATGCAAAAATACAAAATGTTTGGAACTTAGACTACCCAAACATATATTGTTTAGACCAATATGCTTTCAAACATATTATATATTGGAAGAGATCAAACATATAAATGTTTGGGCAATACCCAAAAATGTATATGCTTGAAGCAAAATATGTTTGGGAGTATATGTTACAGAAGCCATTTTTTGTGAGCGTGTACTTGGGTTCAAACTGAAAAAGGAAAGTAAAACAAAAATGCAATTTAATGCCAACGCTACTTCGCAACTTCAAGGTGAATCTTCCAACAAACCCATATCGCTCTTGGTTTTAAGAAAACTAGGAGTGAAAAAAAAATTATAATTTTAAAAGATCAATACGGTAATCAACTTTTGATTGCAAACATATTCTTATATCGTTGATAAAATGATGGAGTTGATGGAATTGATTGGTCATTTAGTCCGTTTAATGTAAACAGGCTTCAATGGAAAACGGTATTCATATTTCACAATTTCTTACCTTCAATAAACGTAGAATATTTTCAATTTTTACAATACCACAAAACACAAACACAGGTAATTTAAAATGCGTTCTGTCATATATTTTTTCAAACCTTTACCACGTGGCCATTTGTTGTTCCATTGCTCAAAATTATTCCATTTCAATCACAAAGGTGATTGGATCAATCACATGTGTAATTGGAAACGGAAAATTTTTCAATCACGTTTGTAATTGAAAATTATTTCCAAATTGATTAACAAATTGATTAAATCAATTAATATTTTAATTGAAAACGTAAAAAACATCAATCATTTTTTAATTAGTTTTTATTCGGATTTGATTAAATAATTAATTGAATCAATTAACATATTAATTGAATCCGTTTCCAAATTCAATTAAGTGTTTAATTGAAAAAATGTTGGTGGTAATTTTGTGTTTGTAGAAGGAACATGCTGACATAGTTAATATGATAACGACGATAATGATTTATATAGTTTATTTTTTTAACCCTTTAGTTGTTATCGATCATAATTGTATGTCTAAGTTGTGTTAGAACAAAACACACAAATAACAAAACCCAAATTCTTTAGTCTATAGCATAATTCAGAAAAATAAAATATTGAAGATTTTTTTTATAAGAAACGCATATTTTCTTTTATTTCAAATAAAACTAAATAAGATATTGGGGGCGGAATATATACAATTTTTTATTGAAATTTATTGCCAATGTCGATTATTAATTTAATTGAATAAATTAAATAGTTTATTGATTTTTGTCACGAAATTAATCAAAATTTTATTTGATTCAATTAAAACTGTCAAAAACCAATCACTTTTTTAATTGATTCGATCACACAATTAATTGATTCCGTGACAAAATTCAATTAAATATTTAATTGAAAATCGTGTTGGTTTTCAAAAATCTCGTAAATTGTGGATAGAGTGATCAAAAAACCGGTGTTTTGAAAGTCGGCTTTTCTCGATTCCTTGGCTGTAATTGCGGTAACAATACCGTGGATAAACATTAAAATGTTGGATTTTTTAGTTTTTGGTCCCATTTGTGTTTTGTGAATATTTCTTTAATGTTATATTAAACATGATGTTGAAGAGCCTCGAAAACTAAAAAAATTCTTGTATATACTGCATTTGGCTTTCGAAGAATCATTTTGTTGTTTTTCAAAATATTAACAAACAGAGCTCATTTTGTACTGAAAAGTACATTAAATTGAGTCGAATAATAATAACGTAAGTAATATCATAGATTTTGTTGACAAAATATAGGTTCCTAATTGAACAATTACAAATTGTTTATATTTCATTGAATTTTCTCTGAGATTTCTTTAGAAAACTAACATATTTTATTTAACAGCTTGAGCGAATACTATGTTGGAAGTGTTCAGAAAAGAGTTGGAAGTGCGCAGAAAACACTTTCGGGAAGTTTTCTTATTTAAGTTCCCATTGAAAATAAAAAAACCGAAAACCGGGGTTTTGATATTAAAACACTGGTTCTACCGGTCCACCGAAAATGGGATTTTATACAAAACCTACAATCAGTGCAAAACGAAAAACCCGACCACCGGTTTTCACCGAC
This sequence comes from Haematobia irritans, assembly GCF_050003625.1. NCBI lineage: Eukaryota > Metazoa > Arthropoda > Insecta > Diptera > Muscidae > Haematobia > Haematobia irritans. The sequence goes on along the minus strand of NC_134399.1, from coordinate 58,398,724 downwards.
CGGTTTTAATCACTCTATTTGTGGTTAAAAAGTATACTAGGTGTATACTAGTGGAAATCTCAAAATGTGGAGTGCAATTTAGTTCAATTTTCGGAGGAGGTAGTTAATTTTTCTCATCAAACAGTTTACTTTTTATTCCGCGTATATTTAAAATGAATACAATTTAATAAATATGCATTTTAAGGGAAATAAAGCTTTATTTTTTTTAATTTCAATGAAAAATGTGACTTTAAATGCAAAAAAATATTTAGCGGTGTTTCTGGCTTAAGCTTAAGCTTTATTAGCCTGCGCCACACTGTGGAACAGGGTATTATAAGTTAGTGCCTATGTTTGCAACACTCAGAAGGAGACGAGATAGACACATGGTGTCGTTGGCAAAAATGTTCAGGGTGGGCTCCTGAGTCAATATAGCCATGTCCGTGAACACATTTTTGTAATCAAAGTCTAGGTCGCAGTTTTAGTCCAATCAACTTCAAATTTGGCACAAGTATGTGTTTTGGCTCATAATAGAACCCTATTGATTTTGGAAGAAATCGGTTCAGATTTAGATATAGCTCCCATATATATATTTCGCCCGATATGGACTTATATGGCCCCAGAAGCCAGAGTTTTACCCTAATTTGCTTAAAATTTTGCACAAGAAGAACAATTAGTACTATAGCCAAGTGTGCCAAATTTTATTGAAATCGGTTCAGATTTAGATATAGCTTCGATATATATCTTTCGCCCGATATGGACTAATACGGTCCCAGAAGCAAGAATTTTACCCCAATTTGGTTGAAATTTTGCACTAGGAGTACAATTAGTAGTGTAGTCAAGTCACAGGGAGTAGAATTAGCATTGTAGCTATGCGTGCCAAATTTGGTTGAAATCGGTTCAGATTTAGATATAGCTCCCATATATAGCTTTCGCCCGATTTACACTCATATGACCACAGAGGCCAATTGTTTGCTCCGATTTAGTTGAAATTTTGCACAGGGAGTAGAATTAGCATTGTAGCTATGCGTGCCAAATTTGGTTGAAATCGGTTTAGATTTAGATATAGCTCCCATATATATGTTTTTCTGATTTCGACAAAAATGGTCAAAATACCAACATTTTCCTTGTAAAATCGCCACTGCTTAGTCGAAAACTTGTAAAAATGGCTCTAATTTTCCTAAACTTGTAATACATATATATCGAGCGATAAACCATAAATAAACTTTTGCGAAGTTTCCTTAAAATTGCTTCAGATTTAAATTTTTCCCATATTTTTTTTACTAACATTGTGTTCCACCCTAGTGCATTAGCCGACTTAAATTTTGAGTCTATAGATTTTGTAGAAGTCTATCAAATTCTGTCCACATCGAGTGATATTTAAATGTATGTATTTGGGACAAACCTTTATATATAGCCCCCAACACATTTGACGGATGTGATATGGTATCGAAAATTTAGATGTACAAAGTGGTGCAGGGTATAATATAGTCGGCCCGACTTTAGACTTTTCTTACTTGTTTTTTTAAAATGTTAGTGAACTGTGGAAATAGAAAAACTTTCCTACATTTGTTGTAAAAATAACATTTTCATTCATCAAATATTGAACCATTTCTATACCCTCCACCATAGGATCGGGAATATACTAACTTTTTCATTCCATTTATAACGCATCGAAATATTGATCTCGGACCCCATAATGTATACATTGCTGAAAGTGTTCAGAAAACCAAAAATTAACATTGGTTTTTCATGAATCTCTGTCTTCACATTTGAGTTCAAATATGACAAAATTTGGAAGCCTCGATATTTTTACTTATATCGAAGTACAAAAGGTTTATAACAAGTATACGAAATACGCCTAATCTAACCTAAGCCTTAAAATATTTTACTGAGTAAGATAGCGATATGAAATGGTTGTTTTATTTTTGTCATAATATTTTTGCTTTTCTTTTCTTCACAATGTTGAGTTGGACTAAGTGTTCGTTAAGTATGATAGCAATGAAATCCCGAATCCCGGGATTTTTAAAAATCGATCCCGAATGACAGTCCTAGTTCAAATATATCACAGCGACTAATATATTTTGCTATAACATCAAAATGTTCTCAGAACTATTCGAATCTATCCATGGAATCACTTCAATCTTCCTTCATATTTCAATTAATCTTTATCAGCAAATAATCGATAAAAAGCTAATTTATATAAACAACCAGATGAACTTAAACCATTAACCTTACAATTTATGTATATACCGCATCATTTATTTATCTAACATTTCCTCTCTATTTTTAGACTCTGGCAAATTGCGATGATCCCAATGTTGGTTCCGGACGAATTTTCTCCACTAAGATCAGTTTGGACAATGCAATAAAAGCGGTGCAAAAACATATTGGCTTAGATGTGCACGTAGCAATGGGCGTTGAACACTCAAGCGATACTGATCTTAAAAAAGTAGCTGTTTGTGCAGGTTCTGGAGCTTCCCTTCTACGAGGTGTAAAGGCAGATCTTTACATAACCGGAGAAATGTCTCATCATGAAGTTCTAGATGCAAATCACAATAATGTATCGGTTATATTATGTAATCATAGCAATTCGGAAAGAGGCTTTCTTCGAACCTTTCAACCCAAACTGGATGATATGTTAAATGGCTTGTGCGAGGTAATTGTTTCCGAATCGGATGAAGATCCCATTAAGACGCACAAAAAAGAAAATTGAATGCTAACAAGAGGACTACAAGTGCATTTCTTTCAGATATTTTTATTCGTTTTTTTTTATAAATATGGGCTAACTATAGTATAAAAATTGAAATGTGAAGTTTATTTAAAATAAAATGTGCATGAAATGCCATCTAACAAGTGGATTGTAGGAATCTGATTTTTTGGGAAAGGATCGGGTGAAGTAGGGACAGTGATACATAGAAAAAAAGCTGGAATGATTTCTATAAAATACATCATTATTTTTACGTTTTATTAAAAAGTTAATCTTTACTTATAACTTTATATTATTGGTTTTGTTTGGGGCTTTTTATATAAAATACTAGAAAATACTTGAAAATAAAAATATATTAAATAAAATGTCGTTAAAAATTATAGTAAGTATACACTCGTAAATATAATCAAACAAAAACAGCAAAAATTTATCATTGTTACAGGATAGAGAGTAAAAGTTGGAGGAAGGGGTATCAACATAAATGCAATTAGTTTGTAGAAAAATGAAGAAGAGAAATCAAGGGGAATAGAGAAAAAAACTTAGGAATATATTTGCATAACAATAGGGTTGTGGTATAAGGGCATTTTTTAGTTAAGGAAATAACAAGTACTTAAGTCAAACGAAGAGAGGTTAGGACAGCGTGCTCCGATAAGTTACATGCTGTTTGCTTTTTTTTGCATATGGAAGATTTTGGAAAGATTTTTTTGCATTATATGTTTCAAGGACTACAGGTTCCTAGTGTATTGAAATGCCGAGCTTCTCTGTGGAAACACCTTAGACTATTGTCACAAGTCTTAACGGAATTTTATGATTTAGTAGGGGCTCGATAGACGAAATTACTTTCGTTTTCAGGCTGTTATCTTCTGCAATTTTTGTAATACTTTAAGGCCTTGTTCTTGATACTCTTGTTTCGACATCCAGAATGCATCTCGATCCTTTGTTACTTCAGCCAAAACTGCACCTCCAATGAAAACCATATCTTTTCTTCTTGGTGGATCCTCAATGCGAATTTTGAATTTCTGTAAAATTGGAAAACAAAACTCAGAAAGTCCCAGAAATCTCTGCAAACAATCAATAACCTACCGCCAATTTATCAATATCATTTTTCAAAACTCTCTCCAAATACAACTGTTTAATTTCACGCTCCAATCGGCTGGGTAGACCAGGATACATTGTGGAACCGCCTGATAGGACAATGTGTTTATATAGCTCCGATCTCATATCAATATCTGCCGCTTGTATGGTATTGAATACCAATTCGGCAATGCCTTGGCCTTCAACGTTGATTAAGTGGGGTTGGAATAAAGCTTCAGGAGCTTCAAAACGTTCTCCGCCAACTTTTATCACACGGCCATCGGGTAAAGTGTACGATTCCACCAGAACAGTAGTCTCCAAAGCTAGTCGCTGCTCCATTTCAATGTTGTAGCCAATATAGCAGAGTTTTTCCTTCATCATACGCACCGTTTCAAAATCCGCGGAATGATTAAAAGCATAGCCACGTAGCAAAAGTAACTTTGATGCAAAAACAAAAACTCAACTATAGATGGGGAAACGTATAATTTCTGTTTGTATGCTTACCTTTATTAAGTAGCGTGTAATATCACGTCCAGCAATATCTAAACGTCTTGTTAAATGAGGCAAAGCAAATTCTTCATAAACTGGACATATATGAGTTACACCGTCTCCGGAATCTATAACAACTCCAGATATTAAACCTTGGGCATATAAAGTCAATACTGCCTGTATAGCAATATATGTAGAATCAAAACCATACTTTTCAAACATGACCTATGAACATTTGGAAAAATATAAATGAAGAGTTAATCGTATGTAAAAAAAAGATCGTGACATTCATTTCTTACCTCAATCATTTTCTCCCTATTCTTTAAAGGATTCATTGGAGGCTCCGTAAGTAAAATTTTGGTATTTGTTGGATCAATATTCATTTTCTTTGGACCAAATGTGTAATCCCAAACGTGGCACATATCCTCCCAATTTCGTACCACGCCATTTTCCATAGGATAAGACACCTCCAATAATGAACGTAATTGTGAAGCTTCATCGCCCACCATCAAATCCTATAAATATTCCACAGTATATTGAAGTTAAAAGATTTTTAATCAACTCTCCGTTACGGTACATATCGTAGGAGAACGAAATAAAAAACAATACCATTAAATTGAACAAAAGCAAACTCTAGAAAATATACAAACAATTAAATTAAAAGTACATAGTTTTTCGGGAGCAAAAGGTGATAGTTGTTACTAAACCGCATTTACATTCAGTAAGTTCAACATGTTACACTATTACTTGAATTTTACAAAAATTATAAAAGAAATAGAAAGATTTGTAAGTATTTTTTTTTTTTTTTTTTTCAAACAGTTTTTAAATCTCGGTAAACTCACACGTCATACAATGGAAAATTGTGCGGTACAGAAAAGTCACATTATAGTTAGAGATTGGTTATGAAACATTTTCATACCAATTTTATAGTTGAAACATCAAACAGAAGTAATGCTCTTCCTACAGATGAGCTAATTTGTAACCTCTATGTCAGAGCATAGACATTCTTACTTATAAAAAATCGGTTTATTTCAACGGAAAATTCCACAAGTTGACTTTTTCAATCTTGTATATTTGAATAGAATATAGAGAGCAAAAACTAGCCAATGGCTACATTATGTGGAGCAAACAACAAAGACCTGCACTATACCATTCAGTAAGTCTCTACACTGGTGTAAAGCAAAGCATTGCAAATGGCATAAGATGATCAAGCATCATTGTATTTTTTATGATGATTAAAAAGAACATATGCAGGTATGTATAATTAAGGGCGTTTTCGTTTCGCAAAAAATATGTTGCCTTGGTGTTACACTACTCTTCCCTCATTGTATTTTCGCCCAAATGATAGTGTCATTCCAATGTTAGTATTAATTCATAACATTTTGAGGGATACAGGATCCAAAATCTATGACAGTGTCCTTCATATGTGGCAATCAATTTCGAGAATGTTGCAACTTTTTTCCCAATCGAAATCGCCATAAGACTTAGGGTAGGGTCACACTAGGCAAACATTTAACCAAAATGAGTGTCGAACTTTTTCCAGGGCCATTTTTGAAATATCTGGGTACAGATTTTAGAAAATACTGCTATCGTTATATGATACCCCAAATATTGGCTTAAAATGTTTGCTGGCTCGACTGCAAACATTTGATGCAGTCGTAAGTCTTGTTAGCGAAATCAGTTTCATTTAAAGAGGGACCTACAAATTAACTCCTCTTTATGTGTGGAAAGGCTACAATGATTGACTCCTAAATTGTATGCATCTATAGCATAAATTACCTCTTGATTAAATTGACATTATGGGTTCGAAAGCCTACTGTTTCAAAAAAAAAAACAATAGGAAATTTCCACATTTAATATTTTTGAAAATCGGCTCTTTTTAAACTTTTGATGGTGTCCAATCGACTAATAGACTTTTAAAAATAAAAGTCGACATCAGGTTAAAAGTGGAATATTGTATGAATACAAACAGATATGTGGTGGATATGAACGTGTAAAAATTTTTGGTTATACCGGTGCTCAAATTTTTAAAAAGTTGATTGGAATATGTAGAAATCTCGAAAAGTCGATCTTCTCAAATTTTAAAAAAGTCGAAATGTCGAAAATGTAAATTTGTGATTCCGTTTACAAATCCTATGAAAATTCTCTAGATAGGCTAGGAGGCTGGATATACACTCCCATTTCAGTATAAAGCAAGCCATTAAAAAATGATTAATTAATGTTCAATTATAAACATGAGGATTATAAAGAAATAATTTGAAATAATTTTCATATTGTAACTTAGTTGTTCTTTTTTTATTACAACCAAGAATTAATCCTGTTAATGTACATTATTGAACTTGTCCTATCCATGGATTTTTTATATTCTAAAAATATGCTGAAAATTTTCTGAAATTTATTAAACATAAAAACACCAATTGATACTGAATCGCCATGCTTTTGAGAAAATTGTAGTGTTAGTAAAAGAAATGAAAAGAAATAAAAATCGAACAACAAACATTCATAACAAAATTAATAACAAAACTAATTAAATACCATTTGAAAAAATAGCTTTAAGCATTCTAGAGAGGACTATAATTAAGGCAGAACGTTTGTTTCAAAACAACAATAAAACATTCACTCACATTCTTTAAGAATGATAATTTTTTTTCATTTCTTTGAATACAACATTTTTGAAAGATTATTTCTTTTTGATGAAAATAAAATTGTGTAAGAATTTACATACAAAAACTAATTGTGGATGCAACTTAATATCCATTGATTATTTTTTGGTTTCTAGTTTAAACCATTCTTGTAAAAAGTGAGTGATATACATAATGGAGAGAACAACGTCTAAATTGAAATTGGCTTCTTCGTTGGTTAGTAAAAAAATGGACAGCTATTTCAAAATTTCAATTTTGGCAGTAAAAAAGTAAACAATTGGGTACATAAGTGAAATTAGAAAACTATAGACTTACATCAACGTGTAAATCCTGTAAAAATATTCAAAACAGATTTTTCCAAAACAATTTTTTATACATATAAATAAAGAAGAACGAAAAAAGAGATTTGTATATATGTATTTTGCTTGTTTCTTTCTGATATTTTATAATAATAATAAATTCAATGTAAACTATACTAATCAAAGTAACAATTGTAATCACATTAGTAACGAAAACTCACCTTGACTTCAATATCGCCAATTTTGTTTACAGCACGAATGATTGGCCTGCCAACCATGGAGGGGAATATATGTGCCGGAAAGTTGCTGCCAGCATAACCGCATTTGACAAACTGCAATATATTAAATCATATATAATTATAAGTTATGGTTTCGATTCGAGTTCATGCATATAAAATTAAAACATAAATACGATAAAACTTTATTAGTTTCGGTCGGAACGGAATCTGTGTTAGGAATAACGTTTCGAGAATTAGAATCCCTAAATTAGACACAAAATTGCAGCGGAAGTTTTTTGTCCAGTTTTATACGCCGTCTTTTTTCGAACTAACTCACCACCAACTTTCTCGCTTCGTTTGTCCGTGGGAGGCCACATTCCCATTACGTTGGGATAACGTACAAACCATATTCTGGAACTTGGCGAGGTTGATATATAGGGTTGTAACCAACTACAGAGAAAATTACTAATCAGCCGGTTACAAAGACTGTAAAAATTAATACGAGTATTACTAATAACTAGCTATTGCAGAGTACGAATAGCGTATACGCTCAAATATGTCATCTGAATGGCGTCAAACATTTTTTTAGTTAGGCTAGGTGTAGCTTTCTGCTCTTTGAAATTAAAATTAGCCAAATATTTTTATGTGGAAATATTAAGATAAATTGCGAATGATCCAAATAAAAACTCCTCTGATATAGTTCATAAAGATGGTTAAAAATTTTCATATTTTCAATAGTTTTACTTAGACTTTCCAGCATCAAAGGACGATTTTGATGCTCATACAATCAGCATTGGTCTCAAAATATAACGATTTGGGAATACCTTTGGATATGGGAATTTCCACAATATTAATGATATAGCAATAGTCCAGAATTACATTATTATTTGGCCGAATAGACGAGGGAACAAGTAAGGTATCACGTTTTCATAGGAAAGAAATCGCTTCATCAAATCCCGTTTAAAACTTTGAAATGGTAAGAAAATATTTTTCTTTGTTTTTGATAAGATGTAACAGTTCATTTAGATAACAAAAACACAAAGTATGAGTAATCTACTTTTTCGTCAGAGGGCGGCGTTTGCTGGCATAGCGCGGAAATGAATATTACATCCATTGAGGATGTCGAGGGAAACTGGCGCCACCAGACACAAAAAACAAGTATTTCCTTCTTTCTATATTTCTTAAGCCATTGACATATTATGTTAGTTCCCACATAACTCATATGTGTGTCAGTAGCGCATTAGACATTACTTATTCGTAATCCCTTTTTGTGCCGTATCTTGTTACTGCAATTAAGCGAAAGACACACATTTCTGCCCACACCACTTTCTACTTACGCCGGTCCCATTGTCGCAAACTATAACATTGCGTCCTTTACTGTCCATTTCTTTTTTATACTGCTGCAATGCACCGCTGCTGCTCTGCCGCTGCTATTGCTTTATCTTCACTGTGTTAAACTTTTTAAGGTGTGTTCTCTGGACTTTAACAGCTGTATCAACCACACTACTTGTTAGTTGCCAAATAAACTAATATTATTTTTTGCTTTTTAATGTTATATTCAATATATTAAAGAATCTGCAGAACTATTTTCGTTTTGCACAACAAAAATTCAGTTTTTTTTCCTGCTGAGATGACGAATAGTGTGTCAATTGCGGGTGACAATCAGACTACACAGCCGCATATTTCTCCATAATGTCGTTGGTTCTTTATCATAGCCGAAATAATGATCAATGACGTCGTCGTTCAACCGAAATAACAGGGCGCCTCGTAAAATAAAAATAGGAAGAACATTTCAATACGAAAATACTGTGCCGTTCTTTTTATCAGCTTGAAGTCATTTGAGAAAGTTGAAAGTGATTTCAGGAAAAAATTGCTCTTAAAAACTGTACTATACACTGTATTCTTTCAATAAAATTTTATTCAACGAATTTCGAGGCAAACTGATGATGACAACATCTTCGAATATTTAAAAAAAACAATGCTTCTTTCCCTGCCAGCATTTCAAAGTTCCATTTCAACCTCATCGTTACCACAGACTCGTAAATGTCACTTCAACCATCATTAAAAGGTACATCAAAAAGTACATGCAAGTAATTTGCCATCCCTACTGTTAAAAAAGCCATTTTTTTTGTGAAACGCCAAGCGCAACCAGCTTGTTATATTTTAATTAAATAAAAACGAAAATAAAGTTCTGAAAACATAGATTATACGCTTAAAATTGTGAAAGGTATATTGGTGAACAATTTGGTGATTTTCCAAATGGAATAAAGTGATTGTTTTTCAGATATTTTACAGACACGCTGCCTCCATGGAATAAAACACTGGTTGATAGACGCAGCAACATGTAACTCGCTACTTGTAACTCAACATCATCATTAATGTCAAAAATTATGTTAAATGTAATGTGATAGTGGTATAAATGTTATATTTTTAAGAATTTGTAAATGTTTAATCAAATTAATAAATATCTAAACAAACGTGTTTTACTCGACTACAATGATTCTTTTACAACTATCTTAAAATGCACTTTTTCTGATTGTTTGGAGGGTCCCTTATTGGCGTCGTTCTAAATTGATCTATATAGGCACCTAAGAATTGCACTCATGCGAAACATTTTTGTAGTAACTTGGCGTGGTACAACTTCTCAATAGTGACGGCGCTTTTCCGACGAGTTTTTGATGTCGTATATGATTGTTTTCGACGTAGTGGGGATTCTCAAAAGAGTCCCCAAATTCAAAAAATGTTGGCAGGGTTCATGCTTTGTATAGAAATACTATCCTGAATCAATTGCAATCATTATGGATCCAACCAGCGCTGCAATGTCGTAAAAATAAAAGTGAAAGGCAAAGTCCAAGGCATATTAATTAAAGGTAAAGTCACGAGCAAACGTGTGTACACCCCATGATATTTAGAAAGTCAAACTAAAGCAAAGCCTTTGACAAGATGAATGTCGATATTAGTCACCTGATTGCATGACTTTACCTCTTTAATATGCCTTGGGCAAAGTCAATCTATTTAACAACACATAGTCTTGTGCTCTGAAAATTATAGAACAAATATCAAAGTCTAAAGCGGACCTTAGACGGTCGGATAAACACTACGACAGAGGTTCGCCTATTTGTTGTGTGTTCGTTCAAGTTTTACCCTCACACTGCACGAACAATTATGATAACAACATGAAGAAATAAGAAGAAGCATAAACACAAACAATGAAGATGGACGAAAAGTCGCATAGAGGCAAATTACGGGCATTTTCAGCACTGCCAACAAACGATAGTGCTGCGATTGCTCTGTTTCCTTCTTTGAATTCTTTTCTGTCCGCTGAAATGATAGCATTTTTTTAGGTTTCTGATAACATTTTAAAAAAGCGCATTCTGTACAGACAAAATGAAGGCAAAGCACTTTTTTTCAGAAAAGAAAAAACCATTAAGATGTAAAGCCATTTTTTTAGTAAAAATGGAAGAAACAAAAAAAGTCCAAGCTGAATTAGCGATCCCTCTTTAATTTCATTGCAGAAATGCTTGCTTTAATTATGAAAATAAATTTGTTTTTGCTAATGTTTTGCGAACATCTGAGATTTGTGCCTCCCAACCGGAAAAAATCAAAGTTGTTTGATTTTATGTCAACACGTCCCCGCAACACGAGAACATGGCCTTATACTAGCGGAATTGTCGCCGCAACGTGTTGTGTCGTAGGGTTTATGCGACCGTAAAGGTGCCCTTAATGCGCCGAAGTTTATCCGGACGACAGTGCTCGTGTCGAACATATCCCAGATGTTGGCCATATTATAAGTTATGTCCGACTGCATAATCGATACTGTTGTTTGTTAATGTAATCGATAACACATTTTTCGATTATTTATGCGTCCTACAGACTATAAGTTTTTCCTGACGGAATGTCTGTGTTTATAAAGAGGCCGATCGATACGAATTGTCGGCGATGACTAATTAATCGATAAATGGGTTATACATTCCATAAACATACAGCAGTATCGATTATGCCTTTGCACTTAACTTATAATGTGGCTAATACATGAGATATGTTCGACACGAGCACTGTCGTCATTAGCGTAGCTAGACAATTTTCCTAGGGGGGGCTATAGCCCCCCTAGCTAAAAATTAATAGACTGAAGTTATAGATTCACTTAACCCTCTAATGCCCTATCTTGCCTTTAGGCGGGCTTCGTTATATGAGGAAGCCTTTAGTAAAACACACCTTAAGCCAACAAAACTGGATAAAATAAAAAGAAAATTTCGTTAAAACTGTTCAAGAGGCTTTGCAGCATATACTGAATTTTACCGTATAAATTTTTCTTGTGGCAAAAAAATTGGGGCATTAGAGGGTTAATATTTTATTTTATAAAAATGAATAAAAGGTCAGACTTCAACATAACTAGACAATTAATTTATAATAAAGCAACTAATAGTTCCATAATTTTTCCCAGCAAAAAAAATTGGAAGTTGTTCTAAAGACACAACTTTATGTTAAAAGCACAGGAAGTTTTTAAATTCAATTTCTACAACTTTATTTCATATTTTTAATGGGTATTTTTTTAAATACGTTAAAAAGGGTAAAAATTAATAACATTTTGCCGCAAAAAAGCCAAATCTATTCTAGAAATATCGATAATTTTTGGAAATGTTCGAGGTCAAACGTTTCGGTGTAAGAATGCATTAAAATATTAAAAAAAAATTATTTGGAAAAATATCAGAGGAATTTTTAATTCACATTCAAAACACTGAATTCAGATCACACCCTAAAAAGTGATTCAAATTCAGTGCAACAGCTGTTGAAATGGTGGACATCCGTCCTAGGACAAGCCTATGTTAAATTCATAACTTCTGCGCCAATTTTCCACCACTTCCGGATCCAAATATAACATTTTCATTACTTTTTTGGTAACGCTTTTTTGCTGGATATATAAAAACAATGGAAAATCGTAAATAGGTTTTCAAATTCTGGGGGGGGGGCTACAATTTTTCTGGAGGGGTCTAAGCCCCCTCCCCAGAGGCCTTCCTACGCTTATGACTGTCGTCCGGATAAACTTATAGTCTTCACGGCGCATTATTCATCGCCGACAATTCGAATCGATTGGCCTCACTATAATATTCTTTACAAAGACAAACATTCCCTCCGGAACAACTACCCTGCCAACATTTTTTGAATTTGGGGGCGCTTCTGAGAATCCCCAGTACGTCGAAACAATCATATACGATATCAAAAACTCGTCGGAAAAGCGCCGTCACTATTGAGAAGTTGTACCACGCCAAGTTACTACAAAAAGGTTTCGCATGAGTGCAATTATTAGGTGCCTTTATAGATCAATTTAGAACGACGCCAATAAGAGACCCTCCAAACAATCAGAAAAAGCACATTTTAAGATAGTGGTAAAAGAATCATTGTGGTTGAGTAAAACACGTTTGTTTAGATATTTATTAATTTGATTAATCATTTACAAATTCTTAAAAATATAACATTTATACCACTATCACATCACATTGAACATAATTTTTTGCATTAATGATGCTGTAGAGTTACAAGTAGCGAGTTACATGTTGCAGCGTCTATCAGCCAGTGTTTTTATTCGATGGAGGCAGCGTGTCTGTAAAATATTTGAAAAACAATCACTTTATTCCATTTGGAAAATCAAAAATTGTTCACCAATATACCTTTCACAATTTTAAGCGTAAAATCTATGTTTTCATGCATCCAAAAACGGCTCGTGAGCCGTCACCCAATACAAATGATTACCCAACGTTAGCAAAACATAAACGTTTCCTAAGATTCAGAAAAAAAATTACGTCTCGTTTTCGGTTAAAATTGATGAGAAATTAATAATATTCATGAAATTAATTTGAAGTGTAAAAAGCAACATTTCTACCTGTTCTTGATTTTTTGTTGGTACGTTTATTCAATTAAGATAATAGCCAAAAAATCATATGTCGTCGTTATGATACGGCTTCTTTACATTTTTAGATGCATAACCAGACCTTTATACTTAACCGTTCATTCAATACTTGTGTTATGCGCTTTACAGAGTATCAGTTATTCCGGACGACAGCGCTCGTGTCGAACATATCCCATATATTGTGCACAATATAAGTTAAGTCCAAAGGCATAATCGATACTGCTGCATGTTTATGGGATCGATAATACATTTACAGATTATTTAGTCATCGCCAACAAGTCGTATCGATCCGACACACTGTAAGATTCTTAACAAACACCGACATTCCGTCCGGAATAAATGATAGTCTGTAAAGCGCATTAATTGGGTCCTATAGCAGTAGCTTGGAAATACAGACAACAAATTGTTTAGCATGAACGACCTATGTAGTCATAAAGGTGTATACAATGCGAAAATGTAAGTGTGCTATCTTTCTGCTGTGAGTGAGTTATGAAAAAAGAAGAAATTAAACTAACCCCTCCGCCCCGCAAGTGATTGACCAATATACGCACCTGGGTCAGAGGGACTAATTTTACTGTGCGGGTGCAATTTAGCTCTGATATCAGTCTGCTGTGAGTGCTTCATAAGAATGAATTAATACAGAAAAATATAGTGGAGGTGGACTCGGGACTCGCAACAATTTGATTGCTAGTGTACTATTAGAAAGTTTGCGTATTAAGAAATAAAGTCTGGACGTGACTATACAAACTAATTTGCAGAAAAAATTGTTAATCGGTGAATACATAGCTGGCTGACTGCTGTTACTACTCCAAAAAGAGAGAGGGAGAGAATAAACTAAATTTTCTTCTTGCTTGAGGTGGTGGAGTCGAAAAAGTTCAACGTTAGAGGTGTGAGGTGTGTTAGTCTAACAAAAAGAAAATTAGATTATATTTGTGCGTTTTCGTGCAGGACCATCGTTATTAAAGGAACCATGTCTTCAAATAATCAAACATCTGGAGTACAAGGCAACCAATCGCACAATCCGGTTGGATCCACAAGTGCCGACCAGCAAACGCCCACAGGCGACAGTCCCACACGTAGTAGCTTAGGACCTACTTCTAATACGACGGATCGCGTTGTAGACAATGTGCCATTTCCACCAAGTCATAAACTAACAATGTCCGAAGTGTTTCCAGATCCTAGATCGGGTAAACCAAATCATGAGTTGTTGAAACAACATTTCATTTTAGAGGGTCGCATTGAAGAAGCTCCAGCACTGCGAATAATTCAAGAAGGGGCCGCTTTGTTGCGACAGGAGAAGACCATGATCGATATAGAGGCTCCGGTGACAGTGTGTGGAGACATACACGGCCAGTTCTATGATCTGATGAAGCTCTTCGAGGTAGGCGGTTCTCCTGCCACCACGAAATACCTCTTTTTGGGCGATTATGTAGACCGAGGATACTTCAGCATTGAATGTGTCCTCTATTTATGGTCTCTGAAGATAACGTATCCTAATACACTATTTCTATTGCGTGGCAATCACGAATGTCGTCATCTTACCGAATACTTTACTTTCAAGCAGGAGTGTAAAATAAAGTACTCGGAACGGGTATATGACACGTGTATGGACGCTTTTGATTGTCTACCTTTGGCGGCATTAATGAATCAACAATTCCTGTGCGTACACGGTGGTCTATCCCCAGAAATACATGAATTAGATGACATTCGTAGATTAGATCGCTTTAAAGAACCTCCCGCCTTTGGTCCCATGTGCGATTTGCTTTGGTCGGATCCTCTGGAGGACTTTGGCAATGAAAAGAATGCAGACTTTTATACCCACAACTCGGTACGAGGTTGCTCATATTTTTATAGCTATGCGGCCTGTTGTGATTTTCTTCAAAATAACAACCTTTTGTCAATAATAAGAGCGCACGAGGCTCAAGACGCTGGTTATCGCATGTATAGGAAGAGTCAAACCACCGGCTTCCCCTCACTGATCACAATTTTCTCCGCACCAAATTATTTGGACGTGTACAATAATAAAGCTGCTGTTTTAAAATATGAGAATAATGTCATGAACATACGCCAGTTCAATTGCTCCCCTCATCCGTATTGGCTTCCTAATTTCATGGATGTATTTACTTGGTCTTTGCCGTTTGTTGGTGAGAAGGTGACTGAAATGTTGGTAAACGTATTGAACATTTGCTCCGACGATGAATTGATGACAGAAGAAAGTGAAGAGCCTCTTTCGGATGATGAGGCTGCTCTTCGAAAAGAAGTCATACGCAATAAGATCCGAGCAATTGGCAAAATGGCTCGAGTATTCTCTGTATTACGTGAGGAATCAGAATCTGTATTGCAATTAAAGGGTCTTACACCGACTGGAGCTTTGCCTTTAGGTGCACTCTCTGGCGGAAAGCAGTCACTAAAGAATGCAATGCAGGGTTTCTCCCCCAACCACAAAATCACCTCATTTGCCGAAGCCAAAGGCTTGGATGCTGTAAATGAACGCATGCCTCCTCGCCGTGATCAACCACCTACGCCAACTATTGACGAACAGCAGCATCAAATTCATGGTGGAAATTCTAGTACAGGAACAGGTAGTACTAATAATAATGTCTCCCATAGTGGTAATCATTAGGCCATTAAGCAATAATTAGATACCAAGAAAACAGTACATTTAACGACATACTTAAACACACCAGATATACATTTTCGGGATTGAAAGTAAAACAAAACAGTATCTATAGAAATGCAAGAATTTGCATCTTTCTCTAATATTTCATTTAAAACTTCCTCCAGAAATATACAAGTCCCCAAAATAATATTCATGGATAGTAATCGGCTTTTTATTTTTTACCAATGTCTTCAATTGAACTTTTGTAATACCTATTTGTGATAACATAGATGCAGACCTTAAAATTTAAAATTTGATCGGTGTTTTCCCGATAGCTCTAAGAAGTCAGTCTTGGAATGTTTGCATTGGACTTGTTTTAGGATAGATAAGTTCAGTTTCTAATATCGAATTACCAAGTGGTCAATGTCTGAAGTTAACGAAAACTACTAAATTCTTTTTAATGCTGGACTGTAACCAGTAGTATGATCGCATTGTTTTTATTTATGGGCACGTCCTAGTCAATTTTGCAATATAATATATATTTGGCATTGGTCGTTGAAATGCATAAACGATTGTGAAAAGGTTTAAAATTCGTCATTAGGATACTAATATCAAATTTATCAATTGCTATTAGTTCGAACTTTTAACAGAAACTGTGGTGTATTTAAGAAAATTTGCCTTTTTATCATGTCTCCTTTAGTAGCCAAAGCGATAAACAACTCGTATTTTTGCAGACAATTACAATTACATTTTTTTATTTAAAAATATGTTCTCGGCACCATGATGGCCCATATTTTAAAAAACTCTGGTATATACTTGAAATTTTATTTTCTTGGAACGAATTGTTTCATCTTTCAACTCGTTGTTTCTTTATTGCACAAAAGAAATTCAACGATGTCAAATCAGGTGTTCGGAGAGAGAGGCCAATGAAATCGTTTTAATTTGCTCAATTGCTTAGCCATATATTTTTTCGAAAATGTTTAACCTGATAAAACTAGCCCAGAATGAAATACCAGTTATTTCCATATTTTCCACAGAGCTGGTTTTCTAAAATTTTTATCAATTATTAAGACTATGAGTTTGGCCTCGACTTAAACTTGAATTGAGTTATCTTTAACATTCATCATGGAGGCGATATTCTGCCAACGTTTTGATGGATTGATTTAAGTCTACCACACTCGTTCCACAGTCTAACATATTCTTCAGCTATCCTATTTGTGACATATGCTGTTAGATTATGGAGAGAGTAAATGATTAGAAATGGTTAACATGGAAATGACGAAATGAAACAATTCATTTACCAAGGAGAATAATCGCATATACACGGACAATGCCAAACGATATGTCACAAACTCAATGAATTGGGTTCCTGGAAACACAAAAGTTTTTCGAAACCATCCTGTCACATTTTTATTTCAGTGATAAGACAACTCCTTATTGCATACGATTTCTAAGGAGGTTTTACATACTGTAGGTTATATAAATGTTTAATTTGCATCTACATCAACTAAGCAAATGACAGTTTCATTGATCTTATCCTTTCAGTTGCGGTTAATACACAAAATGCGTCGCACTTAAAAATTTTATAAATTATATGAGAAAAACTGTCATTATGAGAAATTATCTGACGTCGATATACGTGCCCTTTTAGCTTGTGTGTATTAGTACACGACAAAGAGAAATAGGAATATAAAAGTTCAAGTGGAAGGCCACTCTCCGACTATCAGACACAGAGGTGAATTCTTATTAGCCATATGTTAACTCCTTCATGAGCATTATCGGTTCAAAAACTTTTGAGTAATTGCGTCTTAATTGTCATATTCGAAAATGTAAAATAATCTTAATGGGGTTAACCCCGACATCATGAAACTCTGCTCGAGATTGGTGAGCCACACACACATGTCAGGAATCAAAAATAAGTTTTTACTTCTTTGCTATTACGTTCGGCAGGTCCCTACAAAAATTGTTGACTATCCACTTTAAAAGCTTGTCATTGGCATTCCATTCAATTAAACGGTATTTAAAATATTCCTTAAAGTTGATTCCAATATTTCTTGTATTAAAAGCGAATAAAGAATTGAATAAAGTGCAATAGTTCCCATTTTCCTATTATATTTGATTTCATCGCTAAATGTAGTATAAAAATCCCTTGAGTAATAAATAAAAACATGCACATCCGAAATCCTAATACCCACATATACGTCAAACGGATATATAAATATACAAACGGTAAATTGTTTTTATTTTTTCTCCTTTTACAACTTATTAAAATGAAATTATTTTTCGTTCTAAACGAATCTATCATGCATTTGCTTTACTCTCAAATTGTTAAACAATTCTTTATACTATAACAACTATACATTATTATAATTATCTTTATTATCATTACTATTATTATATGTGTGATGAATTAATTAATTACTAATATTATTACAATTCAATGATATATAGTATGTCCGTACCTTTGTGTACAATCTACTCTATATCCGGTTTATATAGATATAAATAAATATAATGTATGTGTATTTTGGTAGATTATTGTGTTCCTTACAAAACCAGAAATAAAACTAAAAAAAACAAAACAATGAGACAACAATTTATTAAAAATTATATATATATTCTAATACATGAGAAAAAGGAAATCAAATAAAAATATCTAATTTTTTCTACTCTCCTGTATAGTGTTGTATTATATATTAAGTTTATTATAAATATTTGTACCTAAAGACTTTTTAGTTGAACATATTATCAACCAAATTGTCAAAATTGTTTTTCTTTTTTTTTCAATATTTTATATAGTAATGAGCATTTATAATTGTTAATGTTTTGAGAGAAATAAGAAATAAGAGAACTTACAGTTTCCATTAAGGCATACAATTTCAATAAATCAGGCGGAATATTCCAGAAAGATGAAATTAATATTCATTATTTTTTTAGTTGAGAAAATCATACAAAAAGATTGGATTTTCAATTAATACTTGTACGATGTCGAGAGACAGATTCGTTTTTACCTTCTAATGAGTTTTTGATATAACATACATTTGTTATAAAGGAGATTCTTTTTTATCAATAAAATAGCTGATCGGATCAAAATTTTGTTAAGTAGCTTGGATATGCTTTCCATTTTGATTTTATTGTATCGAAGGTAATTCAGGCTTACTTAGACACATAAAATATTTATAAAAAATTCCTTTACTGTCGTTGAATTAATCTGATAAATATATAATTCTGCTTGGCTGAAATTGACAATTTATTCAGTTGTCCACAGTAATAATCAAAGCAGATGTCGTTGTACTTTAACCTGGCTATCTGAAAAATCTCCTATCACACAACTAGCCGTTATCAAAGATATCGTTAGCTATAACACATATATCGAGAACTTAAATAGATTTCTTTTGCAACCATGGTCGGACTTTAATTTCCATCTTGGCGAAATTAATTTACATGTTCCTACGATTGCTAACTCATTTGCTGACGATGACCAAAATAGTCATCTAAGATTATTGCGTGTAAAACTTTGCAATGGTAAGACAATTTATGCACGATGCTTTGTTCCAAATATTTTGTAAAGGTAACAAAAACTTATTCTGGGCATAACTAAAACTTCGTTTGGATTCATTTGCGCTGAAATTTTAGCATCGTGTTTCCCAAGAGTCTATGTTCGCGAATCATTGTTATATAAGCTTCCTGTCAAAGATCGGATTCGCCACAATATTGCCCGCTTCAAAGGTCATTCGCCAACCTGAAGGCATTCCTACACAGTATGAACTAACATAGATTTCCAATATAACATAGATTTCCAGCCTCATCTGCTTTGCGATTCCCTACGCAGAAAAAAATTTCACGAACATTTTTCTAATTTAAATTTTAATTGAGTTTAAAAAAAATATTCAATTAAAAATGTAATTGATTCAAAAACAATCAATCACAAAAATGAATAGTATCAATTAATTTTTTAATTGACTTTCAATTAATTTTTTTAATTGATACTATCATTACTGTGATTGAAGTCATTTCTATTAAAAAACTAATTGGATCAATTAATTTTGTGATTGAATCAAATTTGTGTACGTTGAAGATTAATTTCCCTTCAGAATTACACTCATAGAAAAAAACTCGAAAAAATCATTGGTCTGCCGAAACATTTTTATAGACTTCAAATTATTACCTAACATATTTTCAAGAACCAAAATTGAATTTCTAATTATTCTTTGCATACAAAGGGTACTGGACTCAATCCCAGTTTTGAGCGAGCACCAATAACTATTTCAGCGGTGGTAATGCAGCGTTTCAAATATTTTCAAGGCGGTTTCACCGAAATGTGCGACGAAGTTTGGTCCCGTCAATTTAAAGAGGTCTCTTGTCATTGAGCTAAACATAGAATACAGCAACACTCATTGAAAAGAGAGATTAAACGCTTGTTCCATTGTCTTGATTTTCTCAACTTATCACAATAATACCAATGAAATTCTTTTTTGTAATTTAACCGCCTTTTAATTAGTCATGCAATATTGAAAAAAGATCGAAATAAATAAAACAACTAAACAGACACTCAAATCAAAATATTATATAAAAGTGTTTCATATTTTAATAGTCCATCACAACTTCAGCAAAAAACATACATAATAAGAAATGGTATGTATTAACAACCAAGAATGAACTATGAAAGAATGAAAAGAAAAAGGCATACTTTTTAAAGCAATTCAAAATACAAATAAATATAAAACGAAAACTATATAATTACAATATACAACATTTACATATACATACAAAAGATTTTACTTAAATTTCATTGAATTCTATATAAAACTACAAATATATATATACATACGATATAAAAACAAAATTGTATTAAGAACTACAAAATATATAAGGAGGAATACAAAAAGATTTAAGAAACCATTGTAATTGAGATTATGTTATCATTGCACGCTGTTTTTTAGATATGACATCAAACAAAACAAACATATATGCCTTATAACAAATATAAATTTCAATTTTTACAATATTATGATGTGTTGTTAAGGATTTTCTTCAAAATTGTATTTTTTAAGTAGAATTATATACGAAAATTAATAAATATTTGTAAAATCGGTAAGATTTATTTTCTTTTTGATTAAATTCATTGTTTGTTAAACATGTTTGGCTGTTTTAGAAGGATTTGTTGTTAAGACATTCATTAACTATAGTCCCTCCATGAAAATGAAGCCAAACTATTGCAATCTTTTATACGTTTTATTAATTTTACTATGCAATATTTTGGAAAAGTTATATAAAAATGCCATGTAGCACATTATTTTTATTGTATTTTTTAAAAATAGATCTTGCATATAATAATTAGCCCCTGACTTAACATACGCACTTCTAAAACAGTCATTTCCTTGTTACTTGGATACTATATACATACATATATTTTATATAAGGGTTTAAGTGTCATATAGTTAATTAGTTTAGTTATAATTTTATTTAACTAAGTCAATATTTTTAAAGCAGAAATATATATAAAAACTAATCTTACTCTTAATAAGTCTTGCGAAAACGTAAATAAATGAAAGTAAACAAAACGAAACAAAAACAATGTTGAAAGTAATTGAAACAACTCGCTCTAGGTTTTAAAGCACGACCTTCTAATATCAACAAAGATATATACATACATACATACACACAAATATATATTGGCAAACAGAGATCTGAAAAAATCGACAGAAATGATATTGATTAATTTCGATAATGTATTTGAAGAGAAAAGTAGATATGATAGCTACAAAAGCAAAAACAATATATTGATAAAACACAATCTCGAAATTCATTGAATAACATCAAATCATATTATGAAAATTTAAAATCCGAAAAATACAAACTTTTTCCAATCAAACTAGTGCGATAAGAAAATGTAATAAAATTTTATGAATTACTTAAAGTACATATATGGTAAGAATTGCTAAAAAACAGACGAACCTAAGCCATATTAAAAACTTTCAAGTTCTTTAACGTAAATGCTTTAAATCAAATTTTTGAAGGAGATCGAAAAAGAGTTGAAAATAAAAATTGATAAATATTAAGATATAAATATTATATTTCAATAAAAATCGAAAATATCAATTCGAAAAATACAATATAAATTGAATGATTAATAAATAGGAAAATTACGGCATTTCGTTTTTAAAGCTGTGAAAATGGAAGTGTTAAGTTTGTTAGAATCGTTTGATGTGGAAGGTTGGTATATATATTGAGAGTATTTGTTTACGTAAAAAAATGTCTAAAATTTTAGGCTAGACGTTTTGTCATATTTTTGAAAAATCCCAGGTAGTATTTATTATTTTTCACTATAATAGTATTCAAATAACATTCTAGACACTTTTCGAAACCTCGTTCTTATGGTCATTCACAATGGACCGTTGTGCCACTTTAATTACGTTTCTGTGCACTGTACATTTTATACATAATACAGTTATGATTACAGATATTATCGGTGTTTTAACAAATATTCGAGTTTTCCAGTCGAATACTACATTCGTGTCATAATATTCACAGCGTGCAATTGTTCCGCCTAAAAGTATGCAAACAAAATGTTCTATTTCAGATAAACCGGGTTAATCTTTATATCAAATTTCAAGGAATGTTTTTAACTAAAATGGAAGAAAGTGTTAAGTTTTTGGTGGTTGCCTATCCACAAGATCGTGATTTGGATGGCTACTGCGATAGCACGCCAGGAGGACTGCTTAGACAACATGTAGTTGTGTAGTTGTGTCTATGCACTGGGATGATCTTTGTTTCCGCATGAAGATGATCCAGGGGTGTACAGCGCAGCCAACCCGTCGCAGTTCTAAGGGCAGCATTCTGACAGGCCTATACCCTGCCAACATTTTTTGAATTTGACGGCGCTTCTTAGAATTCCCACCACGTCGAAAACAGTCGTATACGATATCCAAAACTCCTCGCAAAATTGCCGTCACTATTGAGAAGTTGTATCACGCCAAGTTACTACAAAAAAGTATCGCATGAGTGCAATTATTAGGTGTCTTTTTTAGACAAATTTAGAACGACGCCAATAAGAGCCCCTTCAAACTATGAGAAAAAATGCATTTTAAGATAGTTGTAAAAGAAACATTGTAGTCAAGTAAAACACTATTGTTTAGATGTTTATTAATTTGAGTAAACATATAAATTCTTATAAATATAACATTTATACGACTATCACATTTAACATAATTTTTTCCATTTATAAAAGAAGGATGTTGAATTACAAGAAGAAAGTTACATGTTGCAGCGTCTATCAATCAGTGTGTTTATTCTAGATGAGGGCAGCGTGTCTGGAAAAATATCTTAAATACTATCTCTTTATTCCATTTGGAAAATTGCTCGCCACTACCTTTCACAATTTTAAGCGTAATAACTATGTTTTCAGTACTTAATTTTCGTTTTTTATTTAAATAAATTATAATAAGCTAATTGCGCTTGACGTTTCACAAAATATAAAATGACTCTTGTAACGATAGTGCCCTGCCAACATTTTTTGAATTTGGGGGCGCTTCTGAGAATCCCCAGTACGTCGAAAACAATCATATACGATATCAAAAACTCGTCGGAAAAGCGCCGTCACTATTGAGAAGTTGTACCACGCCAAGTTACTACAAAAAGGTTTCGCATGAGTGCAATTATTAGGTGCCTTTATAGATCAATTTAGAACGACGCCAATAAGAGACCCTCCAAACAATCAGAAAAAGCACATTTTAAGATAGTGGTAAAAGAATCATTGTGGTCGAGTAAAACACGTTTGTTTAGATATTTATTTATTTGATTAATCATTTACAAATTCTTAAAAATATAACATTTATACCACTATCACATCACATTTAACATATTTTTTTGCATTAATGATGATGTAGAGTTACAAGTAGCGAGTTACATGTTGCAGCGTCTATCAGCCAGTGTTTTTATTCGATGGAGGCGCGTGTCTGTAAAATATTTGAAAAACAATCACTTTATTCCATTTGGAAAATCAAAAATTGTTCACCAATATACCTTTCACAATTTTAAGCGTAAAATCTATGTTTTCAGAACTTTATTTTCGTTTTTATTTAAATAAAATATAACAAGCTGGTTGCGCTTGGCGTTTCACAAAAAATAAAATGGCTTTTGTAAAAGTAGTGATGGCAAAATACATGTATGAAGTACATTTTGTACTTTATGATATGCTGCCCCCCATCACAGTAGGATGGTTGTAGTGACATTTACGAGTCTGTGGTAGCGATGAAGATGAAATGGAACTTTGAAATGCTGGCAGGGTGATGGCAAAATACTTTCATGTACATTTTGGTACCCTTCCCCATCAAATTTAGCGATTGTTGTAGTGTCACTTTCGAGTCTGTGGTAGCTATGAGGATGAAATGGAACTTTGAAATGCTGGCAGGGTATATGTTATTCCACTGCGTGTCGTTTGATTAAATTGTGTATGCACTGACCGGCCAATTGCCTTATACGTAGTCAACAAGGTTTCTTTGTCCGCAACTCAAGTCAATCGACTTGAGGACTTTGTTCCTTACTACAAATTGCAGTGACATGGGTAGACGACTTAAAAAAGGCTGTCGAATCTTGGGGTCATTTACGGTCGGAATTATTTCGCCATCGACTATACATTCAACTGCCTGCGTACTTCCACCGTCCATGAAGTGAATAGTGCCGTTGAGGTTTTGGTGGCAGATATCCTCAAATTTCTAGCAGTGAAATAACTGGTAAGATTAACAATTTAGTCGTTTATTCGATCGAATCATCCGCCTGAACAGTGCCGGAGATATCACCTCACCTTGGGGAACAATCGAGTAGTCTGGTCAGGTACTCGACTCCCAGTGTTCCCAGATGCTTTGGCATTATCATAGAAATTCCGTCGGTGCTCAGCGCCTTGGATGATTTCGCGCTGTTGATGACATTGGTAACTTTAGCAATGGTAAATTGTAGTATATCGTCGGCTCGGAGACCACGAATGCGACGAGTGGCTCTCCTTTTCGCCCTATCACTCTCGGAATGCGCGACAAAATGTCGAGATATCTGGCGCATCTCTTCGGGTCAGTCACGCCGCCTAAAGCGACCGAAATCCCATCATCTGAGGGCTCTCAGTGTTGACCACAACTTACCTGTGGTGCCTAGGTTACATTGCTTCAGGGGCTCTAACCCCGTGTTCCGCTTGTGCTCGTCGACTGTCTTATTAATTTCTAGATTCAGTTCCCTGATTCTAGGATCATCAGGATTAGCACGACGGCGCTCATCACTCTCGTCTGCGAGTCCCGCCGCTTCTGCTGGGAAGTTGGGCCTCACCTACCAGCGGGTATGAAGCCCCGGAGCTCCCTCTGAGTAACATAATCGTGGGAGGGGCGGGAGCTCACTGAAGTGGTGATCTTTATATTTTCTGAAGCCTTCCCAGTTGGCTTTATTTTGGTTGATGTCCGTCCGGCTTTCAGAGATTATGAAATCTTTGTATAACATTTATACGACTAAAATCCCATTGAACATAATATTTTACATTAAAGGTGAGTATTAAGTTCGAGTTTAGCCGCTAAAATCGCTAAAGTGAAAATTATACATATTTGTTGCAAATTTCATTATAACTTGATGGGGAAAAGCCCAAAGTTTGTATTCCTTAAAATGGATTATTAAAGAAAAGTAATCGTGAAAAAATGACGTTTTTAGCGGCTAAACTCGAACTTAATACTCAACTTAATAAAGAAATTTTGTTGAGTTAAGGTGAGTATTAAGTTCGAGTTTAGCCGCTAATTTTCACTAAAGGTGAGTATTAAGTTCGAGTTTAGCCGCTAATTTTCACTAAAGTGAAAACTAAAGCAGTAAAAAAGTTATAAAATTATACATATTTGTTGCAGATTGCATTATAACTTGATGGGGAATATCCCAAAGCAAATTTTCACAAAGTTTGTATTTCTTAAAATGGATTATTAAAGAAAAGTAATCGTGAAAAATGACGATTTTAGCGTCTATCTAGGCGGCATGTCTGGAAAAATATCGCTTTATTATGCGCCGTCCAGTGCTCTTGTTTTCTTCGTAATCTTAATATTTGGAACTGCCACACATCGTTTGACACCGATGGATCGTCTATCTAGTATAGAGTCTATGGGGTAAAAGTGGAAATTTGTAATAAATAAAATTATCGGGTGCTCGAACGGAGCTAATATTTGCAAACATAACAACCAAGCGTAAAGTGTGACCTCCCCATAAAGCAAATACTTTAAAATGCTAAGGACGGCAACGCTAATCTTAATGTAAACATTCACACGTGCTAGTTGTGCATTGATTTGATTAATAATCAGAAGAATTAACGGGGCCAATTTAGAAGGAGAATATCAGTTTTGTAATGAATACCAATATTGAAATCATTATTGGCACATACGAGGAGTTTTTACTTGGCTACAAAGTCGAAATAAAGGTAGGACCATTTACAAATATAAAGGAATCTAACTTATACTGGAATTAATCGCTTTTTCGAAGAATGACAAACCCTCTTTAGTTCAGTCATTTGCGGACAGATCTCATTCTGGTTCAATAAGATGTGTTGCTGTCAAAGACCAATGGATTGCGACGGGAGCAACAGATGATCGTATATTTATTTACGATATGAGTACGCGAAAACAAGCCCAAGTATTATATAGAAAACGTTATTTTACTGTAATTTTGATAACGAAACTCAATATTTCCAAATATTTCGTACCCAGATTTTACTGTCTCATGACGGTACCATCAATTCGTTGGCTTTTACACCAGACGGAACCCATTTACTATCTGCCGCAGATGATGGTCGTCTTATAGCAACACGCTTAAAAACTTGGTTTACTGATGCAACATGGAAAAAAGCTCATAGCGGTTCACCTGTTACACATGTTAGCTGTCATCCTAGTGGTAAACTGGCTCTTTCATTGGGTTCGGATTTAGTCTTAAGGACATGGAATTTAGTAAAAGGACGTGTTGCATATAAAACAAATCTAAAAAGTCGTAATACACTGGGTTCATTACCAGACTGTCTTACTTGGTCCCCGACTGGTGATTACTTCACATTAAGTGGTCAACGAGTTGTTGAGTTTTGGTCAATAAAAACAGCCGATGTTGTGCGGACACAGAAAACAAAGTCAAAACCAATATGCATATGTTGGATATCAGACAATGCCTGCTTAGTTGGACAAGAAGATGGTAATATTTTATGGCTTACAGTGGACAGTGAAAGTGACAAGGTGGGTTATTTTCTATTTCTACAAATGTTTATTTCGGAAAAATTTATATTTCATTCCTAGGATAATGAAATTGCTGCACATAATTGCCGAGTAAAAGTTATGAAAGTTTTTAAAAACACCTTAGTAACATCTGGGAGGTGAGATTAGTTATAAATGATGCTAATTATTCTATTTAATTTAATATATCAACAACTTCTAGTTCTGGAGAAATAAAACTTTGGCAAATTCTTGAAAATAAATGTAAAATAAAGGAAATCGCATCAACCAATATTGGCTGTCGTCCTACATGCATGAGTTTACTGGATTTGGAACAATTTGGGAAAGATTATGTAATCAGCAGCACAATTGAAGAAGTAAAGGATATTAAATCAGCTTCCACATCGAAACCTAAACAACCTCCCCGAGGTGTCGTCACAATAGAATATGACGATGATGAAGATGATACACAAAACAACGGTAGTAGTGAAGAAGGGAACAGTGACAGTGACAGTGACAACGAGGAAGACAATTTGTCGCAGGAAAGTGATGAGAACAGCGATGAGAACGAAGCCAATGATCCCGCAAGTGATTCTGAAACAAGTGACAGCGAAGAAGATGAACAAAACATTGAACCTGTAGTGCGACTACCCAAATCACGCAAACATAAATTACAATTGATGAAAATTAAAGAAAATGCGAACAAAAAACAAAAGGTGGACAAAGTAGAAAAAAATATTGAAAAGCAGCATCAAGGTCCACAAAAGAAGAAAAACAATAAACAAAAAAGTAAAAAATAAAAAAATGGTTTAATTTTCATTTTTTTTAAAGCTTTAGTTTTAAAATTAGAAACAATAAAATTGAATGGAAAAGTTAATGGTATTACTATTAAAAGTAATATTAATATATACAATTAATAATAAATGCATGCATCTTCGTATTTATTTAAAACTTGTTGCATTTATTTCAACCCAAATAAAAAACAGGGCAATGCTTTTTCATAAATTCAAGTTGAGTTGAAATCGGCTTACACTCAGCACATTCTGAAATTATTTTCGAATGGCCAACACTGGAAATGTTTGCGCTTCATTTAATAACTCTTCAGAACATAAAAATAGATACACTATTAAATCAAAATATTTTTACGGCTATTTTCATGTAGCTCCATTCGTCTTGAACGGTCAGTTAATGAAAAAAAGTTATTTTCGATGTCGCTTAATTTTAGCTGAAGTTTTCTAGCAGTTAAGTTCTTAACTGACGTGTGTGTCTGTAGGCTCGTTGTACGTGTTAAAACTTGGTTAGCTAACCATACTTCTAACTCGAGATATAATTTGTTTTTAGTGAAAAAAAGAGCCAAAAACTAAAAATAACGGGATATCTCAAAAACTGTCACCTCTCATCATATGTACATTTTCAGTGTAAACTAGTGTTATTATTCCAGCTTTATGGACAAAGACGATTAAGGAACTTTATCGATAGAGTCATTAAAAGTCTATAAAATTAAATCGGAATATTTAAAAATTAGTTTAAAGTGATTGAGAAGTATATGAGAATATTTGGATGTCCCATCAAAATTTCACATCTTTTGAATTTTTGTCAGAATCGTATACGATGAAATTTTGAGCTGTGATACTATTTCAAAAGATATAATCAATCCTATCCAAGTATTAAAAATATTTCATAATTATGTAATTGTCTCCATATATTTCATATCTATATTTTTGCTTTTTTAATTTAATTACTTCATAGAAGACTAAAACATAGTACTTGTGTATAATGGGTTAGGGTTTTCACTAAATGTCCGATTATATGTTGGCACTCAAATGAAAGATATTGAGATGACGAATAATTGTGTACAATTGGATGTGTGATATGTTAAGTGGTTCAAAAAATATAATCGGACATTTCTAACTCGAGATATAATTTGTTTAGTGAAAAAAGTGGGAAAAACTAAAAATAACGGGATATCTCAAAAACTGTTCCATATAATTTTTTTTCGAATTCAGCAGATCAAAATACATCTCATCAAAATTATTTTGTACACTACACTCATAGAAAAAAGTCTGCTAAAAACAGCAGTCGATGTCTGCTGTTATATTTTTGCCAAAATAAAACATGTTTTAGTGTAATCTAGCTTCAAAAATAGTAGGTAATGTTTGCTATTTCAGCAAACAGTGACTGCTCTTCCTTTTCTGCTGGTTTAGCAGACTTTTCTGCTGTCCCTACTAACAAATTTCTTTGGGTGTAGTGCAATTAATTATAAATTAGATTTCGTTAACAGTTTAGTAGTTCCAAAACAATTGGCAAAATATTAGATAATGTGTTGAATACAAGCAATTTGCAAGCCCAACTGAATTTATTTCCTGAAAATGAAATGATGTTGCGTTTGAAAAATGTTCGCCCTTGTGCTTATTGGGTTATTGTATTGGAAATTTACAGTTACATTATGTGAAACATTTTTAAATCTTGATTCAGCAACTACACCGCATCAATCATCGTACCTCGGTAAGAGGGACGGTGGTGTGGGTGAACAGGAGCAGTAAAAAGTGACAGGAAGCATGCAAGAAGAAGAATGCGTCCCCGTATATTGAAATCAGTTGGGATTGGATTAATGCACATAAGGTATTAGTGTACTACGGAAGTATAGTATTCGACTGGCAAAAGATAGTTCTACATTCTTTTCTGTGGAGAAGATGACAATGAATATGTTCACCAATTATTCACTATGGATTTTATTGGTTTTAGTGCTTCCTATTATCTCATTAGGCAGTGAGATGGAAGCTAATCAATCGATAACCCCAAATAAATTTAAAGGTATTTATCTAGCAGCTTTTCGTCACTTTGTCTTGTAAACATATAAATGTCGGCTTATAGCTAATTTAGCACAAGTTGTCGATTTCGTTCAATTTTTGGCCCTATGTCCTGGCCAAAAATTGAACGAAACTTAAAAAATTAAAAAATAACATGCGCTGCTTAAACGCCGTTTATGGGGGAAATCGAAGCCCCGCCACGCGCATAACTTGGGATCGGTTTAGCCAAAAATTTAAAATTACCAATTTTCAATTCCAATAAAATTTTTATTTTTAATTTTGTCTGTAAAATGCCTGCAAAAATTAAAAAAAGAAGAATTCTAACAACTTGTGATGAAGTAAATTTGTTCCTGCATGACTCTCGATGATCAAGTTTATTTATTTTTTTAGTGCATTTTATGGAAGCCAATTCTACTTACAATATCAAACCTACAAAACGTGGATTTTTCGAAAAACATTTGAATACCTTTTGTTATGGTGGAGAACCAAAGACGCTGGCTCGTCTTTTGGAAACAATTGAGTTCGTTTTAGAAATCGAAGGCGACGATTATACCCAGTACGATGGCACTACACCTCAAGAAGTTGAAGAACACTACCACGATCACAGGTCCTTGTTCAATTTTAACTTGTTTAATCAGAAACGTTCGCGCCTTTCACTTTCCCCCTTTGGACAACAATGCATTGGTATAGAATCGGCGGCAGTACAGAACTACAGAGTTCATTTGCTGCAGCAGAGATTCGATTATGTCCGATCGATAATGCTATTGTGTGGATTTATGATTTTTATGTTTGCTGGCATCTTGAGTACAAACTCGATATTTTTCTATATTACTGGAATAGTTTTTGGTATTTGCTCCTCGTTTCTATTCCTCATATGGCTATCGGGGAAATTAATGCCGAGGTCTGTAGGAGTTTTAAATTTAAAATATTTACTTCCAATTACATTCATTACAATTTCAGGCGTGCCATGATGTATGGAGTTTTGATTGGTGGCTGGACAGTTGGTATTTATGTCATACGTATGTTGTGGGACAACTTGCAAATGATAATGATGACATATCGTAACTATGTATGCTGGTACATTATAATTACTGGTCTAATATCATTTTTATTGTGTTATCGTTGGGGTCCGCCAAAGAATAGGAGATCGAAAAATATCATCAAGTGGTTATTGCAATTAATGTCTTTGGCATTAATTTATTTTTCCAGCAACTTTAAGGAAGCCATAGTATCAGTATGCATTTTAACAATTATTTTGTATTATTTCCCACGAGTTCTGAATGGTATAATGCGTTTTCGAGGCAAGAAAATGTCAACGAAAACCATTAAAAAAGACAGGCGAGAATTCAATGCACAGATGAAAAAAGACCTTAGAGATGAATGCAATGAATGGAAGCTAAATAGCCCTCTACAAAAAGAGTGGAAGGTAAATGAGAAAATATTTGTTTTAATATAACCCGTTTAAACCCTTTCCCATACTTGCAGATCAAATCCAAGCCACGTTCAAGCATTAATAGTTTACAGCGAACATTTTCTGGTTCTCGAAACAAGATGCAAAATGACGATGCTAGCCAATTTGATGATTCCAACCATAATATCTATGAAAACCAAACTGATTCTGATAGCAGTTCCAATGAAATTAATGCGTCCAAACAAAAATTGTATCCCCTACCGGACGGTTCATTTTTGCTTAGCGAAAAACGCCCTGTTATTTTAACTCCTCAACAAGTTACCCCAATTTATCATCGTTCAACTCCTGTAGTCGGTATAGAAACTGATATTGATGGCGACAGTACTGATTGCACTCCTATGTCACATCAAAATAAGCTTATTCCAGCCCAATCACGCCGTCTTACTGCGGCCTCCTCTACCTCTGAATTATTTGTCAAGTGTCGTCGTAGTACATCATCGCCGTCTCCTTTTCAACGTTCGAGTAGTGTTCAACGCAGTGTCCCTTCCAGAGCCTCCATGATGGTTTCGTCGGCTAAAAGCACTCACTCTAGCAATCCAAAAATAAAAATTCAAAAAACAGAAAGCGATGGAAGTGAAAGCCAGTAATATGAAATTTTATTTAATTTTAAACTTTAAAAAATGTTAATAAAATAATAAAAGCCATCGTCAATTTTTATTCAGATACTCTCATTATTATTTCCTACCAACAATACAAGAATGATAAATGGGAACTTCTGTCATATCAGAGATGAGGGACCTCCGAAGGAGCACTTATACATAAGTACAACTTACCTTTCCCGCCTTGATACTTGCATCGGAACTTTGGTCTTACATTGAAGAACTTCTCCGCCATCTTCAAATTACTTTTTAGTTGGAGCCTGTTCATTCGATGACATGTCCTATAAGCCCATACACCTTGTAGTTCAATTCCCCATGAGGGAAATGTTTAACCTCAATCTACAATCAATTTCATCCTCCACCAAAACACTTACCATTTATCCTGCTACTATTTGTGATAAAATTCGGCTGCATTTGAAATGCAAAGCAAACGAATCAAACAGAAACAATGAAAAAAATTGTATTGGACACGAATAAATTCGATTTCCTTGTTCTACAAACGAGATGTTGCAACTCGTTCATTCAACAAATTCTAAACGTAAACGCAGAAAGTAGCTGACGGCAACATCGGCCAATTCGGGGTCTTTCGCCGCATTAAACAAAACAAACTACATATAATGATACAGTTTTTGAGAAGACACATTTCGAATTGAAATGATGTTGGCCTTAATAAGACCCGCCAATTTAAATGTTAGAAAATTATTAAAGATTTTATTCAGAGTGTCCTAATTATTTGTGCATAGTTGACTGCTTCGCGAGTCAGGAGACTACTCCTTAAACAAAGTTTGCACCAGAGAACTGCAACCGGTGGCATTTTTTCGTATTGCAATCTTACCCACAAAATGTCGGTGTCAGTGAGTAATGCACTTTACAGTTATTCCGGACGACAGTGCTCGTGTCGAATATATCTCATATATTGTGCACATTATAAGTGAAGTCCGAAGGCATAATCGATTCTGCTGCATGTTTATGGGATCGATAACATATTTGCCGATTATTTAGTCATCGCCGACACGTCGTATCGATCCGACACACTGTAAGATTCGTTACAAACACCGACATACCGTCCGGAATAACTGATAGTCAATTCAATTCAATTCTTCTTTATTGAGTCTTCTTCTTTTTGTGGTACAATGGATAATGAGCGAATGTACATTTGTTATACTTAGAACTATTGTTGTCTTATTCTAATACACGATGGTCATGTTCATTAGCTACATGCTTGCAATGACTACTTGTAAACGTATAGAGAAAATACGTAGCAAAACAAAAGAGGAAATAGACTTGCTCGCGGCCTATACCGATTGCTGGTAATGCAAGGGGTGATTACCAATAATAAAAAATAAATAAATAATTAAATATAACAAAACATTTAAAACGAAATAACAAGTTGGCTGTTAAAACAGTGGCTAACAGTGTAGATTATTGCAAGGGATATCACAGTGGTATTAGTATATAGATATAAATAAATCGAATGCTCAAGTGAGCTATACTGGTTTATAGTATATGATAAATTGTATACAAGTTATAAAAAATCACATATTAGGTTGCAAGTGTAGATGGCTTGCTGAGGTTATCAGGTACATGTTATATGTAGTCAGGTAAGTGTAGAAGGTGTGTATTTGAATCAAGAATTTATCCTCTGTGTGTTCTAGGAATCTTCTTGTAAAATGGTTCTGTAATGGGATGGCCTGGATCGCTGTTGATGTTTTCATTAATTATGGCCACTGATGATAAGTAGGACGAACCAGACCAGTGTGAGTTCTCCTCCAAGTTATAAATCTCTTTTAAAAGGTCATTTTCATGATTGGCGAGTTTCTGCGCGAATGACATATGGAGGTTGAACGCATATTCGCTGAAGGGTTTAACTTCAGACATGTCGTAGATGGAGTTGTTGGAAAATTTTTTGTTCCGTGAGGCATAATGTTTATTAATGCATCTCCGCAGAATTTTGCGTTCAAAGATTTCCAATTGCTTGAACACTATCGGCGAGATGGTGAACCAAATTGGGAATCCGTATGTAAGCAGCGGCCTGATCGCTACTTTATACAAAAGTAGCTTGGTTTTCTGCGGTAAGTGTCTGTTATTCATTATGTATGAAAAAGACCCTAAGACGCGTTTTGCCTTTTGCAGGGTGTTCCGGGCATGTTCATTGAATTTAAGTAAATTATTGAAGTTGACCCCAAGGTATTTAATAGACTCCATAATTGGGATTGCAGTTCCGTCCAATGAGAGTTGTAGAGTTTTGCTTTGCGGTACAACTGATCTGTGACATTTCCCCGAGGCATTCCTTATGCAAATGGCTTGGGATTTCGCTGCATTTATTTTGATGCCCCATGTTTGGTAATATTCATTTATGAGACGCAGGTGAGAGTCAGCTTTTCGTAATGCGTCAATAGGAGACAAGCTGTGTGCGTAGATCAAACAATCATCAGCATATAGAATGGCCTGTGAGTCTGATGTTGTATGTGGGAAGTCGTTAAGGAAAATGTTAAAAAGATAAGGGGCTAAAACGCTGCCTTGGGGGACCCCACTATTTACAGACCCCATTGTGGAAGACTCATTTTCAATGTATACCGAGAATTGGCGATTTGAGAGGAAGCTTTCGACTAATTTAACAAGATGAGGTGGTGTTCCTAGTTCTGTAAGTTTGTACAGAATTCCTTTATGACATGCTGAGTCGAAAGCTTTTTCAATGTCCAAGGATATTGCTACGGTGCAAATTTTGTTTCGTAAGTTCGCCACAATATCATTGTGGAACTTGAGAAGCGCGTGATGTGTGCCGTGTGCCTTCTTAAAACCAAATTGAAAATCTGAAATGGGTTCTACAAGAAAACTATTCTCAAGTTTTTCTTTTATAACATTTTCAAAGATTTTTCCAATGTTGGATAATAATGATATTGGGCGAAATTCTGACAAGGTGCTGCTGTCTGGTTTTTTCTTTATCGGCAATATCTTGGCTTTTTTCCAGCCAACAGGAAAGTAGCAATTATTTATACAACTGTTAAAAATAAACACCAACATGTTTATGGCTGATTCGGGAAATTTTTTGAGAATGAAATTTGAAATCCCATCCATGCCGGATGATTTTTTGTTGTTTATATATTGTATGATGTTTTTAACCTTTTCAGGGCTTGTAAAATTGAGCGTATCCGGATTGGAAATTGCTGTGAAGTGGTCGTCAAAAGAGTATATATGGCGTGGGATTGATTCAATGCATGAATTCACTCTAGAAGCAAGATCAGGAACTGGATGTTGAGGAATGGTTTCTTGAAAAACTTCGGAATAAAAATTTCTGAAGTGCTCAGCTATATCGGCGGCGTTTGTAATATCAATTCCATTGTGATTGATTTTATTGCAAAAGGGAAATTTATTTTTCCCAGTTACTTGATAAATTTTTTTAAAAGCGGAAGGACCAGGATTAATTTTTCTCAACGTATTATTGAATTTATTGGCTTGTTCAATGGCTACTGATTCTTTTATTATTATTTTTAGAAGTTGGATTTGTTTGGACAGTATTTTATACTCACTGGATGTCCTGTTTCCAGCGCGATGAAACATTTTTTTAAGGTCTTTCTGCCAGGAGTACTTCAACCTGAAGAGCTTTTTTGATCTTTCTGAGAGGGGAAATTTTCCATCTTTTATTTCGATCTGCTGTGAGTGATTGTTATGGATTGTACTGAAAGAAAAGTTAAAATCTGATATTAATGAATCAATTTCATGATTTTGAAGGTTATTGTTTGATGTAAGAATTAATCGGCCAATTGCCTCATCCATATCGTGACTGAAATTATTCCAGTTGGTGGTGGCATATGAAGTAAAAGATCTAGGAATTCTCATAAGTGGTTCGAGTTGATGAAGTTGTAGATCCAGTTTAATCGGAAAATGATCGGAAAAAGTTGGAAGTGATTGTATTTGATAATTTTGGTTAACGGCATCAGTGAGCTGAGTGCTGACGAGAAAATGGTCAAGAAATGAGCTGCCATTAGGGTAAGAGGGCGTAGAGTCACAAATTCGTATGATGTCAAGCACGTTGTTATCAAGCCAAGAGGAAAGAGTTCTTCCGTTTGAATTTTCATTGGAGTCGCCCCATGTTGGATTTTTTGAGTTCAAGTCGCCCCCTAGGATAAAGGCGTCAAAGGATTTGCAGAAAAGGAGCAATTTTTCAAGATCCGATTCTAGTGTTTGTGTAGGATGATTACACGGGATGTAGACGGAACCAAATAGATATCGCTTACGGGTACCAGATGACATAAAATCAATTTGGACAAGGCAAGTATTCATACCTATATTGTTGAGAAATACTCGATTGAAGTTTAGACAATTTTTGACGACCACTGCTGTTCCAACAGGTGAGTTATCGGTAACAATATTGTATCCATTGATTTTAACTTTTCTATTCCTTCGCAGGTGACACTCCTGGATGAAACCGATGTCTATTTTGTTGTGGTGTAGCAAGCTTGCCAGATCTAATTGTCGACTAGTATCATTAAGTGATCTTACGTTGAATGAAATTAATTTTATAGACCTATGGATCATTGTTAATGAGTTTGATCTTATTAAATAGACGCTTGAATTCAGTTCTTGCATCAGACTTTGACATGGTTTTGTAATTGGATAAAAATATATTTATTTCCTGTTCCAGCGTGAGCTCTTCAGGTTCCATAAAGTAACTTGCTAAATTCATGAATTCGTCTATAATACTTTTTGAAGCATGTTGAGTGGCGGGCCTCATAGAGGGTTGTTGTTGAAAGAGGTTAGAAAAAGTTAGTCCAGGGGACACTAAGGACGAAGTTATGGCACGGTTTACGTTGTTTTTGGCAGCTGCCTTTTCTTCTATGGCTTTGTTTATTCTTTGTTTTCTTATGGCGACATACTTTTTGTATGTAGGACAGCCTCTCCAATTAGCTGGGTGACCAGCTTCACCACAGTTATTACAAAAAGGTTCCGACTGATCCTCTCTGGTACGGAGACACTCACCTGGTTCATGGTCGCGATTGCATTTCACACACCTGAAAGGGGAATTGCAATTCTTCGAGATGTGACCCCACCTTTGACACCTACGGCATTGCACGTCAGTTTCTTTTTTCTTGGGAACTTCCCATTTGATGATTTGGTTCAGGATACCTCTAACGTTGGAAAGATGAGAAATATCCTTTCCTGGTAGTAGAGTTACTAGAAATAAACCAGTGTCGAGATTTTTCTTGATGGAGCTAGTTGTCTTAAATTTGGTGACATCTGCAATTGTGTTTGGTACCTCCTTAGTAAGTTCGGTTTTAATGTCATCTATTGCGGTATTGGCAAATAGTCCCCTTAGAACTACTGATGTCTGTTTAAATTCTTTTGGAGTGAATGAGTGAGAGTGTATTTTCTTCTCACGTAAAATTGACATCATAGAAGTGTGTACTGCTGGATCTGAGAAATATATTTTGCTTTTATTTTTGTTTATATTTTTTACTTTAAATGAAAAAGTGGGGATTGTTGCTTTCAATTTATCAACAAGTGTTGCAATGTTGACATTATAAAGAAAAATTGGAGGACACCATTTTAATTTAGAGTTGTTTTTGTTCTCATTACTTTGTCTGGTTTGTTGATTTTTTTCTGGCTCGCTGCGGCCAATGTCAATATCTGCCAGAACACCTAATATGCCGAATCTATTCTGGTCATGGGGGTTGTGATTCGCCAATCTCTCGGATAGGTCGGGGATTGTTATATCTATTGGTGATAAGGCGCTTTCAAGTCGTTGCCGTTTGCGATCATTGGTATTAATTGTTGTTTTAGAATCAGCTTTGCCATTGGTCACAGCCGGTGGATGATGATGAGAGGTTGTAGCCACAACCTCTGAGACATCAAATTCCATGTCATGGGGCAAAGTACCAGGCATCTTAGATGCAGTTATATGCAAATAGGATGCCTGATAAGATGTTATTTATGTAAAAAAAATCAAATAAACTTGGATAAGGAATTCGCGCACAAAAAAAATCATGTTAATAACTGATAGTCTGTAAAGCGCATAAGTCATATTACCATTTTACTTTTTCTACTTTTGCGCGCTTATGGTCTACGTAGCGTACGCTACCCTGCGCTTTTCTGTTTTTTGTATTTTATAAATTTAATTTGTAAAATATATTTTCAATAAATAAATAAATATATTTTAATTTCAATGGGATCCAAGAACATTATCAAATTTCATACATGCGAACATATAATAATGCAAAAAAAAAAAGAAAAAAACAAAACAAAAAATATGTATATATAACGTTATTGATATAAGATTGCTGGTTCAATTTTTCATACAAGATTGTTGTTTTTTTTTTATTAATTGATGCTTTATATTTTAATATAATATTGTAATGTCCGTTCGAGTAGTACATTGTAATTCGTTAAATTGGTCCTTTAAAGGCTTTGAATTGCTTAAATAAATAAATAAAAAAAAATTTCGACTTTTTTAAATAATGTAAAATAGTGTGCAAATACCTAAGACCATTAACGTTATAAAAGTAAAATGTATTCGAATCGACATTGCGAAAATTTGAATTTTTTCACGAATAGTACCATACAAAACTATTGGAAAATTAGCGTATACATCTAGTTATCAACACAATTTCTACATATTTACACAGGTGGGGGGTTCTATATTTGAGGTTAGCCGCTAAAATCAGAATTGGACCACCTTCTGCAGTAAAATAAAAATATTTTCTAAAAGTAACCACGAAAATGGATTTCCAAAAGTATTCGATGCCCTTATAAACTACTTAGGCCAGTACTAAGTTGGCATTATAGCGCTAAATTGGTCATTTTTTCACGGGTACTTTTCTATAATTATTCATTTTACCGAAAATAAACATTTTCAATTTTTGCATTGGATCATTCCCATCCGAGTTATAATAAAATTTGCAACAAGAGGATATAATTTTATTCCTTTTTTGCAGATTTAGTTTTGATTTTAGCGGCTAAACTCGAACTCAGTACCCACCTTTTGAAATAAATGACAATTATCTTTAATTTGTCTATAGCCCACCCAAGAAAATATGTCTCGCTATGTTTATGGTTGACTGTAGAGAAATATAAAAGAAAATTCAATTACTCAGGCACTCGGTCCCGTTCTCTTCCAGATTTAACCTGGCCATGAATATACATAGTTCCAAATACAGAAGATTTGGAACTACTTACAAAAGATAAAACTCCGGTGAAAAACTTGTTAGTGTTCAGTTGAAACAAGGATTACCGCTTCGAATGCAAGGCATTTATGCTAACGTCCGGTCCGTATTATTAGTGTTCTCCTTTTTTACGTGTTCATTGAATATTATTGCATTCGTTGCTTAAAAATAATATAACTTTATTTAAATATAATGATTGACTCTTAACAGAAATGAAAATTAACATGTTTGATATCTAATTATGCATCTGCTGTTTTTCTATATCTTATGTATGTAAAACAATATATTAATAACATTATTTAAAACAAGAAATATATGAAGATTCTAACAATTTTTTGATTGTAATATCCATTAACTATAACCACGATTTCCCATTTATGAGTAAATTATGTTTTTCTCATAACACCACTTTTATGCGGTGTTATCCTCTTCATGGTTATTACATATATCCTTAATATAAAATCAAACAGAATAAGCAACAAATTTGTAAAACATGTTTAACAATGATTTATTTTTATACAATTTTTTGGGGCAGCTTTAGGTAAAAAATATCTATGTGTCTTAAGAATGAATACTTAAGGAAACTTCCAAAGAAACCCATTCCAAATAAATTGAAGATCAAAATAATGTAACGAACCTAATTGATCATAATAATATTAATCATATATTATTATTGACTTTAATAATATTACATATATACGTACGTGGAAATTATGCATGATTTACCAGCCTTACTGTTTTACTAGCTGTTACACAAAATGAATTTTCGCATAATTCTGGCTAGGATTTTCTTTTTTTAATTGTTGCACAATAATTAAAGGCATATGGGCCTTTCGGTTAAACCGTTCCTTCAAAAATATAAAATATATGCCTTTCATATCTGTAAGTGAGCACAACATGTTTTTTTTTTGTAAAATTTCATTTCAGGCACATACGATTTTCCATTGCTAATCAAGACGAAAAAAACAAATGAAATCTCCCATTTATCTTATTTGATTTTCAGTACTGTAGAAAAGTGTTCCGTGTTATCTGGAAACTCTGTGTGTGTTGTATACAAACTATTTGATGCAATGGAAGGTATATTCCAGGGAAATGAACCCGAGGAGTTTACTTATTACTTACTACTTAACTTAATGTTTCACATCATTTAAAATGTTACAAACTATTTGTTGATTTCAGTGCGATTGGCAGCGACTTCGGCCAGTATGAGTAAATCTGAGGTAGACGATATTGTATTGTCATTTAAGTTGTGTTTATTCTCCATCTCTTCTGGGGCTGTAGACTCCAATAATGTAGTTCGTGATGGTAGTGAAGGTGATGCTTGTGGTGGAAATGATGAAGTCATCAAAGGAATGATTGGTGATGTCGGATTAAAGTAGTCAACGGTAGAATTTGTTGGACTATGTTCTTGTGGGTCTTTTTCACTCTTCATATTCTTATATGAGGTAATAACTGGTGACAATGGTGCTTCTTGAAAATAACAACACCCATTTATGGTTAGAGGCATCAGTGAGGTAACTTCTTGTTCAATCGCTGACACATCACGACGAGTAATGCTCTCCTTGCGAGCTTTACGTTTCTGGCTTCCAACTGCTTGTTGTTGTTGCTTTCTTTGTTGAATAATTGTCGTTGCTGTTGTAGGCGATAAAGGTTGTGGTGGAGATACATTGAATGCAACGTCATCTTGATTATTTGTACAACCATTTGCTCCGTTCAAATTATTATTGTTACGATTTCCCCGCTTTTTAGCATTTAAAGGATATTTTCTTTTCTTCTTTGTATTACGTTTTCGTTGCAAATAGTCATCTAAGCTCAAGGCAGGAAGATCTTTAATTTTCTCTTCCAAATCAAAATTTGCAAAGTCATATGACTCTAACGATTCGATGCCAGTAGACGATTTTTGTTCGATAAATTTTGAGTCAATGGCCAATTTATCTTGCTTGGTAGGTTCCTCCTTACACAACTTTATTTCTCTGATATCCACAGATGGTGGATTCCTATTATTTACTTCGGCTATTGCCACACGTTGGCTTGATTTCGATTTCTTGATAGCCGGTGCAGCTATCTGACCAGAATTAATCAGTTCTTGGTATATTTTACCCTTACAAGATCTTGCACTTTTCTTCTTTGGTAACAAAGCATCCTCTTCGCTACTGTTGCTGGAGAAACTATTCTCGTTATAGTAACGTCGTTTTAATTGAAGATGTTCAAGTAGTTTTTCATCTGCAAGTGGCTTCTCCTCCTCAACACTACCAGTGATGTGAGACCTCATGAATTGTGATGTTTCGCCCAAAGCTTCTTGTAAAGCACATTGTTTCGTTATATTTTTGTCCTGTATTAGTTGACTTAAATCACCCATTTGCGCCTCATCCGCTAATTTAAAGTAGTTAGTACTACTGCGTGTATTATTGCATATGGATTCGGAATCTACGATGGGACTGCCAAAAGAACTGCCCTCGTTTTCACACGAGCCAACAGTTATGGGTCGAGTACTAAGAGTGCGCAACGGTGGGGCCGGCAATTTGTACCATTTAAAATTGGGATTTGCCGAAAAGAAAGCATCCTTATTCTAGAAAAAGGAGTAACAATTGATTACTGATATTTTGATATTTATTATTCCGTGACTCACAACCATTACTTAATAAAAGCTATGGTTTGCATGGTTTACATTAGGCCAACCACCCGATTTCCGAGCTTTCACTCATCCACCCTTGCCTAAGTAATCACCAAAACAAAAAATTCCGAACATTCATATCTTTTCATCTATTCATACTCGACGCCAATATGTGGTCAAATAACTTTGAGCGTCATAAAAATGTGCCTATCAGGAATACTGTTGGTTATTGGACTAATACATATGGAGTTTCCACGTGAAGATTTGGTTTTGGTACACCTTACATGTGCAAATTTTTTGTCATACAGTTAGTTCAGAATTACAGAATTCATAAATCTCAATATATTCTCAAATTTAGTCTTAAAATACAAAAAAAAAAACAACTTGTATCGACTCCCATTTATTGTCATAACTGCCAATTTCTCAATAATTAGGGGTCTCCCGTATACATGGTGCGGGAATGGATTTTCACATATTTACGATCCCACTTTCCTGGATAATAACTGCGGTCATTTTACTCCACTATATTTTGCTGTTAATACTACACAAAAACAATGAACTAATCGTCTCGAGTCGATTTTGAGCATCATGAACAGGCAGTAAGTGAGTCCTTATAAATAGGGGATCACTTTACACATATCTTGCGTTTGTAATTACATAATTTCAAAATATTTTAATATAAGCCGATAGCCTAAGGCTATGTTCACACTAGGCAAATATTTGACCAAAATGAGTGTCAAACATTTTTTTAGAACCATTTTCAAAATAGCTGGATACGATTTATGGAAAATAATCCTAACGTGATTTTATACATCCAATATGAGCTAAAAATGCTTGTCAATGACAAGGGACTTTCTTTTTATAGCCGATTTTCACATTGCGGTGAAACCACTTAGAGAGGCTTTGAAACACTCAGAAAAGTCAGCAGCATTACTGCGAGGGGATAATCCACCGCTGAAAAAAATTTTGGTGTTCGGTCGAAGCCGGGATTGAACCCACCCATGTAAGATGGGCGTGCTAAGCATTGCACCACGGTGACTCCATAATTATAACAAAGATATGAATAAATAAATAAAAAAATAATATTTTAAAAAAATATTGCAAAGAATTTTTTATAAAATTAGAAAATGTCATTTATGGTGATTCCTATAGTTTAATTTAATTTTTGTAATTTCATAGTTCTTTAGCTAACATATTAGCAGAACACGTGTTATTGCGTTCCCGGGAATGGAAAAAGTCGGAGAAAAATTCTAGCTATAACGTACACAAAAATGACAGTTTTTTAGAACAATGTAAGTTTTTTTTCAATCTCAAATAATCTGATCTGTCATTGGTTTCCGTACGGCAGTTTGAACGTTTGTAAACAAAAAACGTAAGTTCTAAAACAGACTTTTAAAAAATAGAGAAAGAACTTGCAAATTTGAACCAAATTAGTCAAACGATGTAGCAAAAGACTTTTTTTTAATCTTGTAGCTTTTACAAAAATGTGGTCATAAGCCAGGAATATAGAACATGTTTTCAGTAACAACAAACACCTACCTGTTGTGCTAAAACTGTAAAGCTCGTTTTATCATTCGCATCTAAAGAAGCCCACCAGTCGCCCAATATTTTGGTAATAGCTCTGAAAGAAGATTTACCAATCTATATTAAACATAGTTCAAATACTAAGTGATAGGTATGTACAAACCTATTTTCCAGAGTTTTATATCTCTCCTTTACAATAGCACGGTGACGTTTGCAAAATATTAGAAAAGCATTCATTGGCCGACGTGCATGATGATCAGGTTTTACCAATGACGAATCATTTACATTGACATTCATAGCCGAAGTATTCACAACTTGACTCTCAACTGTCTCCACATCTACTTGTAATTCAGAATCCTCATCGGCATTGTGTGTGGAGGAAGGTGTCACTGTTTGAGATGTCAAGCATTTGTTGGCTTTAGCTAATTTTGTTGAAATAACTGATCCATGAGACGATGAGTTTGATAACTTTGCAAATTTTCTGCGGTTGAAAATATCTTCGTAGTCACCATCTAAATCAATCAAGTCATCCTCTTCCACATCGTAATCAGCATCATTATTGTCGTCTTCTGCATCGTCTTCCTCTTCTTCGTCGTCGTATTCTTCATCAAAACTGTGTCGACGACTACCGTTTGGTGACTGATTATCCGTCTTCAGCTTGGCATAATTGTGGACACTTTCAATTCGTCTATAGGCATGCTCTTGATCCTCTGTGCGCTGTGGTAGAATGATCATCATTGATTTCTGTGTTGATTGTTTATTTATAAAACCATTTTGTTGTTGTTGTTGGTTTTTGAAGTAAAAATGATTGTTGTTTGTTTCTACAGTGGATAATGTTGACTTACTATCGTCATGGCTATTTTTATTGCTGTTAATGTTTTTAATATTGCTATAAATACGCTTATTAATTTCTAAATTAAAGGCACTTTTGTTTTGTATATCAATTGTATGCTTCATATCTAATGCTTCGTTAGTGCAATCATATTTAATGTCGTGGGGAGCACCAGTATTATCAACACCGCCATCACCAAGAGGAGCACAGGCTGAGGTGGTACTTAAAAATGTACCAAAAGCATTCCAGCAACTGTTATTTTGCAACTTTGTATGATTCTCCAAATGTTGTACTTTAACACGTTCGTGTCTTAGCGGTGATTGTTGTGTTAATGGGAGTGATTGTTCACCAATCATTAATGTTGTTTTCATTTTATCATCCGCATTGCGTACAAATGTGTAGTAAGTCCTTGAAGTGGGCGTGTGGGATGTTTGGTGATGTATTTTGGCGGCTGAGGTGCTATTAAACTTATCCATGATTATCAACTTAGGTTTGAGAAATTCCAATGTATTTACACTATTTAGCATCCTTGATTATTTTTATATCCACCGTTGGTAATTGGATTATATATACCTTGTTTTATTCAAGAAGTCTTTCATCTAAGACAAGTAATCTGAAAAACGTAACAATAAAAAATTATACTCAATATAATACTTCATCACGGGCAATATTTCCCAATTCATCTTTTTTGTTTAGTGAAGGATATGTGCGCTTGTCTTGGCTTGCTATTAAAAATATTGCCTTCATAATTGTTTCTTAATTGTTTTGATACTGATGCTAATAAGGTCCAAGAGAACGTAAATTGATTAAATGAAATATTTAATATTTTGTTAACTTTCTCGTATGTCGTATAGAAATG
Source organism: Haematobia irritans (assembly GCF_050003625.1). Classification (NCBI taxonomy): domain Eukaryota; kingdom Metazoa; phylum Arthropoda; class Insecta; order Diptera; family Muscidae; genus Haematobia; species Haematobia irritans. Next base: position 58,353,730 of record NC_134399.1, on the reverse strand, counting down.
GTTATAAGTAAAAGTTGAAAACGCGATATCTCTCGAAGGAATGGACAAATATAAAATAATCATCCTCCTTTTAGTAATTAATCAGAGGGTAGACCACCGCTTAGTAAATTTATTTAAGCGATTAGCTGTTTTATCGGAACGATATTTTTATCTATGTAAGTTAGTTAAACCTGGTTTAACAATAATATATGTAATACGCAATTTGTGAATACAATGCGAAGTTTCTTAATTAAAATACAAAATGTAACTTCCACTTTTGTCAACGTCAGCCTAAGACCCAACATCGCTCAAAGGATGGTAAAGTAAACGCTCATTTCACAGCTAAACTTGGTCTCGCTTTTATTTTTCTCCCCGCTATAGGTATTCATTTCCTACATTGCTCGATAGGAGTTGTAGTAGATTTCTACACTTTGAAATCTGCCTAAGAAGTCATTAGCTACACCCAGAAAAAAGTGACCCCTTCATTAAGTTAAAATGAACTCATTGTGAAGAAAGTTGAACTTCGTATAGCGCCAAAGACATTTTTATTTGTTTGAATGATGTGATTTTCGTAGAAATTAGGTAGAATGCATTCCGTATATTAGTTAACATTTTCCTATATTTATGTACCACTATACTACAGAATGAAAAAATTTAACTGAATTGAATTCATATATGGAATGATTTTATTGAACTTTTTTCATTCATTTGGACAAATCTTACATATTTGTGGTAAACCTTTTACTTCAAATTTAGATCTGCTTACCTTACCTTAAATACAATTTTATGTATTTATATAAGCAATTTTTTCTTCAATAAAAGACATGTTTTATTAATATATTAAATATATTTATTTAGAATCAACAGCATCGACTGGCCTTGAAATATTAAAACACATTTTTTCTTCTTGTAGTACCTTTCACTTTGAATAATTTGCTGCCAAGCAATTTTGTCCACCTTTTACAATTTCAATACTTACAAATATAAACAAAAAAATCCAAAACCAATTTTTTCACAAAATGGTAGCGTCACTTAATATTACCTGATAATTGAAGATTCCAAAATGAAGTCGAATGAAGGGGTTGTTATTCTGCTGGTGGTTTCTTTTTTATAAACCAATTTTCATTTTTCTCACTAATTTAAAATAACAAATATTTTATATATTTTATTTGTTTTTTATAATATTATTTTACTATATTATTTTTTAACAATCTCTCCATATACCATAACAACGCGATTCCAACTAAAAAAACAACCCACGCGCAAACATATCGATTACATCAAAGACAGGTATCGATTACAGGTAGATAAAAGAAATGTAGGAAATTTTCCTATATTCTAACAAGTGTGTTTCCTTAAGTTTTGAAAGGATTGAATACTTATTAGTACGAATGAACTAAAAGATTTTTCTATGCCAAGTGTTATTCGTATGTATGATAAGCTTTCTATAATAAAGGAAGTCAGAATTATCATTTTATAAGAAATCTTACTAAATTTGAGGAAACTTGGTTTTAGTTCGGTTTTTGTTTATTTTTACGAATGCTTTGTTATCAGTGAATAAAATTTTCTTGTTCAGTAGTAAATTCTTATACCCAGCGAAGAAAACAGTATTAGTAAAATTCCATGCCCTATTCTAGTTTATGAACTACTCCTAACTGCTTTCAGTTTAGGATTTTTTTACTGAAACAAGTAAATTTTATTATTTCACACAAAATATTAACTGAGTGGAAATAAAATGGCTAAACTAAATTGATGAACATTTTTTCCTTTAGTTTCGAAGACACTTTTTTCTGGGTGTATGACTTCGCCTTTTTATTTTGTTAAAAGAAAGTGTCCTGCCACTTTCTGCCAAGTTTTTAGTTTTCTATTTTTTTACAGAAAGTCTCATACTAATTTCTTCAAAGTTACCGTCACGGTCTATCTATAAATTTTGTGGTAATTTAATTTACTCCACAAAATATTCCTAAAAAGGAAGGAAGTAATTTTTTAACAGCTTCATTCAGTAGTAAGGTACTTTCATGCACTCCTGTGATTACATTTTTTTCATTTGAGCACAACTTTCATTATCAGTATTTGCTTATATTTTATTAATGGCATTCATTGGCGTAGCTAAAGGGGTTTGTCATTTCGCCCTACCAAACACCATACAGTATTTCTTCAAACTATGATTATATATCCTTGAATTAAATATTTTGTATTCTTCCCGCCTACACGAATTAATGAGGTATCTTAACAATGAGCACACATTGTAAATTTCACCCCTTAGTAGAACGTTGCAAGCTATGCCAATATTTAACTGACATTTGTGACAAATAAAAATAAAAACTCAAAATAAAATTATTTTATACAAAATTTTCGAAATATTCAATATGCTTTAAAATGATGACAGAAAAGTATCGAAATAAATGGTTCTCATAATAGATGGTGACAATTACTTTAATTCTTTTTGCGAGCCGTAACCTATTTCCTCATATTTCGAAGCACATATGGATACATTTCCATATTTTAATTTGACTGACAATCAAAGTGGTATAAGTCGGCTTATATCCTTGCACTGAGAAACTAATGAACCCACAAGAAAGAAAAATTTTGTTTAATTTTAGAAATTTTAGAATATTTTAACTAAACAGTATTACACTCGCTGACATGACCCATCATATCACTAAATAAGCAAATATTTTTCGACTAATTCAAGAAAATTTATTACACATAAATAATTTTTTTTTCACTTGTTAAACAAAGTTTTGTAGTTTTAAGGGCAAAAATATTGCAAGAATGTGTTTAGTGTCATACGAAGTTCAAGATGGACGCCTTTACAAATTTAAAGAAATACTGAACTATTTTGAGAGAAGTACGAATTTAGTAAATCTTTATGCTTCATTAGCGTATAATTTTTTCACCGTTTTTTAGTTCATTAATTAACGTACGCAAAAAATGATTAGAGTAAAGAAAACTTTCTTCAAACATATTAATTCCATGAACTAAAATAAAGTTAAATTGGCTTTAGTGAAATAGAGGGTTCATTTTTTTTGAATGTGGATTGTGTTATATTTTATATTAATTAAAAAAATGGTTTTTCTCTCCCTATGAAACGAAATTTGAAACCGACGAAGTTTTCTATTATTGGTAAGGTTGTCTCCTTAAACGTTGTCACGTTTGCTCTCAACGATATTGGTTTACCCTTAAACAAACAATTTTAGCCACAAAAGAAAACTAAGTTGGACTATATTTTTGTGTAATACATTTAAAACCCCCAGTCAGGTTATGATACAGTTTTGTCATTGCAAAATTAAAGCACTAGATATGACTGTCAACATAATCGTATATTACACAAGGGAACAATGGTTCTGATGATTAAGAACTGAATATTGTTTTTAAGGTTATTTGGAACGCTGAATCCAAATCTGGGCTTTTTTTTCATCAGCTCGACATTTCGAGATATACCGTTAAAATTAAGTCACTTCCGCTACATATATGGGAATATCTTGAAAACTGTTCGCCATATTAAATTAAAAAAATCCGTAACTCCGAAACAATATTCTCTTTAAGGCGTGCTTACATTGTTTTTCAATTTTGCAAGTAGTTTTAGAAAAAATTAGAAAAAATTTGCTATAAATTTCAAATCAACACAAAAAAGTTCAATTATTATAGATTAGATGACCTGATTCTATCCCCGAAAAAAAAGATTAATTTTCTGACATCGGTTTGATGTATTTTCGTAAATACATAAAAAACGAACCCTCTATTTCAATAAAGTCAATTTAAATTTATTTTAGATCATAGAATTATTATGTTTGGTGAAGGTCAAATTTATTGGGACAAAGCCCTATAGACTGCAAGATGGTTGGATGGACGCACGTTTCGGAATTACCACATTCCTCATCAGCATCGATTCTACTTGCAGCAAAACTATCAACCAATTATCAGAATAAATTCATGGAGTTCACTAAACCCAAAGTGAACCACACTTGAACCTTCCGAAAAAAGGTTTATGATAGCCGGCCTTTGCAAATTGATTGAAGAATAAACCAACAATAACAAAAGGAATGGAGTTTCATTTACTCTAATAATTTTTTGCATACGTAAGTTAAATTAACTAAAAACGGGAAAAAATTAGGAAAAGTAAGTAAAATTAATTTAAAAAAACGGGAGAAAATTATGCACAAATTAAGCATAAAGATTTACTAAATTCGTATTTCTCACAACATAGTTCATTATTTCTTTAGATTTGTAAATTTGGGTTCATGATGAACTTCGTACGTCACTAATTACATTCTTGCAATTTTGAACTCCAGTTTTTTCCTTCAAACTACAAAATTTTCTTTAACAAGTGAAAAACTTAATTATGTCTAATAAATTTTCTTGAATTTGTCGAAAAATATTTACTTATTTTTGTGATATCGGCGTGATGCCAGCCAGCGTTTGTAATACTGTTTAGTTAAAATTTTCTAAAAATATTCCAAAGTTTCTAAAATTAAGCGAAAGTTGCCTTTCTGGGGGTTCACTGTTTTTTCAGTGTAGCTACCCAGCAAAAAAATTTGGAAGTTCTTCCAAAGGCACAACTTTAAAAGCACTTCCAGAAGATGCACTCCCAATAATGTTCTTTATTTTAACTACCCAGGAAGTCCTTTTAATTCAATTTTTTATATCTTGGTTTTTTCATACTTTTAATGGATAATTTTAACTTTTTTGTTTCAATTAGGTTAAAAACAGAGTAAGAATTCATAAAATGGTACAAATCATTTAAATTTTGTCGAAAAAAAAATGCTGAATCCAATCTGAAAAAATTGTGAATTTTTGAAAATATTTGAGATCAAACATTTCCGACAAGCGTTAGAATCCATTAAAAATTATAAAAAATTATTTATTTGACAAAATATCACAGAATTTTTTAATTTACATCCAAAACATTGAATTCGGATCACACCTAAAGAAGTGATCCGAAATGGAGGACTTCCGTCTTATGATAGGCCCATGTTAAATTCATCGCTTCTACGTCAATTTTGCACCACTTCCGGATCCAAAAAGAACATTTTCATTACTTTTTTGGCGACGTTTTTTTGCTGGGTAGTATTGCATTACACTAAAGGACGTCTACTTAAAAACAAGGATATAAGTAACATAAATACTTAACAAATTTTGTTATTCAATTACAAAATTAATTCTTCTAAGTTTTTTTATTGATATTACTTCAGCCACAAATGTGATAGAACCAATCATCAATTTTAAAATATTACTCAAAGTATTCACAAGAAACAAAAATACATAAATTGTATTTTGTTGTTTGAGAATTGTTCAGACTTTTTAGCAAATAGAAAATATATTCTTAATATATGTAATTTTATTGGGTTATGCACGCAAAGAAAAAAAAAACGTTTGGAAAATGTGTACCGAAAACGTTTTTCTTTTGTTAGAGTTTTTTGAATTACTTCGAAAATTTTAAACTTTTAAAGCAAAAAAAAAAATCTTTTAAAAAATTTTTAATTTTTTAAATAAAAAAATAATTTTTGAACCAAAAACACAGTCCATTTCGTTTATATCAAGCACTGTTCTTTTCAGTTTTACAGTTTTTTGTACAGTATCATAGTAAAAATTGAATATCTACTATGAAATGTTCAACATCGGAATCTTTTATTTTGAGTTTGTCTTTATGAAAATGTTTTTACATCGTGGAAAAGCTTCCAAATAAACTTCCTTACAGCGAAAAGCAAATAAGAAACTATCTTTGTTTGTCTAGAATTATTTTTTTTTTGTGTGATAGCACATAGTTTAAGATTTATTATTAGTTTCAACCAAACCAAAACATGTTGAAGGGTAATTGAATTTTGAAACATAGTAGACAATTTTTGCTATTTCAGCAAATAGTCTTCAAATCCCGGGACGGGTGTAATCTCGAATCTCGAGATTTTTCGGGATTCCGAAAAAATTACAGTGGTTCGAAAACATGCCAGGTATAACGAAAATCCTTATCTTTTTTTTTAGTAAGATTGCGATATGAAATTACTTTATAATTTATTTTCGTGTTAATTCTTTTTTTTTTTTTGGTTCTTTTCTTTATAATGTTGAATTGAACTAAGTGCTACCATTTGTTTTTCATTTTTTTAATTTGCTCTTATTTTCTGTGTTGCGTTTTTTTTTGTTAATAAAATTTTATTAAGCCAAATTGGCAAAAAATCCCGGGATTCAATATTTTGAAATCCCGAATGACAGTCCCAGTCGTGACTTACGAAAACTCTGGCGTCTCTTTATTCGAGCACACTATCGCTGTTTTCGAGAGTCTCGGCAATTTGTGTCACGTGAACACCTCTTATGCCGACATTAGGCTTGTTTTCTTTTTTTAATGGATACCATAGTCGTGACGGACTAAACAAAAGCGGAGTACTCGTTTATACAGGTAATGTCAATTGTCCTGTGCAACACTGTACACAAAAAATATTTGTTGTCTTCAATCACGAAATTAATTTATCAAATTAATCTAAGTTTTGTTGTTTTTGTTGTTCGACCTTTTTGTTTAATACCTTTAATGAATTTACAAAAGAAAACATAAGGTATGATCCATTTAATTTTTAATTGAAATTTTTTCAATCACAGAAATGATAGTATCAATTAAAAAATCAATTAAGTCAATTAAAAAATTAATTGATACTTATAATTATAATTAAAATAATGAAAAAAATTTGTTGAACCAATTAAATTTTTAGTTGAATATTTTTTAAAACTCAATTAAGATTTCAATTGGAAAAATTCTCGTGATATTTTTTCTGTGTCATCGGCTGCTTATAGACAAAACAACAAGAAAACAAGGGAAATCTTACATTTTTAATGTATGAAATGCTCAAATATTAATAAACATTTAATGCTGCAAATTAATGACAATAAATTGCTATTATGAATCGAGGAAAAGTCACTTTATCAATAAGCAATCTGGTAACACCAATTGATATTTTACTACTCTTTTGTTAAATTGTAGGAAAATATTACAAATAAGATGTACATCCTTGTATAATACTGTTTTACAACAAACGTTAAGTGCACTAATAGGAATTTTACAAAATTTTCATTTAATATTTTACAATTACTCGTTAATATTCTGTCTTCATTGTATAAGCATTTCACAATCTAATTTTAATATATGGAAGAAAATAGCCATCAGCTGATCGCTCGATATCATTATCATTGTGTATTCACTTTTGGTTGTTTACAAAACAAAATTTTGTATTTGCATCAAAGAGTGTATATGTATGTATATGTTTTCTATGCTCTTTGATTTGCATCTTAACAGCAAGTATTCTCGTATATACATACACTGGCTCTCAAAATTGCAAATTGAGCAGAAAAATAAAAAAGAGAAAATGAGCAAGTAGTTTGCAGGTGAAGTGAAAAAAAAAAACGAAACAATGGAAAAAAATATTGAAAATGTATGGATATGCAATTTGGCGAAAATAAAATGGATCACACCCCTCTCACTCATTAACAAAATTGGTTGATAATATTTTTGTTTTATAAAATAAATCATAAAATAGTTGCACTTGTACGATGAGATTTTAAACTTGATAAATACGATGTTGATCTTACGAAAATATTTGTATCTACATATTTGAGACTAATAAAAAATTGTACACTTTAAAATGTATTTTAGAACTCACACTTTTGTATTACATTTCGATGAATATATTTAAATGTATATTGGAAATATTTTTAATAATTTTAATTCACGGATTAAGAATTGCACTGGGTTCCTCTTTTCTAGTCTTTTGGATATTGTTGCTGTTTAATGAATGCGCTACGTGTCGTGTACACCGATACGAAACTCAATTACCCAATGTCAGTGTACTTCGTTTGGTTGGGGAGAGTTTAAACAATTACAACTACATTCACAGAAGTCTCCATCGAACCAACATTGTGAACCCAACAAATGAGAACACTCTCATATGTTTGTTGATAGTGGCTTAGTTTTGTTGTTGTTCTTTATTCGTTCACTTGAACTTGATTGTTGTGCAGCGTTGCCATTTTGTTCCGGAAAGTCATCCAAAAAATCTTAACCCTCTAATGCCCCAATTTTTTTGCCAGCTGATTAAATATTCAATGTTAACGACACAAAAGCAAGAAAACGAAACAAGAAAAATGTATACGGTAAAATTCAGCATATGCTGCAAACCCTCTTGAACAGATTTTACTAAGTTTTCTCTTTATTTTACCCATTTTTGTTGTCTTAAGGTAGTTTTTACTAAAATCTTACTGATTTTACGAAGCCCGCCTAAAGACGGGATTGGGCATTAGAGGGTTAATATTGATCCAAATGAAATTTGGTTCATTTTCGTCAAATTGGTAAAGTATTTCCAATTTTATTTCATATTCAATGGTTTTGTCAAGATTTTGATTAGAGTCACCAATCATCACTAAATGAAATAGACAACATATGCTGAATTTCAACCGGTTTGAATAAACGACTCGAAGAGTTTATTTGTTATTATGGGGATCGGTTGATCGATGGCACAAAATAAAATATTGTGGCGACCAAAGACAATAAACTTGAGGAAGATAGGAAATTGGCTTGCGTCATACCAAATGTTGCATTTACCATGTTAGTTCCATACATGTTTGTAATTTTTTTATTTGTTTTTCGTTTTTATTTTTTAAACGAAAAACTTAATTTTCTTAATGAAACAATGTTAAATTTTAGGCAATAGCAAAAAATTACATTTTCCCGTTTAAGGAAATTTATTTTGTGCACTTAATTTCTTCTTATTTTATTATTTTAATGCTATGTCAATACTTGTCGTATACGCTTTTGGTTCGAGTATGAAACTAACATGGTAAATGGTTTGACCTCCTCAGTAGCCAATTTCCTATCCTCCTTGAGTTTATTGTCTTTGGTAGCGACGCTCCTGTTGTGTTTCTTGCTCCGTTGCCTTTCTTGTGGATTTCCCCCAATGGGGAATGTGGTAATATTTTAAAATATTTTTATATACATCGTTAACTTTTCATAATAATTTTTAAGAATTAACTCTCTAATGCCCCAATTTTTTTGCCAGCTGATTAAATATTCAAAGTTAACGACACAAAAGCAAGGAAACGAAACAAGGAAAATGTATACGGTAAAATTCAGTATAGGCTGTAAAAACTCTTGAACAGTTTTAACTAAGGTTTCTCATTATTTTAACCATTTTTGTTGTCTTAAGGTGTGTTTTACTAAAAGCTTCCTGATTTATCGAAGCCCGGCTAAAGGCGGGATTGGGCATTAGAGGGTTAAAAAAATATATATATATGGGAAATAAATGCACACAATTAAGAGAATAAGTTAATACTGGCAACACTGCTTCCACCAACGACTGGCTAAAAACACTCATATATTTAAGGTATATACATATCATACATATACTAAAGGCACATAGATACAATAAACACATACAAATATGATCTTGTATTTATAATTAATATAAACAAAGGATTATTCTAAAAACAAATGTAATCGGACATATCCATCAATTAAAGATGTATAAATTATTAATACCACAACTCTGTTTTCAATTTATTAACAAAAATCACTAAACAATACCTTTTCACTTTTTCCTATTTCGTCAAATAAGCTCACATACACATGCATACACACATTGCGTGTATGTAGTGTCTCTGCCCTCAAATTGTTGCTTTTGTTTGCCGATTTGCAATCAGCTGATGACGTTTCTTTTCAAAACAAATTCAAAGATTTTTTGTTGTTTTCCAACAATAATAGATTTTCTGTTATGTTTTCTATCAAAACCAGTTATATATTATCATCACTTTTAGGTTATGGTTGTTATTAATTTTTAACACAAATAATTAAAATTCACTTACAGGTTCAACGAGATACGATATGTATGCTGATGATGTCAAATTTAATTCAACTCTAAACGAAATTGCAAGCAATTCATTTCACAAATACACAAAACCCACTCAATAGCTTTAGCACTCTCTCGCGCATCTCATAAGTGCTTAACAGAGTTACCAAGTCAAGAAGTACTGCCCTCTAACTCAACACGAGTTGATTTGTTCTTCCATCTAGAACTTAAATAACTTATCCCGATAATGTGCAAGATATTAGAGTGATAAAATCAACGATTTTATCAGCATAAAAAATACTTGAGCATTACAAGGTTAAGCTATATCTGCAACAATGAACTAAAAAACGAAAACTGAAAAATTACATATACAAATAAAACAAAAATATTTACTAAATTCGTACTTCTCACAAATTTAATTTTCTTTAACAAGTGAAACAAATTAATTATGTCTAATAAGTTTTCTTGAATTTGTCGAAAAATATTTACTTATTTTTGTGATATCGGCGTGATGTCAGCGTATGTAATACTATTTAGTTAAAATTTTCTAAAAATAATCAAGGGACCTGCTTTTTACATTACGGTGAAAACACCGTGGTGCAATGGTTAGCATGCCCGCCTTTCATACACAAGGTCGTGGATTCGATTACTGCTTCGACCGAACACCAAAAAATTTTTCAGCGGTGGATTATCCCAAAGATAATAAAAGAGGAAGATGGGAGATTGGCTTGCGTCATACCAAATGTTGCATTTACCAGATAAGTTTAATACATGTTTGTAATCTTTTAGTTGTTTTTCGTTTTTATTTTTTAAATGAAAAATGTAATTTTCTTAATGAAAGGAGGTTCCTTGTCATTGAGCTTAACATGGAATCGGGCAGCACTCAGTGATAAGAGAGAAGTTCACCAATGTGGTATCACAATGGACTGAATAGTCTAAGTGAGCCTGATACATCGGGCTGCCACCTAACCTAACCTACGGTGGAAACACTTAGAGAAACTTTGAAACACTCAGAAATGTCACCAACATAACTGAGAGGGGATAATACACTGCTGGAAAACGTTTTGGTTTTTGGTCGAGAATGGTATTGAACCCATCATGCTTGTATGCAATGCGGGCTAGCTAACCATTGCACCTCTGTGGTGGTATTTGAATTGAATGGGTAATATATGCCATACGAAGATTACAGATACAAGTGTTCTAATGCATTGTGGGAAAATCGAACAGTTAAAGCTATTATATTTATATATCCTTTATATCAGAGATTCCTAGCCCAATTTGCTTTGTGGCCTATATGTGTGAACCAAAAAAATGTTGGATTAAAGAAGTAATGTATAAATCAATTTAGGTTTTGAATGTTTGAATTCAAGATATAAAAGTTTCAATTATGGGCTGTTTGGAGGATATTGCATACTTGAATTAAAGTTGCTTGAAGAAAACGCATATACAGTGAAACCTCTCAACCGTGAGTGTCCACCTTTCAAAGGTTTCACTGTATTTCTTTGAAGTGTCTGTTATAATTTTGAGTTTTAAACTGACATTTATATATTCTTGAATAGCTTTGTTGAAATCATAGAAAAAAATTGTTGTTTTTTTTAATTTATCATAAAAAATGATTGATTAAATTAATAACTAACCAACTTTTAAACCATTTAATGAATGTGCATGTAGCTCGGCCTATGTACAGCTGACTTTTTTAAAAAAGAGCCAAATTTTAAAAATTAATTTTGTTGAAATAAAATCTATTAAATCCTTCAGGGCGCTAAAGCCAATATAACTCTATTTTAGTTCATGAAAATATTATGTTTTGAGAAAGTTTTCTTGGCTTTAATAATTTTTTGTGGATTTTAGTTAAATTAACTAAAGAAGGGGAAAATTATACACAAATTAACCATAAAGATTTACTAAATTCGTATTTTTCCCACAAAATAGTTCAGAATTTCTTTAAATTTGTAAATTATACATCTTGAACTTCGTGTGGCGCTAAAGACATTATTGATATTTGGAAACCAATTTATCCCTTCGAACTACAAAATTTTCTCTATCAAGTAAAACAATAGTCGTGTTCAATAAATTACAGTTGAGTTAAAAAAATATTTAGTTATTTTTGTGATATTGGTGTGACATTGGCGTTTGTATTACACTTTAGTTATAATTATATATTATTATAAAAAAAAACTAAGAATGAGCCAAAAACAGACGGAAAAATTAAGAAGAGCCAAAATTGGAACCAAAATAAGAAATAGCTAGCAGTTCAAAAAAGAGCCAATTTGGATCTTTAGACCAGTAAAGTCAACGCTGTCCATGTTATAGTGAAGACCAAAATCTTAGCATCCAAGTAAACTTTTGATTTGTTATAGCCTGTATTAAGTTTGCATTACCTCAGTATCTCACAAAACAAAAACAGGTTGTATATGAAATAAGTTTCACCAAACACTTCGTTATATAACTTTAGTGAACCGAGCAGAAAAAAAATTAAACTGCCCTACTGGAAATGGATCAACACAGAACCGGTACAGGACTAGTCTCTGGTGTGTATGGACCAGTCCCAATTATGGTCAACACGTATGGAAGGGACCAGTCACTTTAACATGGGTTTGTCATTGACGGGGTAAATTTATAATTAAGGACGCGTCTTGAACTCATCCCAAAGGACACGTCCTGGGACAATTTAGCGGGAGCACCCCATAGACAGGTCCTCAGGAACCAGTCTCGAAGAAACTCAGAAATCTGTTTCAATTTGGGCATCCCAATCGAACCCGAAATGAAAAAAAAAAACTTTTGAAATATGTCGAACAAAAGGTTATTCTGATAATTTTATTTCACTAAATGTGAAAATGCTTGATATTAAAATCTTAATGGATCTAAGATTTTAATATCAAGCGAGTACGGAAATAAATAAATTACGACTATTTAAAAATTGCAACTAACTGGAGCACAGGTACCAGTTCTGTGATAAGTCTGTCAGTGGCAATTTGCACCAATTTCCCATAGGGATGTTTTATGGAAAAAATGATTGAGATGTCCACAATGCGTTTTTAAAATAAGGAAAAAGTAATAAATTGCTAAATTACACTCTCTCATGGAAGAAAAAAATTAACTACAAGTAATGAAAAAATCATTGGCACCAAGTCATGACCATTTTAACAATAAAGTAGTCCATTCTTCCTATTTTTGGGTATCTTATGAAAAATTTCTTCTTCACATTGAACATATGTGCACAGTCAAATTTCATTGGGCTGCGGAAATTTCCGAAAAATAATAAAACTATTAACAAAAACTAACTAAAAATCCTGTGTTACAAATACAGATACCACGCGGATTTCACAAAAATAAGTAAATATTTTCAACAAATTCGAGAAAATTTGTTAGACATAATTATTTTTTTTACCTTGTTAACCCGTATTCTCCCGAGTTATAAAATAATCATCCGGTTATAAAGGGTGATTTGTTAAGAGCTTGATAACTTTTTAAAAAAAAAAAACGCATAAAATTTGCAAAATCTCATCGGTTCTTTATTTGAAACGTTAGATTGGTCCATGACATTTACTTTTTGAAGATAATTTCATTTAAATGTTGACCGCGGCTGCGTCTTAGGTGGTCCATTCGGAAAGTCCAATTTTGGGCAACTTTTTCGAGCATTTCGGCCGGAATAGCCCGAATTTCTTCGGAAATGTTGTCTTCCAAAGCTGGAATAGTTGCTGGCTTATTTCTGTAGACTTTAGACTTGACATAGCCCCACAAAAAATAGTCTAAAGGCGTCAAATCGCATGATCTTGGTGGCCAACTTACCGGTCCATTTCTTGAGATGAATTGTTCTCCGAAGTTTTCCCTCAAAATGGCCATAGAATCGCGAGCTGTGTGGCATGTAGCGCCATCTTGTTGAAACCACATGTCAACCAAGTTCAGTTCTTCCATTTTTGGCAACAAAAAGTTTGTTAGCATCGAACGATAGCGATCGCCATTCACCGTAACGTTGCGTCCAACAGCATCTTTGAAAAAATACGGTCCAATGATTCCACCAGCGTACAAACCACACCAAACAGTGCATTTTTCGGGATGCATGGGCAGTTCTTGAACGGCTTCTGGTTGCTCTTCACTCCAAATGCGGCAATTTTGCTTATTTACGTAGCCATTCAACCAGAAATGAGCCTCATCGCTGAACAAAATTTGTCGATAAAAAAGCGGATTTTCTGCCAACTTTTCTAGGGCCCATTCACTGAAAATTCGACGTTGTGGCTCGTTAGTAAGTCTATTCATGATGAAATGTCAAAGCATACTGAGCATCTTTCTCTTTGATACCATGTCTGAAATCCCACGTGATCTGTCAAATACTAATGCATGAAAATCCTAACCTCAAAAGAATCACCCTTTAATAATGTTTGATTCACAGCATGTATAGGATACCTTTAGTACATATATTAAAAAAAATTGTCATATCGGGTTCAGGTTTCCGGAAAATGGGTACAAAAAAAAGTGTACAAAATTTTGATATTGATTTTAGGTTTAAGATTTATTACTTCATTGGTATTTTTTGTTTTAATACATTTGCTTACAAAAATTCATTAAAAATAAAAAAATAAATATTTTTATATCTGATGATATGGTGCGAAGCAATCAATGCACACACCGAAAACAAAAAAAAAAGTTTATATTAGTACTCGTATTCTCATAGCGTCGTCATATGACGACACTACAATAAAATCTGAAAAACATGTATTTCTCCCAGAACTTTTATAAATATTTTTAAAATCTTGAAAGCAAGTATACCACCTTTATTGATAAAATTTATAAATTTTAAGAAATTTTGAACTATTTTGTGGGAGACACGAATTTAGTAAATATTTATGTTTCATTTGTGTATAATTTTTCCCATTTTTTATAATTCATTTAACTAACTAACTTTCTCAAAATATAAAAATTTCATGAACTAAAATAGAATTAAATTGGCTTTAGTGCCATTTTTTTTAGTGTGAAAAGAAATTTTATTGAATGAACAGGCGCCTATTTTGAACCGAAAACTTATAACCAGTGTATCACATCATAGGAATTTATATTAAAAAATTTCTCAAAAAATACAGGGGACTTTTCAATTCGACTGTTATATTAATTTCCTTCTGGAATTATTTTAATCGAAGCAAGAGAATTGGCAACCCTGTTATAAAATCTCTCCGCGTATTGACCTGAAAGAGACAAAGCTTTACAAATAAGAGTGCATACACCTAATAAAAATTGAGTGCAATACCAACTAAATATACGCTAATTCAATATTTTATCATATTTTCACTTTAAACATTTTCTTTGCCATTATTTGTTGTTTTGATTTTTTCATGTTTTCGTTTTTTTACTTGCACTTATGTGCAATTTATTCTGTTGTTGTCATTTCACAGTTACGTTATTTATGCGGGCGGCGTGTGGCAATAAGATAAAATAAAGTTATGTGATGTGGGGGTAGGAATATTTGACTATAGGTTCGTTGACTACGGAGTGCTCTACCTTTCCTTCCTTCTTCATCTGTCTACTATAAACAATTTGCAGCAGATGTGCACAATAAACCTACATATTTACAAACATATGTATGTTATGAGCGAACATTCGTTTGTTCGTGTTTGACTGTGTGCACCAATCGAAAAAAAACAATTTCAAGGTCACACGGCACGTCAAGAACAAATAAAACTAATACTCTGACAGCTAAGAATGAAAATGAAAACAAAAAGCCAGCTCATAGATACAAGCTTCTACAAAAAAAAAAAAAAAAAAAAAAAAACATTATAAGGTTCATAGCCCAGTAGCTAACTGTTCTTCTTCTAAACGATGATAAAACGACTATAGAGGCAGTGGTTTATCGTCATGTGTTTGGCCCCTTAATTTCTTTCTTTGTCCTTTGCGTACAAGTATGTGCTTACTCCTGTAATTCGTAATGTGTAAAAACGCATTCAAAATTTGGAGATGTCTTTGAACGGGGTTTTACTTGAAACATAGCATACTTAAAGTCGAGTCTAAATTTGGAAATTTAAGTTGTGGTTAACACGTTTTAAGGGACTTTGATAGAACATGGAAAATAAATGAAAAACGACTAAATTTGTTTCCCAGTATCAGAATGGTGTTCTTCTCTACATCTGTCTAAATTGAAGGCTTGGGTTTTGGTGTTAATTTTTTAAGATTTCGATTAACAGATTAAACGTGGTCATCAAATTCTTAAATAATTTAAAACTACATTTTGTCAAAGGCCGTTTATTCGAATAATTGTAAATTACTCTTTTTCAAATAAAGAAAGTCAAATAATTAGATATCTTCCACCGTTTCATCGTCCTATCCAGTGTTAATCTGTTACCCAGATACATATGTTGTTATGATAAGCATTTTGTATCCTCACGGACCAAGGTTTTACGTAAAGTAAAAAATGACAAAGGTTTTGGCCCTAATAAATTTGACATTTTTTTGCAAATCAGCTATAAATCTCCTTACAAATCAGCTACAAATCTCCTTACTTCATTTTACCAAACTTGAAAAAAATTTTAAAAATTGTCGATAAAATGATATAAAAGTCAATATTTCAGATATTAACAATAAAAAAATTACACACACAATTATCTGTTTTTTATGAGCATGCGAATGTGAACCTACAGCTACAGTAATATTTCACATTAACTGTAAGTATGTCGGAAATAATTTTGCGGTCAAAGACACTCAAAGTTATAATTAAGCAAAATGAGATACATACACCCAGAAAAAAGTGACCACTTCTTTAAGTTAAAATGAACTCATTGTGAAGAAAGTTGAACTTCGTATAGCGCCAAAGACATTTTTATTTGTTTGAACGATGTGATTTTGTATATTTATGTACCACTATACTACAGAATGAAAAAATTTAACTGAATTGAATTCATATACACGCAGAGAATGAATATGATCACCTCAAACATGTTTCAAGAGCAAAATGTTATTTTTGTATGGTGACCATGTAACATGTTCGCCACTAAAATGTTATTTTCTCTTCAAATATAACCTGCTTGCCGAAATCAGATAAATGATTTCCGAGAAAATAACATGGTTGCGAAAACCATGTTACATGGTCACCACCCAAAAATAACATTTTGCTCTTAAAACATGTTTGAGGTGATCATATTCCTTCTCTGAGTGTATGTAATGATTTTATTGAACTTTTTTCATTCATTTGGACAAATCTTACATATTCGTTTTTAAATACAGTTTTATTTATTTATATAGGCATTGTTCTTCAATAAAAGACATGTTTTATTAATATATTAAATACATTTATTAAGAATTAACAGCATCGACTGGCTTTGAATTATTAGTTTATTATTCCACTATTTCCAATTTCCATGTAAAGTTACCAACTGTAAAACGTAATGATTTTCTTCTTCTTGTTCCTTTCACTTTTAATAAGATGCTGCGTAACGATTTTGTCCTCCTTTTACAATTTCAATACCTACAAATATAAAAAATCATAAACCATTTTTTTCACAAAAGGCGTCACTGTATGAATGTTACCTGATAATTGAAGATTCCAAAATGAAGACGAATGAAGGGGTTGTTGTTTTCTTTCTTTATGCATCATCACGAACATTGATAGACGTATTGTTTGTTATTTATGTTCAATAATTTTGAATAAAAAAACGAAAACTTTCTCATTAATTTAAAATAACAAATATTTTATTTGTTATTTATTATATATTTTTTTACTATATTATTTTTTAACAATCTCGCCGTATACCATAACAACGCGATTCCAACTAAAAAAACAACCCACGCGCAAACATATCGATTACATCGATGACAGGTATCGATTACAGGTAGATAAAAGATATATAGGAAATTTTCCTATATCCTAAATTCCAAATGTGTTTCCTTAAGTTTTGAAAGGATTGAATACTTCTTAGTACGAATGAACTAAAATATTTTTCTATGCCAAGTGTTATTCGTATGTATGATAAGCTTTCTATAATAAAGGAATTCAGTGTTATCGTTTTATAAGAAATCTTACTAAATTTAAGGAAACTTGGTTTTAGTTCGGTTTTTGTTTATTTTTACGAATGCTTTGTTATCAGTGAATAAAATTTTCTTGTTCAGTAGTAAATTCTTATACCCAGCGAAGAAAACAGTATTAGTAAAATTCTATGCCTTATTCTAGTTAATGAACTATTCCTAACTGCTTTCAGTTTAGGATTTTTTACTGAAACAAGTAAATTTTATTATTTCACACAAAAGTTTAACTTAATGGAAATAAAATGGCTAAACAAAATTGATAAACATTTTTTCCTTTAGTTTCGAATGCACTTTTTTCTGGGTGTACCCTCAATACACATATGATGCGAATATGACATGATTTAAACTGTTTATCGAATTTTCATACATCATCAAACAGACAAATCACAAGATCATAATTTATACACTCTTTCTGTATGTATACATATACACAGAATTACGCATATTAAAAATTCGCAAACATTGCAATTTTTTACTTGGTGACAATCTAATGAATCGATTAGGGTACAACAACCTTTGCAAAAGAAACGCGTCTATTCATACATTCTATTGTATGCAAGCTTGTGAAAAAAAGAATACTTATATATGTATGCATATACAGATATCAGCATATATACAGTATACATTTATTTGTAGGTGTAAGTGCGATAAACATTCTAAAATCATATTTAAACAACATCGAACTATAGGTGCACTACTTCATCTTTTGCTCTTTATACTATTAATAATTAATTGGGGGATTACACGAACAATCGGAGGTATTCTTATAGAAGGACACGGGATAGGCAACTTTTAGTGAATAAAATTAGAACTTTATTTGGATAAAGTTTTTCACAGTCCGGAAAATTAAAAATTAATATGTATATATTTTTTTTTCTTTTTCAAGCAAACAATTCTACGCCTGTTTTGATTTTTACAAAAGTTAATTTCAAACAAAAAACAAGAATATCGATTGCAGGTGTATATATCACAACACCCCCTCTCAATCGATTATTCGGTGGCATGACGCAACTTCATAAATTTGTTGGTATCCAATGATTTGGTGAACAAGTCAGCTATTTGATCTTCTGTTCTTATATGTTCTACAGCTATTTTTCCTTTGGCAATGTTGTCTCTAACGAAATGATGCTTGATGTCAATATGTTTTGCTCTTTTGCTTTCAAGGTTATTGGCCATCCCAATGCATCCTTTATTGTCTTCAAAAATCTTTACAGGATAATCACAGATTTCCTTCAAATCTTCCATTATACCTCGTATCCATAGTGCTTCAGTGGTAGCTAAGCTTAATGCTATATATTCTGCTTCCGAGGAAGAAGTTGCCACTGTTTGTTGCTTCTTACTACACCATGATACCGTGCAGCCATACACTTTAAACAAAAAGCCGCTTACAGATTTTCTGTCTGACAAATCTGTTGCCCAGTCAGCATCTGCATATCCAATTATTGGTTCTTCGGACGTTTTGTTAAAATTCAGTTTCATGCCCATTGTTCCTTTCAAATAACGTAGAACACGTTTAAGGTGTTGCCAGTGGACCTCGCTAGGATTATCTTGAAAACGGCCCAAGTAACCCACATGGTAACATATGTCAGGTCTGGAACATAGCATGATATACATTAAACTCCCCAATAGTTGACGATAAGGTAAATTTGGGTTATTTTTAGAATCATTTCTATTCAATTGTAAACCTTTCTCCATTGGGGATTTTACTGGATTGCATTCAACCATTCCAAATTTATTCAAAATTTTGGAAATACTTGCTTCTTGTGATATACTTAGGTTTCCATCACATAAGTCCAATCCCATGCCAAGAAAATGCTTCAATGGGCCGCAGTCTGACATTTCGAAATTTTTAGAAAGTTGCTTCTTCAAGTCCATTATTACATTTTGATTATTGCCAACTACTAATACATCGTCAACGTATATTATAAGAATAATAACGTTCGTTTTCTTGTTATCGATCTTAAAATAAAGGCAATAATCGTGTCTAGATCTTGAAAAACCCAAAGATAGCAGAAATAGGTTGAACTTTTCATTCCAGCATTTGGGAGCTTGCTTTAGCCCATACAAAGATTTTACTAGTTTGCATGCAAGTCCCGGATCACTTTTGACACCCTCTGGAATTTCTATGTAAATGTCTTCCTTCAAATCTCCATACAAAAAGGCGGTTTTAACATCAAGTTGATGAAAGTAATAGCCATGATGAATCCCAATAGCTAAAGCAATTCTGACTGTTGATAGTTTTGCAACTGGGGCAAAAGTTTCCAGATAGTCAATGCCATGTTTCTGAAGGAATCCTTTTGCTACTAACCTTGCTTTGTATTTTGTTGGATTGCCGTTTCTGTCTTCTTTGATCTTGAACACCCATCTTGTTTTTAAAAGCCTTTGCCCATCAGGTTTTTAACGAAATCCCAAACATGGTTCTTTTTCATAGAATGGAGTTCATCATCAATAGCGTGCAACCAATTTTCAGTGTCGTCTCTGTTGAAGATTTCTTGAAAATTTTCTGGAACACTATTTTGTACGACATTTGCCTCATGTCCGGTAATAAAATCTATGAATCTTGTTGGCAGTCGACGGATTCTTCCGCTATTATTCCTTTGTATATTTGGGTTATCTTCGTCTTCTGATAAGTGTTCACTGTCTTCTTCATCAGATAGGGGACTATTTGGGCTGGGTTCAACTTGAGGGGTTTTGTTTTCAGGTTCTTCTTCTTCGGCATCCAGAGCATCACTATTGTCTTCCCCCTCTTGCTCGTGGATGCACGAAATTACTTTTATGTCATTTGATTTCTCGGAAAGATTTTTATATGGGAAGCTACCCTCGTCGAATTTAACATCTCTAGCTAAAATTACCTTTCTACTTCCCATGTCCCACAACCGGTATCCATTCGGTGCATAGCCGATAAATACAGTTTTCTTGCTTTTAGGATCAAGTTTCTTTCGACATTTATCCGAAATCCAAGCGAATGCTTTCGAACCAAATACCTTTAATTTTTCATAATCGGGCTTTTTTCCATACCATTTTTCTGCTGGTGTAACCATTTCTTTTAAAGCCGAAGTTGGTATTCTGTTGATTATGTAAACTGCAGCAAGTGCCGCTTCGTTCCAAAGAAATTTCGGAACTCCGCTTTCGAGAAGCATGGCTCTTAACTTCTCCGTGACGGTTCTGTTAAACCTCTCAGACACTCCATTCTGCTGGGGCGTATATGCCATTGTGTATTCTATTTGTATTCCTTTCGATTTATACCAATCCTTTTGAGCTTTTGATAAATACTCGGTACCTTGGTCTATTCTAAGCTTTGAAATCTTTGACTTTGGAAACATTGTTGTGACAGTGGCTTCATATTCTTTAAATTTAGTGAAGACGTCGGACTTTTTCTTTATACAATAAATCATAGCAAAATTACTGAAATCGTCTATAAATGAGACGAAATACTTTGAACCATCTGAGGCAATGGGAGTTATTGGCCCACAAACATCAGAATGAATTCTTTCAAGTAAACGAGTTGTTTTAGGTCTCTTTCCCTCAAATGGCTCCCGACATTGTTTAGCCTCGGCACAAACATCGCAAAAACCCATAAGGTCTGGCTTTACATTTTCTTTAATCAATTTTTGCTGTAATATGATTTTCATACCTGATGTTCCAATGTGTCCAAGCCTTTTATGCCACAACTCAACATTGCTTTGATTACATGCAAGAGCACTATGGCTTTTATATTTCAATATTAGTTCATAAAGATGTGGCTATCTCTTTGCTATCTTTCAAAATAACTGCCTTATTTTTGTAAAAGTTTACCTTAAGTCCTGACTTGGTCAGCTTCCTTACTGATAACAAATTGTCTCTCAAAGCTGGGGCATAAAGTACATCCTTCATTAGAATTTCTACGCCTTTATTACTTATGCCCTCGACATTTCCAATTTTTTGAGCTGTAATTGACTCGCTGTCCTTGGCAACATTGATTTCCACTGGATTTTCTAGACTGGCCATTGTGCTGAATATCTGCTTATCTTTTGCAATGTGGTCGCTAGCACCAGAATCAAGTTTGAATATTATTTCGGAATTCTGCGCCCTAACTTGATTTCTGAATGCCATAAATGAGACAGAATTCTTAGTTGTTTTGGCAGAACGAGCATCTCGCTGCCAGCAATCCTTAGCCTGGTGTCCAAACTTATTGCACTTAAAGCATTTGCCATTAAATCGCTTCTTTGTATTCGGAATGGGCTTCTTCTTACTTGAAAGTGCGGTTTTACCTTCCATATCAGCTTCATCACGATCCAAAAACTTGGCTTCTTCGGAAATTAGCCTCTCCTTCACCATATTGAATGTCAGTTGTTCATTATCTACGCTTTGTAAAGCGGTCACCAGGGGATCATATTTTTCGGGCAGGGTCAAAAACAATTGAGCAAGGATGTCGCTTTCTTCCACACAAGCGCCGGACAACTTCAGCTTTCGAATTAAATTTTCAAATGACATTACGTGACTTACGATAGAGTCCCCTTCGTTCATTCTCATCTTTGCCAATTGTTTTCTGATAAGAACTTGATTTCCAACGGACTTCTTAGCAAATACAGATTGCAGGCTTTCCCACATACCCTTTGCGCTTGCTTTTTCACGCACAAAACTAATGCAATCCGCATGTAAGAAACTCACTATTTTATCCATAGCCTTTTTGTCTTTCTTCTTGAACTCTCTTAATTTGGCCTCTTCATCTGGAGGATTGCCGGTGAGAACTTCCAACAGATCTAGAGAATCCAAATGAATTTTTACTCTAAATTGCCAATCATCAAATCCCTGGCCATTAAACTGGGGAATCCCATGAACTTCTTTTGTATCGCCCATAACCTCTTATAGAAGGACACGGGATAGGCAACTTTTAGTGAATAAAATTAGAACTTTATTTGGATAAAGTTTTTCACAGTCCGGAAAATTAAAAATTAATATGTATATATTGGTTTTCTTTTTCAAGCAAACAATTCTACGCCTGTTTTGATTTTTACAAAAGTTAATTTCAAACAAAAAACAAGAATATCGATTGCAGGTGTATATATCACAACAGGTATGTATTCCAGAACTAAGACAAAAACCCATAGTCTTCAATGCGTATTAACATCATCTACATCCCCGTCTAGGAAGTTACCTAATAGTTACCCACTGCATGGATGTAAGGGATATAAAAGTCCAAAATCGACTAATCGGCTTTTTGTCCAAAATTCGAAAGTTGATTTTTCGTTATCTACAAATTCGAGTTTTTATACATATTTTACGAAATCGGGTCATTTCGCTTAACAAACTTTTATATATTGACTAAATCGAATAATCGACTTTGATAGTCGCGCATAATCGACTGATAGACATTTAATGAAAAATTGGTATTTGTATTGAAAAGGGATGCAGATCTTTTTTTCGTTTAATTTTCAATAATCTCAAAAGTCGAAAAAAAAATATATTTTTATACCCTCCACCATAGGATGGGGGTATTTTAACTTTGTCATTCCGTTTTAAACACATCGAAATATTGCTCTAAGACACCATAAAGTATATATACTCTGGGTCGTGGTGAAATTCTGAGTAGATCCAAGCATGTCCGTCCGTCCGTCTGTTAAAATCACGCTAACTTCCGAACGAAACAAGCTATCGACTTGAAACTTGGCACAAGTAGTTGTTATTGATGTAGGTCGGATTGCAAATGGACCATATCGGACCACTTTTACGTATAGCCCCCATATAAAGCGACGCTCAGATTTGGCTTGCGGAGCCTCTTGGAGGAGCAAAATTCATCCGATCAGTTTGAAATTTGGTACGTGGTGTTAGTATATGGTCTCTAAAACCCATACAATAATTGGTACATATCGGTCCGTAATTATATATAGCCCCCATATAAACCGATCTCCAGATTTGGATTGCGGAGTCTTAAAGAGAAGCAAATTTCATTCGATCCGGTTGAAATTTGGTACGTGGTGAAATTTGGTACATTGCGCTAGTATATGACCGCTAACAACCATGCCAAAATTGGTCCATATCGGTCTATAGTTATATATAGCCGATCCCCAAAAATAATCTACCAAAATTTTATTTCTATATTTTTTGTCAAAATGTTATTACTATACAAAATTTTGTGAACATTTTATTTCTATAGAAAATTTTGTCAAAGTTTTATTTCTATAGAAAAAGTTGTCAACATTTTATTACTATACAAAATTTTGTCAAGATTTTATTTCTATAGAAAAGTTTGTCAAAATTTTATTGCTATAGAAAATTTTGTCAAAATTTTATTTCTATAGAAAATTTTGTCAAAATTTTATTTCTATAGAAAATGTAGTCAAAATTTTATTTCTATAGAAAATTTTGTCAAAATTGTATTTCTATAGAAAATTTTGTCAAACTGAATTATATACGTATTTAATCGGCCTTTTTTATTTTTGTTTAATATATACCACGTATGGACTAACTTACAATTGAGAAGACGGTGTTAAGAAGTTTTAAGATACCTTGCCATCGGCAAGTGTTACCACAATCCAAGTAATTCGATTGTGGATGACAGTCTTTAGTACAAGTATCTATGCAATCCATGGTGGAGGGTACATAAGATCTGGCCTGGCCGAACTTACGGCCGTATATACTTGTTTTTAATTTGGAAGAAGTCGACTTTTGAAATAGTGATTGCGATTCCTAATTGATTTTGATTGTATATCGTGACGTATACGTTTTATACATAGATGTGATGGAGTTTTCCGAGTTGACCATTGCGTATACGTTATATGCTGAATTAATAACAATCATCATTTCTTATGGTAAAGGTAAGTACAATGTCCAGTTTTCAAGCTGAAAACCAGCTTGTTACTTTTTTCGGAATCAATGCCTTGGATCTTTCCCATCCATAATTTGACAAGAACTGATAAAAATATTATCGTCTTCATAAAGGGTGATTCTTTTGAGGTTAGGATTTTCATGCATTAGTATTTGACAGATCACGTGGGATTTCAGACATGGTGTCAAAGAGAAAGATGCTCAGTATGCTTTGACATTTCATCATGAATAGCCGAACGATCTGCCACAACGTCGAATTTTCAGTGAATGGGCCCTAGAAAAGTTGGCAGAAAATCCGCTTTTTTATCGACAAATTTTGTTCAGCGATGAGGCTCATTTCTGGTTGAATGGCTACGTAAATAAGCAAAATTGCCGCATTTGGAGTGAAGAGCAACCAGAAGCCGTTCAAGAACTGCCCATGCATCCCGAAAAATGCACTGTTTGGTGTGGTTTGTACGCTGGTGGAATCATTGGACCGTATTTTTTCAAAGATGCTGTTGGACGCAACGTTACGGTGAATGGCGATCGCTATCGTTCGATGCTAACAAACTTTTTGTTGCCAAAAATGGAAGAACTGAACTTGGTTGACATGTGGTTTCAACAAGATGGCGCTACATGCCACACAGCTCGCGATTCTATGGCCATTTTGAGGGAAAACTTCGGAGAACAATTCATCTCAAGAAATGGACCGGTAAGTTGGCCACCAAGATCATGCGATTTGACGCCTTTAGACTATTTTTTGTGGGGCTACGTCAAGTCTAAAGTCTACAGAAATAAGCCAGCAACTATTCCAGCTTTGGAAGACAACATTTCCGAAGAAATTCGGGCTATTCCGGCCGAAATGCTCGAAAAAGTTGCCCAAAATTGGACTTTCCGAATGGACCACCTAAGACGCAGCCGCGGTCAACATTTAAATGAAATTATCTTCAAAAAGTAAATGTCATGGACCAATCTAACGTTTCAAATAAAGAACCGATGAGATTTTGCAAATTTTATGCGTTTTTTTTTTTTTAAAAGTTATCAAGCTCTTAACAAATCACCCTTTATATACACTCAAAAAACAGTGAACCCATCATGAATGAAAATTTTGGTTAATTTAAAAAAAATTATATTGATTATAGAAAATTTTAAATAACCTGTATTACACTTCACAAAAAAGGAAATTTTTTCGACAAATTCAAGAAAACTTTTAAACATAATCATTATTTTTTCACTAGAACGAAAATTTCAAAGTTTGAAGGAAAAATTGAAGGCTGAAATTGCAAAAATGTCTTTACACACAAAAATAGCTGCAAATAAATATTAACAAATTTATTTGTATGTAAAATCTGCTGATGCTCAACAAATTTGTCTATTGAATATGAGGCATTTGTTGTTGAAATGTGTTTGTAGATGCTTGACAGAGGAAATAATAGAAATATTCTGAATTTTCAACAAATTGTTTTGTTGCGAAATTAGTTGACTGTTATCGATATGAAAACAAAAACAAAATTACAAGACTGGTTACGCGCCCATCGCTTAGAATATGTACGAAAGCTAAAAGAAGTAAGCGAAGAATACCGTTAGAACAAAATGAGTATGAGTACATGCACGTGTATGATAGCAAGCAAAGAGCTCACTCATCAGAGAATACAGAAAAGCATGTATAAATGTCTGTAAAAAAATTGGTCCACATCGGTCAATAATTATATATAGCCCCCATATAAACCGATCCCTAGATTTGGCTTGCGGAGCCTCAAAGAGAACCAAATTTCATCCGATCCGGCTGAAATTTGGTACATGATGTTGGTATATGGTCTCTAATAACCATGCAAAAATTGGTCCACATCGAACCATAATTATATATAGCCCCCATATAAACCGATCCCCAGATTTGGCTTGCGAAGTTTCCAAGAGAAGCAAATTTCATCCAATCCGGTTGTAATTTGGAACATGGTGTTGGTATATGGACTCTAAAAACCATGCAAAAATTGGTCCACATCGGTCAATAATTATATATAGCCCCCATATAAACCGATCCCCAGATTTGGCTTGTGGAGCCTCTAACAGAAGCATATTTCATCCGATCTGGCTGAAATTTTGTACATGGTGTTGGTATATGGTCTCTAACAACCATGCAAAAATTGGTCCACATCGGTCCTTAATTATATATAGCCCCCATATAAACCGATCCCCAGATTTGGCTTGCGGAGCCTCAAAGAGAAGCAAATTTCATCCAATCCGGTTGTAATTTGGAACATGGTGTTAGTATATGATCTTTAACAACCGTGCCAGTATTGGTCCATATCGGTCCATAATTATATATAGCCCCATATAAAACGTTCTCCAGATTTGACCTCCGGAGCCTCTTGGAGGAGCAAAATTCATCCGATCCGGTTCAAATTTGGAGCGTGGTGTTAGTATATGGCCGCTAACAACCATACCAAAATCTAATCACACAAAAATTGGTCCATATCGGTTCATAATCATGGTTGCCACTCGAACCAAAAATAATCTACCAAAATTTTATTTCTATAGAAAATTTTGTCAAAATTTTATTTCTATAGAAAATTTTGTCAAAATTAGTTTCATTTTTTTTCAAATTTTGTTCAAATTTTATTCGGTTCATAATTATGGTTGCCACTCAAGCCAAAAATAATCTACCAAGGTTTTATTTCTATAGAAAATTTTGTGAAAATTTTATTTCTATAGAAAATTTTGTTAAAATTTTATTTCTGTAGAAAATTTTGTCAAAATTTTATGTCTATTTTATTAAACTGAATTACATACGTATTTGATCGATCTTTTTTGATCGACCACGTATCGACTTACATACAATTTAGAAGATGGCGTTAGGAGGTTTTAAGATACCTTGCCATCGGCAAGCGTTACCGCAACTTAAGTAATTCGATTGTGGATGTGTTTAGATGAAGTTTCTAAGCAATCCATGGGGGAGGGTACATAAGCTTCGGCCTGGCCGAACTTACGGCCGTATATACTTGTTTTTTTTTTTTTTTGGAAATTACGAAAACATTTTTTGCTCTGAAGTATCTGTTACAATTTGGACTTTATTTGTACACGATTACCTTTAATCCGATAAAAACAAATAAAAATTTCTTTATTTTAAAGAAGCACCTTCTTTGGCACGGAATCAGTACCAAAATCCTTAAGGGGAGTTTTTTGAGTGTAGTATTTACCTTAACATGCAAAAATTCATGCAAAAGGAATACCATCTGAAACACTATGGCCGAAATCAACCTTTCTGAAATGTTATCTTTGCATCCATGAACGAAAATATAGGTTTATTTTAGAAAATTTTAAACTAAAATAGTTTTCTAATTGCAACCTATTACAAATAAGTTTATACTTTTTGTTAAATGGAAGAAAATGCATTAAAAATAATATTTTTTCCTGATGTTTAAGAAAATTTCATATGTTGAAGGAAAAAATTGGATTTAAAAATTGCTAAAATATCTTTAGCGCTGTACGACGTTCAAGACAGGTACAATTTTAGTAAAATTTACACATTTGAGAGACTTATGAACTCAATTTAAGCAAACTTCTCCTATTTTGGGAAAATAGTTGATATTTTTTAGTAAAATTGTGCACTATATTTGTGTACAACTTTTTTCTTATTTTTAGTTCACGTCATTAAAGTTAGCAAAAAATTATTCAAATAAAGAACATTTGCTCACATTTGGCAAAATTTAACTAAAATCGACTAATCTCCATTGACTAAAATAAAGTTCAGTTGGCTACACTGAAAAAAATATTGTCGTGAGGTCAAAGATTTCATGTCTTTAAAATACGAATGTAAATTTTGCTTAGCATAGAAGACGCATTTCTCTAATATAAAGTTTTTTCCTTGTCCAAAAGTCGATAAACTTTTCAATGAAGTCGTATTGTCCTTATAATTAAGTGATTTCACATAAAAATGGGTATCATAACATGCAAGAAAAGATGCAAGAAAAGATGTTTGAAGCTCAACTTGACTTTAATAATTCAGAAAAATTCGTTAAATTTAATGAAATTGTCTTTAATTTTGTTGTCTTTTTGCATCTTGACTACAAAGCAAAAAATCGTTCAAATATAGGACATGTTTTTAACACTTTATTTTAAAGACGTTTTTTACATGAAACATAGCATAATTTCTACTAAAAGTTGAGTCTTAATTTGGAAAATAAAGTTGTCGTTAACTCATTTTTAAAGGAAAAAAATTTGCTTCCCTGAATCATGTACACAAAACCCAAATTTAAAAGAGAATTGTGTCTTAAAAGTAGCCTTACTTGTATTCTCCGCTTCTTTGGCTCGGAATCAATACAAAAATTTTTAAAGTAAAGACAAAATCTTTGGAACCGGGCATGTTTTTTTAGTGTAGGTAAATTACTTAGTTTTTACATAACAGGTTGGCTGATACGACCCCGGTCTGACACATAGATGGCGTCGCTAGTATTAAATGCATATTATTTTTATATAGTACCAACCTTCAAATGATTCGTGTCAAAATTTGACGTCTGTAAGTCAATTAGTTTGTGAGATACAGCGTCTTTTGTGAAGCAACTTTTGTTATTGTGGAAAAAAGGGAAAAAAGCAATTTCGTGTTTTGATAAAATACTGTTTTCTGAAGGGAAAAATACGGTGAAAGCAAAAACTTGGCTTGATAATGAGTTTCCGGACTCTGCACCAGGGAAATCAACAATAATTGATTGGTATGCAAAAGCGTGAAATGAGCACGGAGCGTGGTGAAATGAGCACGGAGGACGGTGAACGCAGTGGACGCCCGAAAGAGGTGATTACCGACGAAAACATCAAAAAAATCCACAAAATGATTTTGAATGACTGTAAAATGAAGTTGATCGAGATAGCAGAGGCCTTAAAGATATCAAGGGAACGTGTTGGTCATACCATTCATCAATATTTGGATATGCGGAAGCTCTGTGCAAAATGGGCGCCGCGCGAGCTCACATTTGACCAAAAACAACAACGTGTTGATGATTCTGAGCGGTGTTTGCAGCTGTTAACTCGTAATACACCCGAGTTTTTCCGTCGATATGTGACAATGGATGAAACATGGCTTCATCACTACACTCCTGAGTCCAATCGAAAGTCGGATGAGTGGACAGTGACCGGTGAACCGTCTCCGAAGCGTGGAAAGACTCAAAAGTCCGCTGGCAAAGTAATGGCCTCTGTTCTTTGGGATGCGCATGGTATAATTTTTATCGATTATCTTGAGAAGGGAAAAACCATCAACAGTGACTATTATATGGCGTTATTGGAGCGTTTGAAGGTCGAAATCGCGGCAAAACGGCCCCATATGAAGAAGAAAAAAGTGTTGTTCCACCAAGACAACGCACCGTGCCACAAGTCATTGAGAACGATGGCAAAAATTCATGAATTGGGCTTCGAATTGCTTCCCCACCCACCGTATTCTCCAGATCTGGCCCCCAGCGACTTTTTCTTGTTCTCAGACCTCAAAAGGATGCTCGCAGGGAAAAAATTTGGCTGCAATGAAGAGGTGATCGCCGAAACTGTAGCCTATTTTGAGGAAAAACCGAAGGAGTACTACCAAAATGTTATCAAAAAATTGGAAGGTCGTTATAATCGTTGTATCGCTCTTGAAGGGAACTATGTTGAATAATAAAAACGAATTTTGACAAAAAAATGTGTTTCTTTGTTAGACCGGGGACTTATCAGCCAACCTGTTATATAAGAATTTGTGTGGCACAAATAAATATTTTTACGTTCAGATTGCATTTCAAAAACATGTTCGAATTCCTGTATTTAGATTATGTTAGGTATAGTGATAGCCCGTTATTTCTATTGGAAAAATAGAATTTCCTTTCGATCAAAAGTTTCAAAATATTAATATTTAAATTTCCGAAATTATTAGATATGTGAGAATGTGGCTTAGAGTCCCTTTTCATCGGCCACCAACCGCAACCAGCCATATTCAAATGGTTACAAAAGGCTTACATGATGGTTGGACTCGTCAATACCTATGATTTTATCTACATTTTTAAGAATTGACATTTCAGTGCGTGGTGTATCTTGAACATCGAAATTACCGGAACGGTATCGAAGCAATCGTGCGAATGAAATAATCACAAAACAGGCATACAAGATATTTTGTACGAATTGTCATATTTTTATTGCCATGTTGCGCAGTCCGATCGGATTTATACAACACGAGATACAGATAAATAATCCATCTATTGGAAAAATAATGATCAATTATTTAGAAGGGGTGCATTCAGCGTATTTTACACTCAAAGAAATTTATTCATTTTACCGTTTGTCGACTTCGCATTAACCTTGTTCTCGACACATTTCTCTTTGGTTTGAATTGAATTTTGTTTTGGTATAGTATTTTTTAGATCCTTCAAATATTCGAAATTTATTTAAAACAAGTAAGGAAAGTCTAAAGTCGAGCGGGGCCGACTATATTATACCCTGCACCACTTTGTAGATCTAAATTTTCGATACCATATCACATCCGTCAAATGTGTTGGGTTCTATATATAAAGGTTTGTCCCAAATACATACATTTAAATATCACTCGATTTTTATAGATTTTTACAAAATCTATAGACTCAAAATTTAAGTTGGCTAATGCACTAGGGTGGAACACAATTTTAGTAAAAAATGTGGGAAACAATTAAATCTGAAGCAATTTTAAGGAAACTTCGCAAAAGTTTATTTATGATTTATCGCTCGATATATATGTATTAGAAGTTTAGGAAAATTAGAGTCAGCGGCGATTTAACAAGGAAAATGTTGGTATTTTGACCATTTTTGTAGAAATCAGAAAAACATATATATGAGAGCTATATCTAAATCTGAACCGATGTCAACCAAATTTGGCACGCATAGCTACAATGTAATTCTACTCCCTGTGCAAAATTTCAACTAAATCGGAGTTAAAAATTGGCCTCTGTGGTCATATGAGTGTAAATCGGGCGAAAGCCATATATGGGAGATGTATCCAAATCTGAACCAAATTTGGCACGCATAGTTACAATGCTAATTCTACTCCCTATGCAAAATTTCAACTAAATCGGAGCAAAAAATTGGCCTCTGTGGGCAAATGAGTGTAAATCGGCCGAAAGCTATATATGGGAGCTATATCTAAATCTGAAACGATTTGGCTGATATTTTGCAAGTTTTTCGAGACTCATAAAATATTCGGATGTACGGAATTTGAGGAAGATCGGTGATATACACACCAATTATGACCAGATCGGTGAAAAATATATATGGCAGCTATATCTAAATCTGAACCGATTTTTTCCAAAATCAATAGGGATCGTCTTTGAGCCAAAACAGGACCCTATACCAAATTTTAGGACAATCGGACTAAAACTGGGAGCTGTACTTTGCACACAAAAATACATCAACAGACAGACGGACAGACAGACAGACGGACATCGCTAAATCGACTCAGAATTTAATTCTAAGCCGATCCGTATACTAAAAGGTTGGTCTATGATTACTCCTTCTTGGCGTTACATACAAATGCACAAACTTATTATACCCTGTACCACAGTAGTGGTGAAGGGTATAAAAATGTCATATATTTACGCCCAAATCGGTTTCGACGGTACCTTTCATAAAAAACGTGGCAGATTTAGCAAATAACAAGTTTTGAGAATTTGTTGTGGTATAATAAAAATAAATATCAAAAATTAAACAAGGTTTTTGTTTTTCTCGTACATTTCGTTTGGTATAAGCTAATCTCCCATAACACCCATTTCATTTTGATACGAAAATGGAATCGAGTAGTGGTCCAAAATGGTTTAACAGCAAAACGTCCACAGAAAGAAGAACAGGAATGTCTTATGATTTACAAAAATTGTAAAAATATTTCGCTCTACTCAAAACTTTAAATAATGAATATCAGCAGACAAAGCAATTTCGGTTTTTTTGAAATGTACAACTAGACTACAACCGTTGTACATCAACTAACAAA
Source organism: Haematobia irritans (assembly GCF_050003625.1). NCBI lineage: Eukaryota > Metazoa > Arthropoda > Insecta > Diptera > Muscidae > Haematobia > Haematobia irritans. The sequence continues at coordinate 58,321,168 of NC_134399.1, read as the reverse complement.
CGTCGATGAAGTATAGGTGTTAGCATCTTCAATCCGGTTATTTCACTGTACTTGTATTTTTAGTATATTAAGTCTCGACTTTTTTTTAATGTTTGGTATTTTTAATTAAACACAGTTTAAATGGCCATATTAGAATACCACATACAATTTTGGCGTTATCAACCAAAACTGTAGCGGTATAGATATCACTGCCGATGCGACGAAAGTATCGGTGGCTATAAATAGGACTTTAACTGATAAGAAACGAACATATATGTGGTACACGTTAAACGCCTTTTATTTGGCAAGAAAGTAATTTCTGTAAAACCTAGCAATTGAAAAAATTTTCTTTCCAATACTAAACTACAACCGATGTTTTCGTGATTGAAGTTTCAATTAAAAATTAATTGGACCAACAAACTTGTTTAATCCCTTAGTAATGCTGTCAATAATCGAATACGAAATCAACGAAATGGTAGCAAGTAAGGACGGAATATTACACTCAAAAATCGAAGGCACTAAAGCCAATTTACAGCCCGTTTCGGTATGATGAGCTCTATCGATCGACTGAAGTTCATAGAAACAGCTGACTTTTGGTTATAAATTCAGCTGATTTTTCCCATTTTAGTCGATCGTTTTAGTTCGATCGACATACAGAAACAGACATTTTATTTTAGTTCATGGAAATTATTATGTTTTAGTTAAAATTTCTCCAATATGAGAATGCTTCTTCCAATTTTGGAGACGATTCTGGCGGATGCCGCAACAATCCACGTAGATCATATTCCGATTCTCGGATTCCAGCACAATCCTGCAGGCAGAAGTGCGTGTCATAACGGAATGTGTTAAAAGGTTGGGAACTACGTGGTTACAAAACGTGAACATTTTCTCAGATTGAATCAATGAAGGTAACATCAGACATTACGTTTCGGTTGCGAACCGCATTGGAGTGCAGAAGTATGATCAACGAATACTCGGAATGTGGCAGGATCCGCATCATAAGGCCAATGAACTGGAGATAAGCGTTAGGATGCAAAGGGAAGTGAAATTATAGAACGCAAAGCCAGTAGAGGCAACACGGACAGAGTTGGATGAATGGGCACGGGGGACACATAAAACGATGTGGACCATTGCAACGGTCGGAAGGACGACGAAAATGCTATGGGGTGACTTAAAGACAGTAGAACGACTGTCAGTCGTTGCCCTGCCTTCACTACACGCGAAGAAAGAGACGTTTGGAAAACGTTGTTCTTTTGTAAGGTTTTTTAATTTCTTTGAAAATTTCAAACTTTTATTACCAAAACCACTGTCCATTTCGTTTATATTAAGACACATTTTGAAGTTTCATAGTAATAATTTAATATAGTAGTATGTAATGCCAGACATCTTTTCGAAATCTTGTGAACATTTTTGGAATATAAGTGAAATTACATTATTTCCGTTTCCAAAATTTTTAAGAAACAGGCCTAAAGGTATAATTCTGCACTCAAAAGTGAACTCTCTATTTCACTAAAGCCAATTTAACTCTATTTTAGTTCATGGATTTATTATGTTTGGAGAAAGTTTCCTTTAAATTAACTAAAAAACGGGAAAAATTATACACAAATTAAGCATAAAGATTTACTACATTCGTATTTCTCACAAAATAGTTCATAATTTCTTTAAATTTGTAACTTTTACTATAAATACGCCCATCATTAACTTCGTATGTCACTAAAGACATTCTTGCAATTTTGAACTCCAAGTTTTTCCTTTAAACTACATAATTTTCTGTCACAAGTGAAAAAAAAAATAATGTCTAATAATTTTTCTTAAATTTGTCGAAAAATATTTGCTTACTTTTGTGATATGTGATATCGGCGTGATGCCGGAGTTTGTAATACTGTTTAGTTAGAATTTTCTAAAAATATTCAAAATTGTCTAAAATTAACCAAAAGTTTTCTTCCTGGTGGGTTCACAGTTTTTTCAGTGTGTTAAATAAAGTTTGTTTACATCGGCTCGTGGACGCCAGTGGATAGTGCGTCTTCTACATTGTTTGTATTACAGAAAAAGGAAGTGAGCAAATGTGAGGGAAGATTATATTAGCCAGAAAAATATTTTTTATCTTTATATCTTTTATATAAAGATGATTATTTTTACACGGCTAATAGCAAGAAATCATTGGCCTCCCAACAATTTTTTACAGTGGAAATACGAGAATCATTACATTTTGACCCAAATCAAGACAAATCCGTAAAATTCACAAAAAAAACTAAATCGTATGAAAATTACAAGAAAATTATTTCACTTAAAGATAATATAATTTTTAGTAAATAAATAATCATATAATAAATAATTGATTATCCAATTTAAAAAATTAGTTGAGTTTTGCGACAAAAATCTATATTTTTAATGTAACAAATTAAAAAATTAATTGAAAGTACCGAAGAAAACAATTAATTCTTTAAACAAGAATATGTTTAATTTCCAAATCAGTATGTGATTGATAGTAGCATTTTAGTGATTGAAGCAATTTCCACTAAATAATTAATAGGTTCAATTAATTGATTGAATCAGAGAAAAGTTTTTCTGTGTAAACTAAATTCAATCAAATTAAAAGAAATGTATAATGAGCGTATTCATAGGGGAGGTTATAGTAAAGTTGCTTTACCCGCCGACTGATCATGATTATTTATTTTTGGTAATAAAAATGGTCATTTTTGGTCAATATACCTACTATTAAAAATTATTCGTTAATTGAATATTGTAAAAAAGACAAACAAAATTACTATACAAGACATCATACAACTTATCCACAAAAATAAACAGCAGAACCAGAAAAATAATATTGTCTTTTATAATCAGTAACTTTCGATCAAAAAGTTAGCTTTAATGAGAAGTTAAGGCAGACAGATACAGAAAATGAATTCATATTTTGATATTGATGCCTATATTTATTCAAGGTGTTTACAGAAGAAAGTCTTTGTTTTATTTAAAACATATTTTTGTTGAAATGAACTCAATACACATATGTACATACATTTATATTGTTTTTATTTTGTCGTTGCTCATTCTCTCAATGATTTCTGCTTTCCGTCATACGAATGAGATAAAAATTTTTTAGTCTTTATTTCGAATAAAAAATACATATATTTACAAACATACACATCAATATAAATTAAATGGCTAAAACGTAAAATTTAATCTTTTATGAAAATGTATTCATTCTATATTTTAATAAATTAATGTAAATATCCAAACACTTTGCAAACAAATGTAATCGAAAACTATACTTCCGATTTATTCGACAAAAATTGGACGTTTTGTAAAAAAATACAAAATTTTGTACATGTGTAGTGTTTGAAGCTTTTTTCATTGATGCACGAGTAAGTAATATGAAAAAATGGAATTCCATTCCAATTTTTCTTTTATTTAATTTAAAATAAAAAATATTATTAATTCTAATTCATTTTCACTTACTAAGAATACACAATAAATTTTCTTTCAGTTATTTTTCTGTCTATTTATTATTGAAATACGTTTTGGTATTTCAGGTTTTTGTTTTGGCAAACGCAGCGCAAAGTACTTTGTGACAAGTTGAAAATATACAAACGAATTGAAGCAAGAGTAACGAGAAATCATATGTTAAGCGTCAACGTCAACAAAAATCCACAGAGGTGGGACTGTGTGATTATTGCTGAGCGAGAATAACAGCTTTCCAAAAAATGTTTTACCAATATTCATAACACTCAGAGAAAGAAACAAGTTTGGATATGAACACCAAAATTTCGTAAAAGATATATTACTAACTATTGCTGGAAATCTTTTGTTTCGATTAACTCTTTTGTGTGAAATTCGAATTTTGTAAAATTGTGTGCTTGATTTGAGTTTAAAAAGTTTTCTTATTTTTAGTTCGTGTCGTTAGGTAAAGCAAAAAAAAAACTAAAATCAAGAAAAATTCACACATTGGTGAAAATTTTACTATAAATAAAATATTTTTATGAACTAAAATAAATTTAAGTCGGTTTTACATTTTTTACTTGTCTTTATAATGATGCATGGTATATTAGCCTAGTAAAGCGACGATTCATCGAAATTGTGTGCCTTCGTAACATTTTTATTGATATTAATTTTTGCCAGAATAATTTGTGAACGTAAAGTTATGCATTTATTGTAGATTGCTATAATGTTCTACACAATAAACTCAGTTTGCCACAAAAAAAAAAAAAAAAAAAAAAAAAACTGGAAACAACTTTCAATATTACTGAATTCCGGTTTAATCTTTGAGATATTCCAAAATATTTGAAAAGGTAAAGTACTACGACGTTGGTCTCGGCAAAATGTTACTTATTTATGGCAGAACTAACAATTATTATAACAAAAGAATTTTATTGAAATGTCGTTTCCAGTCCTTTTGATAATAATGAAATAATTTTACAGAGGAATATAAATACCACTTTATATTCTAAAAGAAATGAGACAATATCTTAACCCTCTAATGCCCATGCCCGCCTTTAGGTGGGCTTCATTTAATAAGGAAGCTTTTAGTAGAACACACCTTAAGACAACAAAAATGGGCAAAATAAAAAGAAAACTTATTTGAAACTATTCAAGAGGCTTTGCAGCATATGCTGAATTTTATCGTATAATTTTTTCTTGCTTATTTCTCTTTATGTCGTTAATAATGAAAATGTAATCAGCTGGCAAAATAATTGGGGCATTAGAGGGTTAACCTAATGCTTTCACAAGTGATCCCAATATAGCAGGTAAATTGATCAATCTTATAAATTGATATTTCGTCTTCTGACTTTGTCTCAAAATACAAATCTTTAAAATAAGACTCATTTTTGTGTATTTACATCAGCTATTATTCCATTTATGGCAGAATAACTTCAATACGATATCGATCTTGATAATTTACCGACTCTGCACGTCACTAACACCAAATAAAAGAGAAAACAACAAATACAAAATAAAAGATAGCAAACCAGCTGTTTATTAGTAATGTGTTAGTTTTAATATACAATAACGAATTTGTATATGTAGTGGGAGAGGGTAGAAAATATAAACAAAACTTTATTGGATGATAGCTGAGGGTGGTAAGAGGTACTAGCGAAGAGAACATAAACATAAAGACATAAATTCTATATATCTACAAAATAATCATAAAAAATATATATATTATTATTTTCAACAACAATTATACTACTGACACAAAAAATTAAATTATGGTTATATGGCCTCCATGTACTTAACAACTAACTAACCTCTCAAAAAAATAGAGCAAAACACAAGTAATCTCAATCTTCAATGCAAAGAGAGTTTAGTAAAATGTTTATATGTGTATATGTAAAGTCTGATCTTTGCGGAATTTCAGATCTCTAAACGACTTTTTCATACATTACTTTAGCCGACTCTTACTAATACTTAGTATGTATAAATATTTTTACTTCCGGAAACTATAGTGCACCTTAATATGATCGTGAAAATGTTTATCCGTTTACCCACTATAATTCTATAAAGACTAACACTAGCAGTAAATACGACAATAAACCATTGTTGCCAAGTTGTATGTAAGAAATTTACTATATAGGGCATTTATATTAGAAAGTGAGTAGACTTGTTACATCTCGAAAAAATGTTTGATCGATTTTTAATTTTCAATAATGGTTAACTTTAACTTAGTATTTAGCGAAGCCGGGTAAAGTTTAATTTCACCGATAACAAACTTTCTTGGACCAATTTTAACCCAATTTTTCATAGTTAAAATACGCAGACACCATGCCAACTTAATTGACATTTTTGTGCTCGCATTTGTCTGCGCATCTCGGTTCACTAAACTTTGCCCCAATTTTTTTTTTTTTTTTGTATTGAACAATGAAAAAAATTATTGTTCTCTAGTTTCTTAAAAAAATAATCCTGGAATTGGGCTTTGGAAATTTTTCATAAGATTTCATTTCATATAAGTATTGCAAAAGTCAGGAATCAGATTTTAATGTCCATGATTTATATCTACATCAATGCTCCCGCATTCTATCAGTAATTTTTTGTTTATTGTTATATATAAGTTTAGAAAAAATCTTTTAAAATAGTAAACTTTGTCAGTTATTTTACAACAAACTAAATTGGTTATTTTAAAACAATTATCCATTCTATACATTTTCAAAATCATTTGAGTTTTTAAAATAAACTATTTTTGGTTTTGTAATGTTTTTCTCTAATTCACTTTTATTGTTTATTCACATTACACTTCCAAAATCCACTTTAACTCCTATCCAAATCCAATTTTAGTAGATTCGAGCCTAATGTGAATGGACACATCATTCAGATATAAATAAATTTAAAAAAAAGTATTAAAATATATTTCAAAAAATCAGTCTGCGCAGAACAGAAACTAATAATAAATATATAAACATATAGTCATTGAAAAAAAATATTCGCGGTTGTCCTCATTTAACTAAATATTCTTATAGGATTTTTTTCCATTATTTTTTGTTGTTGTAATAGATGAAGGAACGCTGCGACTAAGGTGAGTTGTGTCCAAAGTGAACTGGTGGTACATGCATTTTTGTAAAGTCTTCTGTCGTAATTGTAAAAATATGCTTTTATTTTTTTAACTTTTTCAACAAAAAAAATGAAAAATAATGGGTTTACTAAACTTTCTTATATGAGATATTATATCCGTCACATACTATAATGAAAACCCATCAATTCCGTTTACTTTTCATAAGATTTTATTTCATATAAGTGTTGCAAAAGTCAGGTGTCGATTTTTTTTTTTCAATGGATTATATCTTCATCAATGCTCCCGAACTATATCAGTTATATTTTTACTACCAGCGTTTTGATGGTTGAGCCGACATACATTTGTCTTCTCGACATCGGACTATTAATGGAATCTCAAATAAATATATTCCAAAATATTGTTTTACAACCAATTTTTTAAATATTTAAGAAATATAATAGAGTTGATGTAATTCCAATAGACATCTCGCATTATTATCTAAATAAATTTTGAGACATCGACGGCGACAGTTTAGTCGTTACAATCCGATACCGCCGTCGAATATATTCTAACGTCAGCTAATATCTAAAAAGGTACATTTTTCAGACAATACACACAAACAACCTGCAGAGATTAGATTCTATTCCAAAATGGATGCAATTCATTTTTAATTTCATTGCACTATTTATTTGCAAGCAAATATTTATGTTTTAATTATAGATAATTTTTGACATTCTCTTATTTCTTACATATATGGTAATTATGTCAGGTGTCATTTACATTGTATGTCCAAGCTTTTTAGGTAATTGGCTAATTTGGCAACTCAAATTATTATGCTCTCTAACACAGATAAATTGTGAATTCACTTCCCAGAAATGTATGAATGTTTTTGTACATACACACATGTACATAGTAATTGCTTTTGTTTTCGTTCTTAATTTAAAAATAACTTTCATTTTTACACTGTCCCTTCAGTTCACTCTTACTGATCATAAATATTTAAATAAATAAAAGTTTGTTTTTTCTGTTTTCAATGTATAGCAGTGATAAAACGATGGTGGTTTTGAGATATGTACAATATTCATTTTTTGTTGTAATTCATTATGGTTTATTTTGACTAGCGTTATCAAACTATAATATAGAAGTAGCAACTATTAGCATAAAGTATGTGTGAATATAACTATACAGTCATATACGATGGGAAATATACACACTCCCATTGGAATGATTATGATAAATATCACATTATTGCGGACAAAAATTTATCTATAAGGAGTTAAATCGAAACATTGTATAGCTTGAAACTGAAAAATTCCAAATTTGCATTTCATCCGAATTGGATGAAAATTGCGGCTTCCTCAAGAACCCAGCAAAAAAAAGCGTCGCCAAAAAAGTAATGAAAATGTTCTCTTTGGATCCGGAAGTGGTGCAAAATTGACGCAGAAGCGATGAATTTAACATGGGCTTGTCATAGGACGGAAGTCCTCCATTTCCAGTGATGCACTGAATTTGCATCACTTCTTTAGGTGTGATCTGAATTAAATGTTTTGGATGTAAATTAAAAAATTCTGTGATATTTTGTCAAATAAATAATTTTTATAATTTTTAATCGATTCTAACGCTTGTCGGAAACGTTTCACCTCAAATATTTTCAAAAATTCACAATTTTTTCAGATTGGATTTAGCATTTTTTTCGACAAAATTTAAATAATTTGTACCATTTTATGAATTCTTACTCTGTTTTTAACCTATTTGAAACAAAAAAGTAAGTCTATATGGGGACCATGCCAAACATTGACCGATACATACCGAATTGGGCATATATCTTTATGGAATTAAAGTGCCTCTAGATTTATATTTTCAGACAAATCTTAGGGAAATAAGGACTTCTATATGTTCAAGAAGTCAATTTGGGGAATCGGCCCTGCCTGCAGACAAACTAATTTGTACAAAATTTCGGAACGATAGCTTCATTATTAAGGCTTTTCTCGTACTTTTTCCATTCCCGGAAAAGCGGGACTTATTTTGCAAAATTTCGCTGGAACCTGCTCAAAGAAAACCTTCTTTTGATATTGAAGATACCAATGAATTAGAAATAGTAAATATTCTATTAACATTAAATCTTAAAAGATCTAAGAAACAATGCTGAGCTTCTTACACCCATCATCACGTCTTTTATTAATTCGGGCATCAACGAAAGCACCATCTAAAACTACTAAAAACATCTTTATATACAATATACAAAAAAGGACTGAAAAATGGCTACAATAAGTATGTTACAGGCCAATATCTACTCTACCAGTGATTGAAAAACTCTTAGAAGAAAATTTAGTACGTAGACTTAAAAACTTTCTAACAAAATTCAATATATTAAATAAGAACCAATATGGATTCGAAAAGGGGAAAAGTATTAATAAAATCCTTGGACATTTTTTCAACCCACATAAATCAATGCCTTGATCAAAGAGCAGATTGCCTAACAATATTTATAGACTTTAGTAAAGCATTCGACACCCTGCCATTTAGAAAGCTATTACTTACTCTGGAAAATGTGGAATACGTGGACAATGTCTTGAATGATTTAAAAATTACTTGGAATGCAGAACCTTTAGAGTAAATATAAATGGAAATATGAGCAATGAAATGAATCTTACCTATGGCGTACCCCAAGGTTCTAAACTTGGACCAGTATTGTATCTGATTTATGCAAATGAATTTACATCTATTAAAAAAAAGTAAAACATTCGCATATGCTGATGATACTGCAATTGTGGTATCTCACACAAATCTGGAAATAGTACAACAAACTATGCAAGATGAACTAAACCTAATATCAAGGTGGTGCCACGATAACGGCTTAATTATAAACGCAGATAAAACAAAAATGATGCACATCAGATTGCCGAGTTTTAGACCTGCACAAATCAAAATAAAGTTTCACAATATCGAATGTCTACATAAAAATACTATATCAAGAAATGATGATAACTGCGAAAAATACATAGAAATCGTTGATGAGATAAAATATCTTGGTGTAAAGGTGGATACACATTTTAACTGGAAGAAGCATATTTTCGATCTCAACAAGAAATTAAAAAAAAAGGCATCATATTTCTTCTTCCATCTAAATAATTGTGCGCCTATTGAAGTAACGATACTAGCACTTGCAGAATCACAAATACGTCATGGAATTACGGCCTTTGGATCGACATCGTACTGCAAATTATTACAGCATACACAAAACAGACTAATCAAAATATTAATGAAAAACAAATTAAATAAAGAAATAACGTTTTAATATAAGATTTTACTCACACTGCCTGCTTAAATTGATGAAACATTTTATATATAAAATATTCGAATATATATATTTCTATTCAAAGAATAGAAACTCTATATAACTATTTTTGAATGAAAAAAGATAAACTTGGGGGCTATTGTAACACAGTAGGAACGCAATATGTATGGAGAATTATGTGAATGTATATCTAATTGAGGCCTAACATTAAACTAAATGTTTGCAAATCGCATTTTAAGAAATTTACATTATTTATGAATAAAAAATTACCACGAATATCGTATTGGCTTCGGAGTATGTTCCGCAAGTTGTTCGGGGAAGTCGAAATTGATAACATTGTTTGATATTTTTAATCGCCCTATTTAGATATTTAGTCCAACTCGAATGTAAATAGATTTATATTTAGTAAATATTTTCCTCTAGGCGTCCAAGCTTTTTTAACTTATGAGAGAATGTATATGAATTTCGACACAACCAAAATTTGATGTTTGCTTTTGTGTGTCATATGTAACAAGTTTATTGCTGGATACTGCCTAATAACATTTTTCAAAAAATATATATATGGTCCATCCCAATTTAAAAAATAATAATAATAAAAACAAAATAATAAAACACTCACAGTTTTTCTTAAACCTATATCGTTTTTGTTTGGCGCTGTTCTGCTGCTATTGAATGGGGGTACATTTTCTTTGTCCCTTTGCCTATTCACCGTTTCAAAACGTTGATGAATGTCTCATGTGGTACATGAATGTTGGCAATTTGACGCATCTTCTTTTTTCCCTCAGATTGTTGCCGCAGAAGTTTCATTCGTCTGGTTACATCCCCGCCATACTAAGAACCATATAGCAAAATTAATTAATTATAGCATTGGAGTAAAATATATAAACATACCAATTTTGCTGTAACATCTTTACGATAAGCTTTTATAGTTTCCCTCGATAAAACTTTACTTCCCACACATGCTTGTATGGCTATCTGTACCATTTGTTTTGGAATTGTATCCTTCAGTTTTGTTGTCATGTCACGACCCACATCTTTGGCTTTGCTCACATGAACAATCCTGCAAAGTTCTTCTACAGGCTTTCCATTCAAATGTATATCAAGGCGTACTAAATTTGTCATATGATATCCATAATCTTCGTAGTTGAAACTCGCATACCCCGAACTTAATGATTTAAGGCGATCATTGAAGTCTAAGATGATTTCACTGAGAGGCATTATATACGTCATTAACAGTCGATCATTGTCGATATTGACAGAGCTTTCTTGAATACATCGACGCTCTACACACAGTCCAATTATTTGCCCAACAAACTCGGTGGGTGTAATAATTGTTCCTTTAACCAAGGGCTCATAATATTCTTTGATATTAATTGGCTCCGGAAAAAGGGCAGCATTGGAAATTTCCATAGTATCTGATCCTAATTGTTTGATCATCTTCGGATTTTTCAGTACTAAGCGATAAGTTACCGAAGGCGCAGTTATAATTGGCTCAGCCCCAAACTCTTGTTCTAAACGCTGGCAGAAAACTTCCATATGCAAGAGTCCCAGGAAACCAAGACGCCAGCCTTGGCCTAATGCTGGACTGGAGTCCACTTTCATTGTAACGGCAGAATCGTTGAGTATCAGTTTATCAATTGCACTACGCAATGCGACATGCTTGGATTGATCCGCTGGAAATACACCAGCAAATACCATCGGTTGTTGTGGCTTAAAACTACCAGCTGGGGTACATGTTTCATTTTTCAAATGAATTGTATCTCCAATGATAGATTCCTTGCTATTGCGCATATTAACTGCAATTAAACCAACTTGACCGGCGGATCTAAAAAGAAAGAAATATTGGAGATCTATCAATATTTTTACAACCTGCAGTCTATTGATATTTATTTCTGATCTTGTATATTATCTTAAATCTCTCTCCAAGACCATTGCACATTTTAAGAAGCAGTTTTTTCTCAATTCTGGAACTCAACTCTTGCGAATACTTAGAATGTCATTTAAAAGATAAAAATTAAAGATTGATTACTACAGAACCCAAATTATGTGAGCACATTTTCTAATAATATTTTATTTAGATTATAAACGGTATGCAAAAGATTGGCATATTATTTCGATTGGCGCTAGTTCTTTCTATCGCTCCATATATACAAGCAAACGTTTCCTTGTATGTTAACTTTCTCTAAAAGATGTATGAAGAAGTGAGGCGGCAGTGTTTGCCAAATTTTACATAATCGAATTTTGTCTTAATCGAAAACCCAAATTTCGATAAATTTCTCCTTCAAAAATGTATTGTACAACTTCATTTTTGGGAATGGAAAATAATGTAAGATACTTACATGCAATTTATTTCTGTTTCCACTGGTCTCAATATCGATATACTCTTCACTGGATAAACTTTTTTTGTAGTATATGATTGTATATCCTGACCGACTTCCAGTTTTCCATTAAGCAAATAAATCAAGTTAAGTGCACCGCGGTAACGATCAAACCAACAATCGAATAATAGAGCACGAAATTGTGAATTTCGTTCAACTTTGGGCGGAGGGATAGTTTCAATAATAGAATTGAGCACCTCCGGCACACCAATGCCTAATTTAGCTGAAACCTTGAAAAAGTGATCGATACTAAACCTATTTATGCAAAAATGGTCTTATTAAAAGTACAACATACCTTGAGGACAGTACCAGGATCGATACCGAAAAGATTTTTCAAATCTTTGCATACTTTTTCTGGATCTGCATGCTTGATATCGATTTTATTCAACACCGGTACAACTGCAAGTTCACGATTTTTCGCCAATTGATAATTAGCCACAGTTTGAGCCTGCACACCGTGACAAGCGTCCACCAGCAGTATGACCCCATCGCATGCTGCCAAAGATCGTGAAACTTCGTTGGAGAAATCAACATGTCCAGGTGTATCAATTAAATTCAGCAAATAAACTTCATTATTATATTTGTGAAAAATTGAAACTGTTTGGGCCTTTACAGTTATACCACGTTCCCTTTCAACCTGCAAACTGTCAAGTACTTGGCTTCCTGAATTGGCCTTAATAGCTCCAGTTAATTCCAGTAGTCTGTCCGCCAATGTACTCTTTCCATGGTCAACATGTGCAATGATACTAAAATTACGTATACGCTCCACTGGTATATCAGCGAATCTATTTAAATATTCATCGACAACCTGCGAAGACAAAAGTCGACGAGATGCCTGGAAACTGTAGAATATATAAATATTTTTTTTTTACTTTTTTACTACTTGCGAACATACCTTATTTGATAATACTTATATTTTAAAAAACATAGCGACGAAGCGCATTTCCAAAACATTTCCGATTATTGGAAATATAATCACAGAAATAATATATTACAGAACACCGGCATCAAACAGATGTTTTGCACGCGATTGTCAGCTGTTTAAATAAAAGGAAGAGATTCATTCACTATCCCTTAGTAGGTACAAGCTAAATGACAAAACAATAGATGGCATTAGCGAAGACATATTTAATGAGGTATTTTCAAGGTATCAACTGATTACAATTTTCAAATGCTAAAATTCAATTTTTTCTGCCATTTTCAGGACGGGATTAATCCCGAATCCCGGGATTTTTTATTTTGAATCCAGGGATTTTTCAGGATCCCGAAAAACTAATTCAAATTCGTTAAATTTGTAGCTTTTGGCATTATTTATTAATGCCACTAAATCAACATGATTCTATTATTAATGAAAATAATTGTGTTATGCGCTTTACAGACTATCAGTTATTCCGGACGGAATATCGGTGTTTGTAAAGAATCTGTTAGGATGGCAAATGTTCGATGGGAGAATTGCAAGGGTTGTAACGACACCAAGCAAATATGGCCCCATTTCAACTTAAACCGCACACTAGATATGCTAATGTTCTCGAGACGTCAGATATCACTCCTGATATCTGCTATAACGGGTCGCTGCCTGATAGGCGATTTTGCAAAAACTATTGGCGCGAAGTATAATGACTATTGTATGAGCTGTCATGATGCGGAGGAAAAAGAATCAATTAAACACCTCTTGTGTGAGTGTCCTGCATTTTGTGTAAAGCGCAAGCAACTTTTAGGAGCATATAGCTTCAGATTACTGGCGGATCTGGAAAACGTTAACTTAAGCAGTCTGCTAATGTTTTTTGGAACAATCTGGTTGGTTCAACAAAGAAAAATAATCAAGAAGGTTCAGCGGTTAAAACTAGAAGTGCCCATGTGTAATGGGTACTTTTAGTTAATGTGGTATCACAATGGACTGAATAGTCTAAGTGAGCCTGAATCTTAATCGGGCTGCCACTTTAACCTAACCTAACCTTGTAAAGAATCTTATACTGTGTCGGATCGATACGACTTGTCGGCGATGACTAAATAATCGGTAAATGTGTTATCGATCCCATAACTTATAATGTGCCTTCGGACTTAACATATAATAAGCACAATATATGGGATATGTTCGACACGAGCACTGTCGTCCGGAATAACTGATAGTCTGTAATGCGCTTTACAGACTATCAGTTATTCCGGACGGAATGTCGGTGTTTGTAAAGAATCTTAAGGGCATCTTATACGGTCGGATAAACACTGCGACACAACACGTTGCGGCCACAAATCCGCTAGTATAAGGTCATGTTCACGTGTTTCGGGGACGTGTTGGGAAAAAATCAAAACGACTTTGATTTTTTCTGTTTGGGTGGCACAAATCATTGGGTATAAGGGGATGTTCGCCAAACCTTATCAAAAACAAATTTATTTTCACAATAAAAAAGGCATTTCTGCAATGAAATTAACGAGGGATCGTCAATTCTGGCTGGAAATTGAAAAAATATATAATTCTAAACAAGAATTGTGGCAAAAAATTCCACTTCTATTCAGTGGAAAACCAGGCGAAAAGTATTTTGAAATCCATCAAGTAATTTGTAATTTATGAAATGTGGAATACTTCCGGAATCATTGTTTCGTCATATATATCCGGATTTTTATTATTTTCTTTCATTTGTTCAGTAAAAAATGCCTTTAAGGTGAGTAATAAGTTCGAGTTTAGCCGCTAAAATTGCGAAAGTGAAAACTAAATAAGTAAGAAAAATGCATGAAATTATACTTATTTGTTGCATATTTTATTATAACTTGATAGGGAAAAGCCCAAAGCTAACTCTAACAAAGTTTGTATTCCTTAAAACGGATTATTAAAGAAAAGTAATCGTGAAAAAATGACGTTTTTAGCGGCTAAACTCGAACTTAATACCCACCTTTACCCATAACTCTTCATACATCTTCAATGTTTATGTTTATGCTTCATCTTTTTTTTTTGCCCTTAAAGGTGGGTATTAAGTTCGAGTTTTTTCACTAAAGTGAAAACTAAAACAGTAAAAAAAGGTATAAAATTATACATATTTGTTGCATATTTTATTATAACTTGATGGGGAATAGCCCAAAGCAAGTTTTCACAAAGTTTGTATTCCTTAAAAAGTATTATTAAAGAAAAGTAATCGTGAAAAAATGGCAATTTTAGCGGCTAAACTCGAACTTAATACTCACCTTAAAGGTGAGTATTAAGTTCGAGTTTAGCCGCTAAAATCGCTAAAGTGAAAACTAAATCAGTAAGAAAAATGCATGAAATTATACAGATTTGTTGCAAATTTTATTATAACTTGATGGGGAAAAGCCCAAAGCAAATTTTCACAAAGTTTGTATTCCTTAAAATGGATTATTAAAGAAAAGTAATCGTGAAAAAATTACGTTTTTAGCGGCTAAACTCGAACTTAATACCCACCTTAAGGTGGGTATTAAGTTCGAGCCGCTAAAAACGTAATTTTTCATGATTACTTTTCTTTATAATTCATTTTAAGGAATACAAACTTTGTGAAAATTTGCTTTGAGCTTTTCCCCATCAAATTATAATAGAATTTGCAACAAATATGTATAATTTCATGCATTTGTCTTACTGATTTAGTTTTCACTTTAGCGATTTTAGCGGCTAAAGCTGAGTACTATGTTCAGTTTTCAAGCTGAAAAACAGCTTGTTTTCACGGTTACTTTTTTAAATCAATTAAATTATAAATATAAAATGGTTCACAATCAATTCCTTAGATCTTTTCCATTTATTATTTCACAAGACTTTATAAAAATATAATCGTCTTCACATAAATTTTTGTACTTTTAATTTAGTGTTTTGGTGAAAAATACAAACATAGTACTCACCTTAAATGTTCGGTTTTTTCACCAAAACACTAAATTAAAAGTACAAATATATTTATGAAGACGATTATATTTTGATCGATTCTTGCCAAATAATGGATGGAAACGATTCAAGGAATTGATAGCAAATAAATTTATATTTCTAAATTAGTTAATTAAAAAAAGTAACCGTGAAAACAAGCTGGTTTTCAGCTTGAAAACTGAACATAGTACTCAGCTTAAACTCGAACTTAATACTCACCTTTACACTGCTCGAACAACAGTGTAAAGGCAAATCTTGAACGAACACACAACAAATAGACGAACCTCTGTCGTAGGGTTTATCCGACCGTCTAAGGTCCGCTTTATAGTGTGTCGGATCGATACGACTTGTCGGCGATGACTAAATAATCAGCAAATGTGTTATCGATCCCATAAACATGCAGCAGTATCGATTATGCCTTCGGACTTAACTTATAATGAGCAAAATATATGGGATATGTTCGACACGAGCACTGTCGTTCGGAATAACTGATAATCTGTAAACTGATATTCTTAATAGTAATATATATATTGGCAGAACACAAGAGTAATGGCAGCTCTGGCTGGTACGAACTGAACATACCTTGTGTGAAAATGGCTTAAATCAGCTGAGTTATCTGTCACACATTGTCATTTCAGTTAGCAGTGTATTATTTAATATTTCATTTTCATAAAACTCCGTCTAATATTCTTCAATAAAAGTGTATTCAAAATGCGTCTAACAGTGATACATTTTTTCAAAAATACCGTTCCTGGTCATATATTTCGGGGTAAGCGTCGTTTGGTGAAACCGGTGAGTCTCAGAGCAATGGAGACTCTTCGACGTGAATATGAGAGGCAGGATAAAATTATGTTGCTTTTAAGGCATCCATATTTGACAGTGGTATGATGTTCACGAAACAAAATATATAATGTACAAATTGTGATTAAATTGATATCTTTTATAGGAGGAATCTGCTGGACATGTGAAGGACCTTAAGAAATCTGAAGCAAAAATTGCTATGTGGAACGATGCACAAACAGCGAAAAAATTCAAACCACACGTTACTCTGGAAGATCGTTTAAATCACCTGCGCGTAAAGGAAGCTTGGGACTAGATTAAATAAAAGTTGTTATTAAAGTCATTGAATAAACTTAGTAATATTCCGGAATAATTTCTCTAAAATCCTGTAGTCATTGTTATGTTCAGTTTGTTATATTCAACAAGAAATCGCAAGTTTATTGCACATTGTACGTATAATAAAGACTTTTAAAAGGCAAATTGATCCTGACATTATTATTAACAATATATTTTCGTTCGTCATTATAAAAATATATATTCAAAAAAAAATTTTTTACTATAGTATAAGCAATAGTAAGTTATACTTACGATCTATGGGATAATCGCAATGTACTAATAGGTAAAGTAAATTTTATTTATTCTTTTAATAAATTGTACAAGGATCTACATGGTGCATTATGTAGTAATAACTAACTAACTAAATATTCAAAAAATTAATATTAAACTTTAAACCTACTGTACATAGTCAAGTTGAAACCTACTTTCTTCGATAAACTAATATTGACACAAGTACGTAGGCTTATTTATTCGCATGGTTTTATTGGGAACCAATGGTTAGCATGACAGCAGTCGAGCATCGGTTTTTCATATCCACCAAAATCGAGTTTTGATATTAGAAAAAATCGAAAAGTCTTCTTCGAATGGAATGCAACGTCAAATTTCGCCTTTTCAATAATCGCAAAATTCGAAAATTTTAATAAGTAAAGCCGCCTTTTTTATACTTTGCACTCACTAATCCTCTTTTATTGGACAAACAGCACATTTCAATTATTAGACAATATTTGCAATCTTCAATTATTGATATTGCCTAGCTGCCATTAAAAAAATTGTGGTAACTCTTTTACATTGGCTTAAGATTTAGTAATAGATCCCATACATGTGTAACACACATAATTATTTAACTTATTCAATTTATCATTTTTATAATAGAAAAAATGACTTCAGCCTCTCACACAGAAAAATCACTTGTTTTGTCTCTCTAGCATTTACGAGTAGAATGAAATACGATAAATTTTTCCAATTGTTTTTATATAACAAAAACAGTTCAACATGTATTATAAACTTTTGATGGTTTACAAAAATAATATTACAATTAGTATCTAGTGTGCTAGTGTATTTGTGTTGTTATCTTCCTCCTTAACATAGTATCTGTCGAGATAATGTATTATTTCAAATCCAACCTCAATCATAATCAAAATGATAATCATCCATTCCAGTCGGGTATTGTGGGCTTCGTTCAAATTATGTGATATTAACTCTGCTAGCTCCACACAGTGATTGATTTTTTCATTCATAACTTTGGTACGACGTGATATTGAAAAATAATTACATACTTGTAAATACAATGTTTCTAGTTCTTCGCGATCCCAATAAAAATCGGGAGTGTCCAGTAAATCGGAAGACAAATTGATTACATGTCTCAATGCTAATAATTCACCCGTCTTTCGCAAAACTTCTGCTCTAGATATTCGTATCCGCCTGCCTTTTTTCATGTCGCTTGTTAGAAAGGCCATCGAGTCAATATAACGATCCAAGGTAGCTTCCCATATACCTAATTTAATGGATGTGGATAACGCATTGGAGAATGTGTACTTTGAAAAGAAATTATCCTCGCCCGAAGTCAAGAAGAACTTGCCACTTTGAAAGAATGCTCTAGCGGGTTCTACATCTGCCGAAGAAACTATGTCACCCTCAACGTCGATTGCCGATGGTGGTATATATGTGTAGGGCATAACTTCGCTTTCGCTACGGACTAGGGGACGCAAATATGGATCCTTTTCAAATGATCGTAAGAATGATAAGACATTGTTGATTTCAATATCGTTAAAGTTCCACATTACAACCGATCCTTCGCGAAAGAAAAAAATGTCTCGATCTTCTTCCCCAACTTGATACTTTGCCGTAACATACAGTACATCTCTCTCCAGACCAAGATTATCAGTGGAAAAGAACTTTTTTGCTTCGTACAACTCTTGCTGTCTTAGAGCATCCAAAAGGCTTTCTAAATCATATTCCTCTGCTGTAGAAAATGCAGTTACATTAAAAAATCCCAGTGCGGCTAAATCGGCTCTTCCAGCACGTTTTTTGCGCTTATTGTTTACTTGACTCAGTGGAACATTTTTCGTTATTGTTGTCGGTCCTGTGGCAGCCTTATGGACATTACGGCTGTGCGCTATTGATAAAGCTCTTGCCTCCAAATCTTGCAGTTTTATATCCAGATTTGTGTTAGGTATCGCCTGTTGGCTTTTGGTTGGAATATAGCGGCTGGAAATGTGCGATGTTTTGGTAGAGAATTTTCTCGTTGTTCTACACAGTGCCACAGAAGTATATGACTGTTTTATTAAAATTCTGGCGAAATTCATATTGATTTAGTTGTAGTTCACATTACCCGTAAACTTTTTGAAAGTCAGAAATGGATGTTGTAACATCCCAGTAATATTAACCAATTACCGGTCCAACAACAATTTGAGAACTAATGGCTACTGTTGCCAACCTTACGTTAAAGCTAATACTAGCATTTTTAATGGAATAAAAAGCATAGACCTTATAATACATAGATGAGCCATGGGTGTCAAACTATGTTTGACAGTTCCGAAGATTAAGAATAAACGAGAGAAATAAGAGTACGCTCACAATCTCTTTCGTTTTCCATTTTGTAGTTTGCCAATTTTACACAAAATTAGAACGTTTATGATGCAACAGAGGATTTATAAATAAATAAATATAGGGCTGTTTTCTTTTTGCACTGATTACAACTTTTGTATGGCAATCGTTGCACTGGTGTTCTATACAGAACATCTATCAGTGCAAGTCGCACCAGAGTCACCATGACATGCGAATTTTGTAGTTGTCAAAATATGAGTTGGCAACTAAAGTAATACTCGGAAAGGAACACATCTCAAGTGAATGTCACATACAGAAAAGAAGAAGAATCGAACATGGATAAATGGTATAAAGTAAATAAACAAATACTAATTTGTTTGGATTTTGCGTTAAGGTGAGTATTAAGTTCGAGTTTAGCCGCTAAAATCGTCATTTTTTCACGATTACTTTTCTTCAATAATCCATTTTAAGGAATACAAACTTTGTGCAAATTTGCTTTGGGATATTCCCCATCAAGTTAAAATGAAATCTGCAACAAATATGTATAATTTTATGACTTTTTTTACTGCTTTAGTTTTCACTTTAGTGAAAATTAGCGGCTGAACTCGAACTTAATACTCACCTTTAAGGTGGGTATTAAGTTCGAGTTTAGCCGCTAAATCCGTCGTTTTGTCACGATTACTTTCCTTTAATAATCCATTTTAAGGAATACAAACTTTGTGAAAATTTGCTTTGGGCTCTATGTATAAATTTATGTTTTTTTTTTGCTGATTTAGTTTTCACTTTAGCGGCTAAACTCGAACTTAGTACTCACCTTTACTCTCGTGGAATATAAGTTCTTTTAAACTAAATCCGTGGAATCCAATTATTACAAGAGGTTATGGGCGACCAAAGAAAGGAAGTTCCTCATGGAATTGTCCAGTTCAACGGAACCGGTTACGAAAATTGGAGTTTTCGTGTAAAAATGCATTTGGATGTCATGGACGTATTGGATGCTATTGAAGTCGATCTGCCGGATGATGCAAGCAATGAAATGAGAAATAAATTTCGCGGAAAAGATAAGAAAGCGAAGTCTATTATTGTAAGCTGCATAGCGGATGATTATCTGGATTATGTGCGTGATAAAAATTCAGCCAAACAAATGTGGAACGCACTGAAAGAGGTATTCGCTGTAAGATCATCAACTAGCCAAACAATAATAAGAAAACAATTGGCAAAATTGAAGCTATCAGAAGGCACATCTATGATGGATCATTTTCTTGAATTCGATGGCTTGGTTCGTCAGCTCAAATCTGCTGGAGCCCAGTTGACAGAAAGCGATTTAGTTTCGCAACTATTCGTAAGTTTGCCTGAAAGTTATGATCCTCTGATTACGGCCCTAGAAAACATGAGAGAAGAGGACTTAACATTGCAAATCGTTAAACAGCGTCTTTTAGCAGAAGAAAGGAAACGGAAAGACCGTACGGGAAGTGAAAATTCCAAATCTGGGACAGTTTTTGTCGCCAAAAAGAGTGGTAAGTTCAAGTTTACTGGGAAATGCCACAATTGCGGAAAAAGGGACACATGAAGGCGAACTGTCGTGTAAAGAGGGAAGCTAATTTTATAAATAACCATCAAGAAGCCCAGGTTATTAAAACAGAAAGGACTAACAGTGACAATGCAGTGTGTTTTATGGTAAACACAGAACGGAAGTCTTGTTTCGAAATGAGCTTCATATTGGACTCGGGTTCAAGTGACCATATAACAAATGATCGTAGCCTATTCAAGACGATCTCAAGGATGCAAACCCCTATAAAAATCAATGTAGCCAAAGAGGACGAAATGTTGATTGCTACAGAAATGGGAGATATTTACGGCTATACTCAAGATGGAAAACAAGTAATTCTCAAAAATGTGCTATACGTTCCTGATCTTAGGGAGAATTTAATATCTGTTCAAAAACTGACCAAAGCTGGTCTGGAAGTAGTTTTCAAAAATGACAAAGCTATAATATTAAATAGTGGGTTAGAATTTGTTATTGCGAAACAAAAAGGTAATATTTTTGAGGTTACATTTAAGAGATTTTTAGATCATTCATATAACTGTTCACGTGATGAGACCAAACTTTGGCATAGTAGATTAGGACACATAAATCAACAAAGCCTTGAGATGATGTTCAAGAATGAAATGGTGATTGGACTGGGAAATGTAAAATCTTTCGGTCTATGTGAAATTTGTCTCAAAGGAAAACAGTGTCGTGAGCCATTTAATGGTCATCATACCCGTAGTCAACGCGTGTTGGAAAGAATCCATAGCGACGTTTGTGGTCCAATTTCTCCAAGTACCCACGATGGATTCAAATACTTTGTTTCATTTATAGATGAATACACACATTTTGCTGTTATATACCTTTTGAAAAGCAAGAATGAGGTCTTTGAAAAATTTAAGGAGTATGAAGCCTTTGTTAATGCTAAATTTTCACAAAAAATATCGATCTTGCGCTGTGACCAAGGCACTGAATACCACTCTAATGAGCAAATAAAATATTACAAAGAGAGGGGTATTCAAGTAGAAGATACAATTGCTTACACTCCGCAGCAAAATGGTATATCGGAGCGGTTCAACAGGACGTTGGTGGAAAAGATACGCATAATGTTGGTAGAATCAAATGCTCCAAAGGAAATGTGGGGAGAAGCAGCTTTAATGGCAGTTTATTTGTTAAACAGGAGCCCTACTAGAAGCATTAAAGAAGTGAAAACTCCGGCTGAGTTATGGTACGGGTATAAACCGGATGTGAAGAAATTGCGAATTTTCTGATGCAAAGCGCATGTTTGGATACCTGACCAAAAGAGAAAAAAGCTGGATCCGAAAAGCATGGATGGTGTTATGATTGGATATACAAATAATGGATATAGAATTTGGAACAAAAGCACCAGAAAGATAATAACAGCCCGTGATGTAAAGTTTGACGAATATTCATATCCGTTTCGTGAATCGAATAAAGAAAGTCTAATTCATATAGTGCCCACATGCAGTAACGAGCAAGAGAGGGATATTGATAGTGCCGTAACTGCAGGTATGAATGGATGTGATGGTGTAAATGAAAACAATGATACTGTAGAAGACCCTGAACAGGATAACCATCCAGAAATAAACCATTCCATTGAAGACTCAGAAATACAGAACAAAGACACAGGTGTAGTGGAAGTATCCGAAAATCAAGAAAACTTTCCGTCATTGAGAAGAAGTGCCCGAGGTTTAATACCAAAAGTATTTAGTGAATATTTCACAGGTTATAATGCGGAAAGCCAACATTTAGGAACAGATGAATGCCCACAGACATACGCTCAAATAAAAGGAAGAATTGATAGCGAGAAATGGATGAACGCAATAAACGAAGAAATTAGGGCAATGGAAATCAACAATGTATGGCAAATAGTCGAAAAGCCTGACAATATAAAGCCTATACAATCGAGATGGGTATTTCGAATAAAAAAAGATGAGAATGGACAAATGGTGAGGTACAAGGCCAGGCTGGTGGCAAAAGGTTTCTTACAACAATTTGGCATAGATTACGAAAATACTTTTGCACCAGTTGCGAAGCTAACAACTATAAGTTTTGTCCGTTGGCGTACAACTGAGATACCATTTTCATCAAATGGACGTCAAAACGGCATTTCTCCATGGTGATCTAAAGGAGCAGATATACATGGATCCTCCAGATGGAATAAAACTAGAGAGGGGTAAGATTTTTAAACTAAATAAATCTTTATACGGGTTAAAGCAGAGTCCCAGGTGCTGGAACGAAAAGATAAATCTTTTTTTGTTGAATATTGGTTTTAAAAGATCTAGACACGACTATTGCCTATATATTAGAAAGAAAGAATCGGATACAACATATATACTACTTTATGTAGATGATTTATTAATTGCAAGTAAAAATTTAGAAGAAATCAAGAACTTAAAAATCGAATTGTCAAATCAATTTGAAATGTCCGACTGCGGAAATCTCAAGTTCTTTTTAGGCATTAAAATAAATTACAACTGTGAAGATGGTGTAATGGAGTTATCTCAAGAAAGCAACATTGACAACATTTTGAAAAGGTTTGGCATGGACGAATGCAAACCTGTTAATTCACCAATGGAAAAAAATTTTATTTTGCCTGAATCTGAACAATGTACCTATCCGTATAGACAACTGTTGGGGAGCTTAATGTACATAATGCTATGTGTTCGTCCTGACATATGCTTTCATATTGGATATATGGCCCGTTTCCAACATGAACCAAAGGAAATACACTGCAAGATGCTGAAGAGAATTCTGAGGTACCTTAAAGGCACAATAAATCTAAAATTAAAGTTCGAAAGAAGAAAAGATGCTGAAGCTTTAATAGGATATGTAGATGCCGACTGGGCGTCTGATATTAATGACAGAAAATCAGTAAGCGGTTTCATATTTGAAGTATTCGGAAATACTGTTTCGTGGTCCAGTAAAAAGCAAGCAACAGTCGCTATATCTTCTTCAGAAGCCGAATATTTGGCTTTAAGCGCTGCAACATCGGAGGCGATATGGTTAAAAGGGCTTTTGCAAGATATGGATATTATTAATTCAAATTATGCGGTGACCCTATTTGAAGATAATCAAGGCTGCATATTTATGTCCAAAAACACCGAATGCAAACGATCGAAACACATCGATATCCGTCATCATTTCATTCGAGATCATTTGGCGCAAGGTAACATTAATGTTCAGTACATTAGTACAACACATCAATTAGCCGATATTTGTACTAAAGTATTAGGCGTTGACAAATTCAAATTCTTTAGATCAAAACTACATTTGTCAGAGTGAGAGAGGGTATTGAAATACTTTGTATATAAACACTCAGCAAATGTACTATTAAGTAATATTTGAATTTAATTTGAAAACCCTTTTCTATGTTTGTCATGTACTGAAAAATATTTAATTATTCAAATATATACGTTCAATAAAATAAGTTCTTTTAAACTAAATCCGTAGAATCCAATTATTACAAGAATCTAGCAATGTCTGTGAACAAAATGTGTAATCAAAGGCGAGGTCGCAATTTTAATTCAATCCATCCAAAAGTTTCATCAATCATGGAGGGGGCAATATTATGGTCTGGAGGTCATTTTCTGGACAAGTTATTGACCCGAGTCTTCAAAAACATTTGCCTCATATAATATTGCCATAACAATCCCGAGAAATCCGTCTGCATGGATTATTCAACGCGATCACGATCCCCGTATCAAACAGCATGGCTATGGTATCAACTATTAACATTTATCGTTAAAAGTTACAAAACTGCAAAGATTTTTAAATGTATGAGACACTTATGGTGTTTTCTTTTCTGAAAAAATTGATTTGCCTTAATTTTGTCAGTACAGAATGCACATTTTTAAAATGTTGCCAGCAACCTAAAAAAATGCTATAATTTCAGCGGGCTGAAAAGAAATCAAAGGAGAAAACAGGGCAATCGCAGCACTCTCATTTGTCGGCAGTGCTGAAAATTCCCGCAATTTGCATTTTCGCACTTTTGCCTATTGGCCATAGTCCAACAAGATGTTCTTTCCTGTAAAGAAGTCGAATCACTTAACTGTAAGGTCAAAACAACTTCATTAAATGTTTATCCATTGTTGGACAAGGGAAAACACAAAAAATCTTTGCCCTCAATACAATATTTTTTTCAGTGTGTTTATTCGAATCATGTGAAAACCTGAATAAGTGAGAAATTATAAATCTTTTTTAATGGCCTTTGTTTAATTTTAAATTATTTATAAGGATCGATCTTATGTTTAAAGTTGTACATTATTATACCCTCCATCATAGGATGGGGGTATATTAACTTTGTCATTCCGTTTATAACACATCGAAATATTGCTCTAAGACCCCATAAAGTATATATATTCTGGGTCGTGGTGAAATACTGAGTCGATCTAAGAATGTCCGTCGGTCCGTTTGTTGATATCACGCTAACTTCCGAACGATACAAGCTATCGACTTGAAACTTGGCACAAGTAGTTGTTATTGATGTACGTCGGATACGTATAGCCCCCATATAAACGGACCACCAGATTTGGCTTGCAGAGCCTCTTGGAGGAGCAAAATTTGCCCGATCCGGTTCGTGGTGAAAGTATAAGGTCTCCAACAACCATGCCAAAATTGGTCGATATCGGTCCATAATTACATATAGCCCCCATATAAACCGATCCCCAGATTTCACCTCCGGAACCTCTTGGAGGAGCAAAATTCATCCGATTCGTTCGAAATTTGGTACATTGCGTTGGTATATGGCCGCTAACAGCCATACAAAAATTGGTCCATATCGCCAAAAATAATCTATCAAAACTTTATTTCTATAGAAAATATTGTCAACATTTTATTACTATAGAAAATTTTGTCGAAATTTTATTTCCATAGAAAATTTTGTCAAAATTTTAGTTCTATAGAAAATTTTGTCAAAATGTAATTTCTATAGAATATTTTGTCAAAATTTTATTTTTATAGAAAGTCGAAATTTTATTTCTATAGAAAATTTTATCAAAATTTTATTTCTATAGAAACTTTCCTCAAAATTTTATTACTATAGAAAGTTGTGCAAAAATTTTATTTCTATAGAAAATTTTGTCAACATTTTATTTCTATAGAAAACTTTGTCGAAATTTTATTGCTTTAAAATTTTTTCTCAAAATTTTCTATAAAAAATTCTCTCAAAGTTTTGTATCTTTTCTCAAAATTTTATTTTATTTTATCAAAAAAAAATTATTGAAAGTTTTTTCAAAATATTATTTCTACAGAAAATTTTATCAAAAAAGAAATAAAATTTGTCAAAATTTTATATTGTGGATGACATTCTTTGCAGGGGGGTTACTATGTAACTCGATTCGAAAGTTTAATATTACGAAAACGGATTTTTCCTACCAACTAACTAGAATTCACAAATACATTTGCTACTTTCGAGTTGCCACATCCGTTATCGGATATTCATACTCTACTTTCGTATGTGCATCACCATGTACTTCGAATTTAGATGTCAAAGTCGCTCGAAAGTAAACATTTTTACTCGTTTGATATTATGTTAACGGAAAAAATTAAAATATTAAATTATTGGCACCAAACGCATAAAAATGTAAGTATTTGTTAAATTTATATATATCAGTAGATTAATATTTATAAAAATGTTTTTTAATAGGGAGGACCAGAAAAATTATTTTCGTTCACGGCGCTAGAAGAGGTGTCATAGAGTTGCTGGATATGCAGAAGGCGGTGGACGGTATGAGTGGAGTCCGAAAATTTGGGATTAATAATAGTACCCCCCCAACCAGCGATGACACTAGTACGGCCACAAGCAGTAAGGACACCGAGGAAGTCGTCGCAAATGTGCTCAACTCCATCATAAATAATCCGAGTGAGACGGATGCTTTAGTGTCTGCACCGCTGTCCCCACCGCGTTGTTCATCATCTCGTACAGCCAACACAACACAATTTTCTTTGAATCGTGCTCCTCCAAAAAAAACAGGCATTGCTTGAAAAGCAGGTGAATGGACAAATGGACTACCACAAGCACTCCATATTACTTCTGGAACAGTATATAGTAATTTAAAGTCTTTAGTTAAATACAAAAAAAGGCAAGTGGACGTAGAAGAAAAAAATTATAAACTCAAAAAAAGAAAATTCGAGCACGAAATGAAATTGAGTGTGGAAAACCAAAAACTAACATTAGCAAAGCTCGAATTAAAGAGAGATATGCTAGAAATTGAAAGACACCGCTATCAATAACATATATAATCTACCGTTGTCTAGTATTTAAGTTTTTTTACTACTTTTTAAATCTGTGAATTACTAAATAAATGAATTACTATGTTATAGATTGTTTTTTATTTGATTTCTTAGAGATTGGGCTATGGTTAAGAACTGATTTCTGTCTTCAGAAGCTGGAACAGCTGTTGAGGTCGGTTCCATTTGTTCCACATTAATCGGTATTTCTGGTGGTAGTTCGACATTATGTTCTAAACAAATATTGTGTAATGCATACATTCAATATACATACATACATACATTCAATATTTTTGTGACCATTTTCGGTGCATAATGCAATTCTCGAGCTGCAAGCAAACATCGAAATCTTCCCTTCAGAACACCAAACGCACGTTCAATAATTGATCTTGCCTTACAAAACTGTTTGTTAAATCTGCTCTCCGCAGAATTATCATTAGCGGTCCTGTACGAAGTGAGGATCCATGGCTCTAATGGGTATCCAGAGTCTCCTAGAATAAAATGCATCTTAAATAAATGATAAATAACATTAAAATAATCAAATTGCCTATTATCCACGGCGATTTGTCTCCATTATTAAATGCATCCTTCAAAAACTGACGTTCGTCCGACAGGCTCCAAACGTGAGAGTCTCTCCAACACATAGTTAAAAGCTTCTTTGTTAAGCCGGAAATTTCGCACAAACCTATAAATATAAGTATAAACTCACGAACAACATACATAACACGTTGGTACTTACATTGCATCCGTTAATTGCATAAAATCTACACCATCGCGTAAGATTCTGCGTTCCATTCGCTCATCTTCATTTTCCATCCAAAGGGCAACCGAATCCATTTTTGTAACGCACAAATATTATTTACTTTTTATTTTAATTGTTTTGACGTTTCATGTAATAGATGTAGCCAACTCTGAATAAAACATTCGAAAGTACTGCCAAAAATGTTAAGAATTAGTGACAGCACTTTTCACTCGATTCAAAACTCTTACATGGTAAGACTATAAATTCGGATCGAATACAACTTTCGAGCTGTTCAAACTTTCGAATCGAGTTACATAGTAACCGCCCTGAAGTTTCTATACAATCCATGGTGGAGGGTACATAAGATTCGGCCTGGCCGAACTTAAAGCCGTATATACTTGTTAATTTTCTTCGGATGAAATATATTTATATCTTTTTAGGATCGTTTTTAACAAATTGGAACCTAAACTTTTTTGCCATGTTTCTTCCATTATATTAGCATTTTATTTATTATACATATTTCTTTATATCCATATTTGTACTTAATAAATACATACAGTGTGTCAAGAAAGTGTTTTGACAATAGGATAAAAATTATGTTTTATTCCAAAATTAAATATAATTTAATTTTAAAAAATATTTTATTATGTATTTTGCAAAGTATACATATTTTATTTTTCTCAAAACGAATTAACAACTCGATTTTTACTTCAATTATTTCTGGAATTTTAAATATTTGGCAATGTCAAAAGACTTTCTTGACATACTGTACATACATACATATGTTCTCGCATTGTTATAATTATACCACCATTTTCATGAAGCTCCGTTAGCTAAAGAACTTTAAAATGTTGCCTAAATATAACATACGCCAGTTAACAACTTAACTGTCGAAAATTTTTTCAGTTTAGATTTTTCTTTCTGTTAACTGAAAGTTAAATCCTAACGAAGCTAAATGAAAATGGCCGTAAATTGTAATTTATTCATTTTTAGGAGTCAATGAAAAACAAGTATATACGGCCGTAAGTTCGGCCAGGCCGAATCTTATGTACCCTCCACCATGGATTGCGTAGAAACTTCTACGAAAAACTGTCATCCACAATCGAATTACTTGGGTTGTGGTATCTTAAAACTTCTTAACATCGTTTTCTAAATTGTGAGTTAGTCCATACGTGGTATATATTAGACAAAAAAGTTATGTATAGTTAAGTCTACAAATAATTACAAATCGATATGGACTTTTTGCACGGTACGTAGAGAGCCAGAATTGAAATATGGGGGTCGCTTATATGGGGGCTATATACAATTATGAACTTGATATGGACCAATTTTTGTGTGATTGGAAATCGATTTATCTGAGGGATATATAACTATAGACCGATATGGACCTAGTTAGGCATGGTTGTTAACGACCATATACTAGCACAATGTACCAAATTTCAACTCACTCGGATGATTTGGCTTGGTACATTGGCTCCTCCAAGAGGCTCCAAAGCCAAATCTCGGGATTGGTTTATATGGGGCTATATATGATTATGGACTGATATGGACCACTTTTGGTACGGTTGTTAAATATCATATACTATCACCACGTACCAAATTTCAAGCAGATCGGATGAATTTTGCTTCTCCAAAAGGCACCGGAGGTCAAATCTGGGGATCGGTTTATATGGGAACTATATATAATTATGGACTGATAGGAACCAATTCCCGCATGGTTGTTGGATACCATATACTAATATCACGTACCAAATTTCAACCGAATGGAAAGAATTTTGCTCTTCCAACGGGCTCTGGAGGTCAAATCTGGGGATCGGTTTATATGGGGCCTATATATAATTATGGACCGATACCGACCAATTTTTGCATGGGAGTTTGAGGCCATATATTAACACCACGTACCAAATTTCAACTGAATCAGATGAATTTTGGTCTTCCAAGAGGCTCCGGAGGTCAAATCTGGTGATCGGTTTATATGGGGGCTATATATAATTATGGACCGATGTGGACCAATTTTTGCATGGATGTTAGAGACCATATACTAACACCATGTACCAAATTTCAGCCGGTTCGGATGAAATTTGCTTCTCTTAGAGGCCTCGCAAGCCAAATCGGGGGATCGGTTTATATGGGGGCTATATATAATTAAGGACCGATGTGGACCAATTTTTGCATGGTTGTTAGAGACCATATTCTAACACCATGTACCAAATTTCAGACGGATCGGATGAAATTTGCTTCTCTTAGAGGACTCGCAAGCCAAATTTGGGGGTCCGTTTATATGGGGGCAATACGTAAAAGTGGACCGATATGGCCCACCATCCGACATACATCAATAACAACTACTTGTGCCAATTTTCAAGTCGATAGCTTGTTTCGTTCGGAAGTTAGCGTGATTTAAACGGACGGATATTCTCAGATCGACTCAGAATTTCACCACGACCCAGAATATATATACTTTATGGGGTCTTAGAGCAATATTTCGATGTGTTACAAACGGAATGACAAAGTTAATATACCCCCCATCCTATGGTGGAGTGTATACAAAAAAAAATAAATAGAATAAAATAAAATAAATATTGTAAATAGTTTATTATTTAGTATAAAGGTGGGTATTAAGTTCGAAACAGTATAAAATTATACCTCTGATGCAAAATGGCGGCTAACTCGAAAAAGATAACTTACAGATTATCTACACAATTATTGAAATTCAAGATTGCTCATTGTCTTAATTTTACGGTTCTCCGTGAATTTTAATAGAAGACTGAATGTTCCCTTTAAAGCCGATGAAGAATGTAAAAACTTCAATTTCTTTTACATTGTCGTCAAATTTCCATGAAATTTCGTAGTTTGAAAGAAAAAAATGGAGCTCAGAAAAGCACGAATGCCTTTGCGGTGAAATTTAAAATTGTTAAGAAATTCAGATCTGTTTTGTGAGAAACACGGATTTATTAATTATTTACGCTTTCTTTGTGTTAATTTTTTCCTGTTTTTAGTTAGATTAACAAACGTACACAAAAAATTATTAGAGTTGAAACTTTCTCAAAACTCAATATTCCCATTAAGTAAAATACGTTTAAATTGGCTTTAGTAACCTAGAGGGTTCACTGATTTTGAGTGTTTGGCGAAAATAGTATTTTTAATGGTTACTTTTCATTAATAGGTGGCTTCCCTGCCAACATTTTTTGAATTTGGGGGCGCTTCTGAGAATCCCCAGTACGTCGAAAACAATCATATACGATATCAAAAACTCGTCGGAAAAGCGCCGTCACTATTGAGAAGTTGTACCACGCCAAGTTACTACAAAAATGTTTCGCATGAGTGCAATTATTAGGTGCCTTTATAGATCAATTTAGAACGACGCCAATAAGGGACCCTCCAAACAATCAGAAAAAGTGCATTTTAAGATAGTTGTAAAAGAATCATTGTGGTCGAGTAAAACACGTTTGTTTAGATATTTATTAATTTGATTAAACATTTACAAATTCTTAAAAATATAACATTTATACCACTATCACATTACATTTAACATAATTTTTGGCATTAATGATGATGTTGAGTTACAAGTAGCGAGTTACATGTTGCTGCGTCTATCAACCAGTGTTTTTATTCGATGGAGGCAGCGTGTCTGTAAAATATCTGAAAAACAATCACTTTATTCCATTTGGAAAATCACCAAATTGTTCACCAATATACCTTTCACAATTTTAAGCGTATAATCTATGTTTTCAGAACTTTATTTTCGTTTTTATTTAATTAAAATATAACAATCTGGTTGCGCTTGGCGTTTCACAAAAAAATGGCTTTTTTAACAGTAGGGATGGCAAATTACTTGCATGTACTTTTTTATGTACCTTTTCATGATGGTTGAAGTGACATTTACGAGTCTGTGGTAACGATGAGGTTGAAATGGAACTTTGAAATGCTGGCAGGGTTAGCACCTTCTGTACATCAACATCGGTACAAACAACAATCGATCGTTTTTTGAATAATTCCTTGTCTACGTCTGAATGTTTTTGCAATTGAATACCAAGTGTGTCATCATTCTCCAAAGCAACAAATATGCGACCAGATACGATAATTCGGATTGTTGAAGACCACCATTATGCCCAATGAGTGCCACACAAAAGACAATTGAGTATTACAAGTTTGCATTCCATTTTCAAATGAATACTTCCATTGGAACATCCGAAATTATTTTAGCTTTGACGGCGGCAGTGGAAGCTAGATTCATTTTTGTAATCTTTTTTCAACTTCACTGTTGAGTTGTTCAACGAGTCTGTTTTGTTTTTGTTTTGCCTCATCTCAATAAAGCTTGTGGAAAGGTAGACAGCAAACCCTCAATGAGTTATTATTTCGAGAAATAATAACTCTTTCGTTTATGGTTTAAATTTATTATTAATTTTCTACCGCGTATTTTTATTTGTAAACAATACATTGGTTTTGACAGCTGGGGGCCAAGTGTTGCCAATCAAAATCGAAATTTGAACTGATAACATTTTTGCGTTTTCTTTTAGCACTGGTTATCAGTGCAAAAAGAAAACAGCCCTTATATTAAAAGTTCAAAGTAAAAGTATTTGAACAAAAAATTGTGACCAAAACCGCGAAAATATTTAATTTAATTTGGAGCAGCATTGCTCTTTACGAACAACACAAAAGCAAATGCGCGAAAATTAATGTTTGGGACTGACTCTTTACGAAAAAATCAAAACGAAATGTCAGAAAATTAATTTTTGGAACTGACACATTTTTTAAGAGAATAGTGGATCATCTATGTATGATAAGGTCTATGGTTTCAAAGATTAAATTTTCGATTTTTTTTATTTTTTCAGAAAGATTCAGTTCCAAACAATATTTTTCCGGCATTTGCTTTTTGTTGCTTGTAGAACAAATCTTCATAAAATTTAAGTACATATTCCCTGCCAACATTTTTTGAATTTGACGGCACTTCTGAGAATCCCCACCACGTTGAAAACAATCGTTTACGATATCCAAAACTCTTCGAGAAAGCGCCGTCACTATTGAAAAGTTGTACCACGCAAAGTTACTACAAAAAAGTATCGCACGAGTGCAATTATTAGGTGCCTTTTTAATAAATTTAGAACGACGCCAATAAGAGCCCTTCAATCAAAAAAAGTGTATTTTAAGATAGTTGTAAAAGAATCATTGTGGTCCAGTAAAACACGACTGTTTAGATGTTTATTAATTTGACATATTTTTTTCAAAATGATGTTGATTTACAAGTGGCATGTTACATGTTGCAGCGTCTATCAGTCAGTGTTTTTATTCTCGATAGATGCAGATTTTATTTAAATAAATTATAAGAAGCTAGTTGTGCTTGGTGTTTCACAAAATATAAAAGGGCTCTTGTAACAATAGTGATGGCAAAATACTTTTATGTACATTTCATACTTTTTCATACGCTTTCAGTTGGCGATTGTTGCAGTGTCACTTACGAGTCTGTGGTAGCGATGAGGATGAAATGGAACTTTGAAATGCTGGCAGGGTTTTTCGCGGTTTTTATTACATTTCTTTGGGCAAATATGAGGGAACAAATGTCAAAATCATATTGCATTTTTGTCCATTTTTTCCAAGGCAGCACTGCCCACGAATAAACCTAACCCTGCAAGCAATTGGGTGTTTGTTTTATTGTCTTTCTCCAAAATGTCACTATTTCGAATCGCCAGGAAGTTTGCTGATAGTAATATCACAAGCACAACAACAATATAGATGACTATCGCGTGGGATGTTTCCGTTTAGGCCGGTATGCACCTCTAGCGAAATTTTCGGTAGCAAAAATTTATTTAAGTCTACAACAAAAAAAACAGGGCTGTGTACACAAATTTTAAACCAGCTAATCGCTTTTAAAAATTGTTAATATATGTTCCAAATATTCCTCAAATAAATTGTTTATTATTTACAGACCTTTTAAAACTTTTACGCACACAATGATTGTAATAAATTAAATTTTTGCTGCCAAAATATGCTTTTGACAACCCTGTTATTTTCATTTGAGGTGCGTACCAGCTTACGAAATTGAGCGCTACCGAAAATTTCGTTAGCATAAATAGCAATGCATTTCTTATGGGAATGAAATTTTTCGCTAGAGGTGCATACCGGCCTTTAGTGTCAACTAGATGATAGATTCCCTGCCAGCATTTCAAAGTTCCATTTCATCTTCATCGCTACCACAGACTCGTAAATGTCACTACAACCATCCTACTGTGATGGGGGGCAGCATATCATAAAGTACAAAATGTACTTCATACATGTATTTTGCCATCACTACTTTTACAAAAGCCATTTTATTTTTTGTGAAACGCCAAGCGCAACCAGTAGTAGCAATAAAGTTCTGAAAACATAGATTTTACGCTTAAAATTGTGAAAGGTATATTGGTGAACAATTTTTGATTTTCCAAATGGAATAAAGCGATTGTTTTTCAAATATTTTACAGACACGCTGCCTCCATCGAATAAAAACACTGACTGATAGACGCTGCAACATGTAACTCGCTACTTGTAACTCTACCTCATCATTAATGCAAAAAATTATGTTAAATTTGATGTGATAGTGGTATAAATGTTATATTTTTAAGAATTTGTAAATAATTAATCAAATTATTAAATATCTAAACAAACGTGTTTTACTCGACCACAATGATTCTTTTACCACTATCTTAAAATGTGCTTTTTCTGATTGTTTGGAGGGTCTCTTATTGGCGTCGTTCTAAATTGATCTATAAAGGCACCTAATAATTGCACTCATGCGAAACCTTTGTAGTAACTTGGCGTGGTACAACTTCTTAATAGTGACGGCGCTTTTCCGACGAGTTTTTGATATCGTATATGATTGTTTTCAACGTACTGGGGATTCTCAGAAGCGCCCCCAAATTCAAAAAATGTTGGCAGGGTTGATAGATTCAATACTTACTATGGTTGCCACATCTGTTATATAACTTGTTTGAACAACAAATCCTACGGTGTGATTGGGACGAATAAAAATGGAATTCTCTCTATTGACGTTGTTTTGCAAAAATTGGCACCTCCTCAAAGAAAACTAAACCAACAATTTCATTTGTTTGGTGCGATGGAGACTGTTTTATTGAACAATATTAAAAAGTTATACGATAATGAACTGTACAGCAGTGTCATTACGGCGGTATGTTGCAAAAATAAAGTACTTTACGCAATATTCCTTGATTCTTTTTTTTTTCTAGGCAAGTCTTCTCACTACACTGCTGCAAAATGAACGTACTTGTGCGTCTCCTGAAATTGAGTACAATGTCCTAATGTTCCATGCCAATTCATGTTATGAAGAAAAGCAGTATCGAATGGCAATCAAACAGTTAAATGCTGCATTGCTTATGCGAAAATTCATGGCCCGCTACAAGAACTCTCATCTCATTTCCCTTGAAAGCACTTACGATCATTTTAACGAGACGGAAACACGATACCGTTTGGCTATGTCGCATCGTGAGTTGGGAGAAAGCGCTCAAGCTATAACAGTTCTTCAAAGTTTGCCTGCTAAGGCTAGAACACCGAAAGTACATCTGCTGTTGGCAAAATTAATACATCATGGAGGTTCCAATTCGAGCGAAGCTATTTTAAATTACAAAGAAGTACTTCGTGAATGTCCAATGGCATTGGAAGCAATTGATTCATTGTTGGAGTTGGGAGTCGATGGAATAGAAGTAAACTCTTTGGTTATGAATGGTATGTGTAATTATTTGGACTAATTAAATAGTAATAAGGCAAATTGGAAATTGGTCGAATGAACACCCTGAAGGTGAGTATTAAGTTCGAGTTTAGCCGCCAATTTTCACTAAAGTGAAAACTAAATCAGTAAAAAAAGTTATAAAATTATACATATTTGTTGCAGACTTCATTATAACTTGACGGGGAATATCCCAAAGGTTTGTATTCATTAATATGGATTATTAAAGAAAAGTAATCGTGAAAAAATGATGATTTTAGTGGCTAAACTCGAACTTAATACCCACCTTAATAGAGAATTAACAAATTTTTCATTTTTTTTATCTTTCTACATTGTAGCAAGTGCAGTCCAAAAAAATATTGAGTGGTTAAGCTCATGGATTAAAGGACACGCACAACTCTACAGCCGCAAACACATGGAAGCCTCAAAGACTTTTCAGAACATAAACAACAAAACTAAATTTCATCAAAATGAATATTTAATAACGCTGATAGGCAAATGTTTTTATTATTATGGAAATTCTACACAAGCCCAACATTATCTGGAGACTGCGGTAATGCTGAATCCTTACAATTGGGATGCTATAATGTGTCTTTCTGTAGTCTTCGAGTACAATCAGAAACTGCAGGAATTGGAAAAACTTACATCCCAGTTGACAAATATACACGAATTTACATCTGGTCATTGGTTTGTGCTGGCACAAAGTTTTTATGCTAATGGCAAATTGGATAAGGCTTCCAGTTTTGCCAATAAAGCCTTAGCTGTAAATCCACGAAATGTAGAAGCTCAATTATTGCGAGGAAAAATTTGCCTTCAAATTAGACGCCACAAAGATGCAATTTTCTACTTTCGGTCGGCACAATATATCGCAAACTATCGGTTTGAGGTGTATAAGGGCCTATTTCATTGTTACGTTGGAATGAAAAGGGCTAAGGAAGCTCAAACCATGTGTGCGTTGACAGTACGGTATTTTAGAGAATCTCCACGGAGTTTAGTGGTAAGTATCAAGAGTAAATATAATGTAATTGTAATAAAAGTTATTATCTTTATTAGATGTTTGCTCGCACTTTAGTCAATTCTGCCCACCCTAATGCTAAAAAGAGTGCCAAGAAAGTGGTTGGTAAAGCATTGGAAATAGATGAGCACTATGCACCAGCCGTTGCTTTAATGGCAGAACTTTGTCATTCCGAGGGAGAAACGCAAGAGGCCATAGCCTTATTAAAGAAACAAGTAATTGTTTATCCCCACTACAAGCTTTTCACAATGCTTGGTGATATTTTAGCTCACGAGAAGGATCTCAATGGTGCATTGGAATATTATACAACGGCTTTGTCAAACGAACCGACTTATCAAAGAGCTCTAGATGGAGTTAATGCTTTGGGCAATGCTCAATGGACAAATACAAAAAATGAACAGGATACATCGATGGTGTCGTCCGCAAATGAAGACGAATGGCCCATAGAGTGTGATGAGCCATCAGTGGAAGCCGTTGAACTATCCTCTCCAGCCGTACAAAACGATGATGATGAATCGGATACGTTTTCGGATCCATTCTGGCAAGATGTTAATGCTGAATTAACAAATTAGTTTTAAGACTGCTTGATGTGTATTAATACAATTCCTTTAATCATCCATCCCATTATTGTTTCCCCCCCAAAGAAGTTCATGTCATTTCCTGCATATACTCAATTTATCATTAAAATATACATACATATTATACGAAATACATTATTACCTAGTAACACTTTTTAAAGTTAATGTTTTGTCGTATTCGTTTATTAATAAAAACG
The DNA here is from genome assembly GCF_050003625.1 of Haematobia irritans. Lineage (NCBI taxonomy): Eukaryota > Metazoa > Arthropoda > Insecta > Diptera > Muscidae > Haematobia > Haematobia irritans. The sequence goes on along the minus strand of NC_134399.1, from coordinate 58,283,484 downwards.
GGTCAATCAGGTGAGTAAGCAGATTCAAACTGATTTGAGGCAGACTCTGGGCATTTCGTGTTAAACGCATTTTATTGTAATGTTTTGGAAGGTTTGTTTCTATAGGTATGGGAATTTATGCACCCAATTTTACAGTGTTATCATCGATATTGGATATCGGTGTTTCGCTTTTCTGCCAGGGAAAAGTTTGTGTGGAAGTCCGTGTTGGAGTCGACATTTTCAAATAACATGTGAGTGCTTTTCTAAATGATCCATAGGTGTACGAGAATTCTAAAAATCGTTTTCTAGCACAATATAGTCAATTCTGTCTTTGACCAAGTTACACTTAGTCAATTTTCCTTCGTCCATATCCTGTTATGCGGCTGACTTTTAGAATGATATGTCCAATTGTATATACGATTTTTTGTCCGTCTGCATGTCGCATATCAGATCGCTTTCTAGACCCTGTATGAATTGGTTATTTAAATATGATTGCATTAATTATTGAACTCTTTATTGTATGCTGTTTCAATGTATACTAATTACCTTATACAGTGTGGGATTTCCTAAATTTTATTGATTCCTTAGATACTGACAAAAGGCTGTATCGTAACAAGGTAAACGGTCAGAAGAAAGAAAAATATTTACATACCTAAAGGCGAAAGTCCTCTTAGTGGGTACAATGTAAATGACCTGAAACATGAAGGAAGATAGAGGTCTACATAACTAAACTAAGAAACCCTCTAATTGAGTACAACCTATGAGATTATCCCCCGTAGGACTAGAATAGATCCAGTTACTTTTAAAACGAGTCAAGTTCATGAACAAAACGGATTTTTGAAGGCTCCTACTTAATGCAGGAGCAGAACTGGAACAAGGTATTCTCCCTATTACCAAATTTGTTTTGTGCCAAATGAAAGCGTGATTTACCAAAAGTCTTCGTTTTTTTTAATTACAGTTTTTTATTAATATCATCTAAATCTAGTATAAGTTACGACTACGCCGCATCTTTTTCGCCATCAGTTGTATCTTTTTTGGCTTTGTCCTTTTTGTCCTTCACAACTTTACGGTAGTTTTCCAAATCCTTTGTCAGCGGGTCGACAAAACTCTCAAACTCTAGCTGCTTTAAGGCATCGAGTATCTGAAAAAAAAAACATTTCTTTATTCGATATTGAATTTCGACACCACAATTATTTTCGGTTTGGAATTAATGAAGATTAAATTATGCCCTGTTCCTGCAAATTGCACAGACTCACATTTGTTGCCGTTATGGTCTTGTGGTTCTGTTTCCGTGCCAGTGATGTCGAAGTGGACGTCAGGAATATTACAAAAACCGATGCTGCTCGCGCAATTGCTGCTCTGGCCTCTTTTGAGACATTAGCTCCGTCAGGTAAGGCATCTTTTAATAGGCGTGCAATTACAGCATTTGGTAAATTCAAATCTTCTATTCGTTCAACCATTTCGAGGAATAATGAGTATAGAACACAAACAAAATTTTTGGATGGGTTTGCAGAAATTGGCGCTTTGATTTCTGAAGGAATGTGACACTCTGTTTATGCCTTGTATTCTGTCAAATTTTTTTGGAACGTTATTATGTTTTGTTGTCCAATATACATTTTGCTGTAAGTGTTGCCAAAGTAAATATATTTTTTCATGCTGGAACTTTTGTTTCTCAATTTATTAAGGCCGTTAGTAATTTCGAATTTCACTGTGAAAATCTTACATTTTCTAGTTGTTAAAGGTGGGTATTAAGACCGTTCTTCCAATCAGCGGTTGGAAGATCTGGGCTACATTCCTTTAGTATATTTAGAATAGATTCAGGATCAGGAGGGTTTGCAGGTATCCATGCATCCACCCTAGGTCTAGCCGGTATGTCTTGGCTAACCCTATAGCGGCTCCTTCCCAAAGTTAAGCAATTAGTATCAACGCATCTTTGAAACAATCTATAGACCTCTGGTCTTCAAATGCGTTTAGCTTAAATCGTTCTTGGTACCATCTAGCCTCTTGGTGTCGAGGATTAGGACCGGGAAACTTCTCTAGCACTTGTGAGTAGACGCCAGACAAAGTATTCTCAATTTTCCACTTATGCTTTGGAACCATACCGTCCACTGCCACCCTATTTACGATAGCCATCACAAGACTGTCGTTTGCAACTGATGAAAACGATCTTTGAGCCCTTTTATAAGTTGACAACTCATCCGGCGAACGTTTCCTTTTGCCAGCTTCAAGAATTCCAATCGCCCATTTTAACAAATTGCTTTGCTAAGCCGACAACGTGTTTGGATCGACTGATCATAATTCCTTTAGGATATACAAAGCATTTCTGCGTCCTTTAAATCCCTTTCTTGATGGATTACCACCCTTTGATGTCGTTTCCTTATGAAAGGTTCGATTTGTCAAAGATGTGTTGCAAACTGTCATCCCATCTGTTGGTAATTGCCCAACATAAGAACTTCAGTTTAACCCATTACCGCACTCTGTCCCCATATGGGGACACCTGTTGAAAGTCAAACAACTATGAGCTATACGTTATTTTTGTATTTTTAAATATTTAAATACACGTATGACATAGTTTCATGTGTACCAAGTGATCTAAACTCTATAATTCTTCGCATATAATATCCCGGTTGTACGTAGATAAAACTGTTAAAAATCTGTTTTTTATTTAGTCGTTACTGAGTTAGTAAAAACCCATAAAATCAATTTGCGGCAGTTTTACTGCCGGATGGGTTAAACCCGTCCACTGATCTCTGAAGTTAAAAGCCCAGTGGATAACATTAAATTTCGCTGCATGGTCGCTTAATGGACCACCACACATTAAATTCGTAATAAGTACTTATTATGATTAATTTATTTATTCCAATATAAGCACAACACGTCCATTCAGTTCGACGGTTAAATGATGATCCCATCTTAAAAACTGATGCGAAATGAATCGGATGCTTAAAAACTTCCGCCCTATGACAAGCCAATGTAAAGTTCATCGCTTCTGAGCCAATATGTCCGGGCCCAAAAAGAACATTTTCATTGCTTTTTTGCATACGCTGGGATGTTTCTCTACAATCTCTACAAAAAAATATTTTTTTTTGTGAGAGGCATAAATATATTTTTGCTAACGAAAAATTCGCAAGAGGTGTATATTGGATCTTGCCTTCGAATGATTTTAAAAACAAATCCATTACAAATTGCGAACTAACCTGCAGCTTGAAATAATAAACATTTCTGTTTTACTCTTACAGGCCGGTATGCACCTCTAGTGAAATTTTCGGTAGCAAAAATTTATTTAATAAACTAAATGTTTGCTGCCAAAATATGCTTTTGACAACCCTGTTATTTTCATTAGAGGTGCGTACCAGCTTACGAAATTGAACGCTACCGAAAATTTCGTTAGCATAAATAGCAATGCATTTCTTATGGGAATGAAATTTTTCGCTAGAGGTGCATACCGGCCTTACAGCAAACAACAACTGAAAAACTCAAAACAATAATTGAGGTTAGGTGATACAATAACCCCTTTTTTCAACGAGTGTACTTACATTTGGTGAGGACATAATTTCTATCCCGTCAATAAGGATTGCAAACTCAAAGTCATTAATTTACCACCCAAATATATTTGATGTAAATCGAAATCAAAGAATTGTTCATATCCCTGTAACTCATGGCCTGGATGAAATGTGTTTTTTGTAATTCTTTTTTTGCACATTATCTTCCGGACAATTCAAAGTAGAATAGGCCGAAGAAGGGTTGGTGAGCCTTTACATTCAATTGGCTATTACTAAATAATGTTTTGGTTGACAGCTATTTGGAGTTTGTGTTTTTTCTTGTAATTGAATTTGACAGACTGTTGTTGTTGTGTTGTAGTACTAGCAGTTGTTTTTGCTGATCGTATCCGTGTTGAATTGTCGCTACAAATTGCCATGATTGTTGTCGACAACAACTAGCAAACCGCAGGCATACAAAATCACTTCGAGTATAGAAATTAGAAAATAAACGAAAACAGTATTGTCCACAGCTATAACCAAAGCAAGATTAGCAATGAGCCACATGCGACATGACATGTAGAAGTATACTAAAGTTATTGCTAGTTGGGCAACAATTTCTGAACATTTCATATTGTGACAATCTGTGCTTTAGTTGGTGGCTATTCAGGAGTTTGTTAAGGAGCCCAGCAAGCTGGGATGATGTTAAACATAGATCGCTCCCGGCAGCCAATGGGTCTGACATCGAGAGACATTGGAGTCGTTGGAGTCAAAGTTACCACAAGAAGAAAACCACAGTCTGCGACCAACTTCGACCTCGTCATCACGACTTTTGTTTTAAAATTCTGTTGATTGTCCATTCCTATGTCTGCCTTATTGTCTTCCAAAGATGAACAGTGATTTCGAAAGTAGTCAATTTTTGAATGTTATGAAGTAGACGACAACATTTGTTAACAAATGTAATTCCAACCTGATCTCATAAATGCATAACTTTAAAATCACTTCCAAGAAATGTCCTGCCGAATATGTTCTTTATTTTAACCACACGGGAAGTTCTTTTATTTAAATTTTTTATAACTCGCTTTTTTCAAAATTTTAGTGGGTACTATTAACTTTTTATACCCTCCATCATAGGATGGGGGTATATTAACTTTGTCATTCCGTTTGTAACACATCGAAATATTGCTCTAAGACCCCATAAAGTATATATATTCTGGGTCGTGGTGAAATTCTGAGTCGATTTGAGCATGTCCGTCCGTCCGTCCGTCCGTCTGTTGAACTCACGCTAACTTCCGAACGAAACAAGCTATCGACTTGAAACTTGGCACAAGTAGTTGTTATCGATGTAGGTCGGATGGTATTGAAAATGGGCCATATCGGTCCACTTTTACGTATAGCCCCCATATAAAGGGACCCTCAGATTTGGCTTGTGGAGCCTCAACAGAAGCATATTTCATCCGATCCGGCTGAAATTTGGTACATGGTGTTGGTATATGGTCTCTACCAACCATGCAAAAATTGGTCCACATCGGTCCATATTTATATATCGCCCCCATATAAACCGATCCCCAGATTTGGCTTGCGGAGCCTAAAAGAGAAGCAAATTTCATCCGATCCGGCTGAAATTTAGTACATGGTGTTGGTATATGGTCTCTAACAACCATGGAAAAATTGGTCCACATCGGTCCATAATTATATATAGCCCCCATATAAACCGATCCCCAGATTTGGCTTGCGGAGCCTCAAAGAGAAGAAAATTTCATCCGATCCGGCTGAAATTTGGTACATAATGTTGGTATATGGTCTCTAACAGCCATGCAAAAATTGGTCCATATCGGTCCTTAATTATATATAGCCCCCATATAAACCGATCCCCAGATTTGGCTTGTGGAGCCTCTAAGAGAAGCATATTTCATCCGATCCGGCTGAAATTTGGTACATGGTATTGGTATATGGTCTCTAACAACCATGCAAAAATTGGTCCACATCGGTTCATAATTATATATAGCCCCCATATAAACCGATCCCCAGATTTGGCTTGCGAAGTCTCCAAGAGAAGCAAATTTCATCCAATCCGGTTGTAATTTGAAACATGGTGTTAGTATATGATCTTTAACAATCGTGCCAGAATTGGTCCATATAGGTCAATAATTATATATAGCCCCCATATAAAACGTTCTCCAGATTTGACCTCCGGAGCCTCTTGGAGGAGCAAAATTCATCCGATCTGGTTCAAATTAGGAACGTGGTGTTAGTATATGGTCGCTAACAACCATACCAAAATTGGTCCAATCACACAACAATTGGTCCATTTCGGTTCATAATCATGGTTGCCACTAGAGCCAAAAATAATCTACCAAAATTTTATTTCTATAGAAAATTTTGTCAAAATTTTATTTCTATAGAAAATTTTGTCAAAATTTTATTTCTATGGAAAATTTTGTCAAAATTTTATTTCTATAGAAAATTTTGTTCAAATTTTATTCGGTTCATAATCATGGTTGCCACTCGAGCCAAAAATAATCTACCAAGATTTTATTTCTATAGAAAATTTTGTCAAAAGTTTATTTCTATAGAAAATTTTGTTAAAATTTTTATTTCTATAGAAAATTTTGTGAAAATTTTATTTCTATAGAAAATTTTGTTAAAATTTTATTTCTGTAGAAAATTTTGTCAAAATTTTATGTCTACTTTGTCAAACTGAATTATATACGTATTGGATCGATCTTTTTTGATTTAATATATACCACGTATGGACTTACATACAATTTAGAAGATGGTATTAGGAGGTTTTAAGATACCTTGCCATCGGCAAGCGTTACCGCAACTTAAGTAATTCGATTGTGGATGGCAGTGTTTAGAAGTTTCTACGCAATCCATGATGGAGGGTACATAAGCTTCGGCCTGGCCGAACTTACGGCCGTATATACTTGTTTCTTTTAAATATGTTAAAAACAGAGCAAGAATTAATAAAATGGTACAAATTATTTAAACTCGTTCGACCTTTCTAGAAAAATTAAAAATTTTTGAGAATGTTGGGGTCAAACGTTTCAGGCAAACGTTAGAATGCATTAAAAAATTCTAAAAATGTAAAAATTATTTATTGGGCAAATATTACAAATTTTTTAAATTCACATCCAAAAGTTTGGCCGTAATTTATGAACTTCCATCATGGATTGCTCATAAAGTTTCACTAAAGAATGTTAACCACAATCGAATTACGGTATCTTTTGTTAAGCTTGGGAGCCACCGAGGTGCAATGGTTAGCATGCCCGCCTTGCATACACAAGGTCGTGGGTTCGATTCCTGCTTCGACCGAACACCAAAAAGTTTTCAGCGGTGGATTATCCCACCTCAGTGACATTTCTGAGTTTCAAAGCTTCTCTAAGTGGTTTCACTGCAATGTGGAACGCCGTTCGGACTCGGCTATAAAAAGGAGGTCCCTTGTCATTGAGGTTAACATGTAATCGGGCAGCACTCAGTGATAAGAGAGAAGTTCACCAATGTGGTATCACAATGGACTGAATAGTCTAAGTGAGCCTGATACATCGGGCTGACACCTAACCTAACCTACACGCTCACAAAAAATCGCTTCTGTAACATATACTCCCAAACATATTTTGCTTCAAGCATAAACATTTATATGTTTGATCTCTTCCAATATATAATATGTTTGAAAGCATATTAGTCTAAACAATATATGTTTGGGTAGTCTAAGTTCCAAACATTTTGTATTTTTGCATCCAAATTCAATAATGTTGTCTTCCAAAAAACAATATGTTATTATGTGAACATATAATATGTTTGGAAGCATTTTGCACCCAAAAATATTATATGCTTAAAAAAAATTCTCCCAAACAATATAGTGCTCAAAATTTTATTTATTTATTTATATATTTACAATCATAACGAATTATGAAAATAAACAGGTAATATAGGTGCTAACAACATAGGTTTTCGACCTGAATGCTCAAAATTTTGTTTCTGCCCAATTGTATATTCCCCCACATCTTTCTCACTTCCACGAGATTTTTTAGTTCTTAGCACCTTTTTCTGTAATACAAACATTGTAGAAGAAATTATTCAATTGTATGATTTTTTTTATTTTAATTTTACCTTTTGCCGGACGGGGATTCGAGCAGCGGACCACACAGTTTGTAAGGATCAAAGAAGTAGCTGATCAATTGCCCAAGGAAAAATAAAATGTTAATTTTGTAATAAAAAGCAACAACCACCAACTTAATTCAATATCGCTCCCTGTTAAATAGCGCTCCAAGTTACTAAACTTGTCCCAAACATAATATGTTCTAACATATTAACATATATGTCCCAAACATGTTATGCTAGTTTATGAACATTATATGCTTGCACTCAAAAATATTGTGTTTAAAAATTTGTGTTCCAAACATATCATGTTTATAAGGAACATACTTACCTTCATAGGGCCTCTGGTTGGTTGTTCTAAGATTCACAATGGACCTATATTGGTTTAAGTGGACATCAATTCAACACAAAATTTATGTCATGCTCTACAACCTAACCTAACCTAGTCCATATGGAAAAGGAAGATAAATGCCTATGTAAGCCACTTTAATTCTTGATCGGATTATACACACAAAAAAATTTTCTGATTCAATCACGAAATTAATTGATCCAATTAATTTTTAATTGAAATATCTTCAATCACAGAAATGATAGTATCAATTAAAAAATTAATTGAAGGTCAATTAAAAAGTTAATTGATCCAATTAAAAAATTAATTGATACTATTATTTTTGTAATTGATTTTTGTTTCGATTAAAAAATTAGTTGAATCAATTAAATTTTTAATTGAATATTTTTTAAAACTCAATTAAAATTTTAATTGGAAAAATTTTCGTGAAAGTTTTTTGTGTGTATAGAGGTATCTGTAATTATGAACCGATATGAACAAATGTTCGCATAGTAATTACAAGGCCAAATTCAATGCGACCGGATGAAATTTGTTCCTCAACGACGCTCCAGAAGTAAACTCATGGCGCTCGGTGTATATAGGTGTCGGTTTATATTATATGAGTTATGAACCGATATGGACCAATATTTTTGCATGATTATTAAAGTGCATATACAGATATCACGGACCGAATTTCAACCGCATCCAATGAAATTTTATTCTTCACTAGGCTCCGGAGGTCAAATGCGAGGATCAGTTTATATATGTAGCTCCTAACATATAATTATGGGCCTAAAACGACCAACTTTTGCATAGTCTGACACCACGTATCAAATTTCAAGCAGATCGGATGAAATTTGCTATATAAAAGTGATCCGATATGTCTCAATAGCAATAGTATCCAACCTACATTACTAACAACTACTAATGTTATAGTTTCAAGTCGATAGATTGTTTCGTTCGGAAGTTAGCGTGATTTCAACAGACGGACGGATGGTATTGCAAATGGGCCATATTGGACCAGTTTTACGTATAGCCCCATATAAACCGACACCCAGATTTGGCTTGCGGAGCCTCTTAGAGAAACAAATTTCATCCGATCCGGTTGAAATTTGGTACGTGGTGGACGAATATAGTATCTAATAACCATGCAAGAATTGGTCCATATCGGTCCATAATTATATACAGCCCCTATATAAACCGATTCCCAGATTTGAACTCCGGAGCCTCTTGGAGGGGCAAAATTCATCCAATCGAGTTGAAACTTGGTTCGTGGTAGTAGTATATGGACCCTAACAACCATGCAAAAATTGGTCCATCATTGTATATAGCCCCCATATAAACTGATCCCCATATTTGACCTCCGCAGCTTCATATATATCAATTATGGCTCTCTAATTACCGCGCAAAAGTTCATATCGGTTCGTAGTTATTAGTAGACTTGCCTATATACCGGTCAAGAACTGAATTATATAAGTATTTAATCTGCCTTTTTTTCTAATATATACCACGTATGGACTAACTTACACTTTTGAAGACGATGTTAAGAAGTTTTAAGATACCTTACCATCGGTAAGTATTACCACAATCCAAGTAATTCGATTGTGGATAACAGTCCTTAGTAGAAGTTACTACGCAATCCATGGTAGAGGGTACATAAGATTCGGCCTTGCCAAACTTACGGCCGTATATACTTGGTTTTTATATGAAACATTTCATAATTAACATGTATGTATTTGGTACCATTCAAACCGTCTTTTTAATTTATGAAATTTATTCATACAATTTATACATAAAGGAGTATGACTGCCTTCTTTACTTACTGCTTGATTTTTTGGTTTTGTGGAAGCGTTACGGACTCATGTCAAAAAAAATACATTTATGTGAGGGTGAAGAGGTTGAAGGGGAAGAAAATTCAAGAATGAAGCTTAGGTTATACACAGAAAAAGTCCGTGCCGCAAAAATGGTTGCGACAAACATGTAACATGTTCACCGTTCAAAATAACATTTTGATCTAGGAGGTGATCATATTCCTTCTCTGGGTCTATAATTATTTTATGTTTATTGCAAACATTTATTTTGTCTTAGTTTTTTTTTAGAATTAAACCTAGGCTTTCCTCACTAATCCTTTAATCCAACGCTAAGTTCGATGGGTATTTTAGTCTTTTCAGATAAATTGTTTTCTCCAGAAACACTTATTGATAAAGGTGAGTATTAAGTTCGAGTTTAGCCGCTAAAATTGCCATTTTTTCACGATTACTTTTCTTTAATAATACTTTTTAAGGAATACAAACTTTGTGAAAACTTGCTCTGGGCTATTCCCCATCAAGTTATAATAAAATGTGCAACAAATATGTATAATTTTATGCCTTTTCTTACTGATTTAGTTTTCACTTTAGTGAAAAAACTCGAACTTAATACCCACCTTAAGAGAGAAATTTACCATTTTTGGTGCCACAATGTACTGAATAGGTCTACCACTATACCTAACCTGCAGCAGCATTGAGAATACGTCCGAGGCTTCCAGACTACGGAAGGTGCTAGCATCCACGAGCTCCGCTCCAGGTTTCATTAAAACATCTGAGGGCAATTGGACAACCTCCAGTGAGGAGACGCTGGAGGTACTATTGGACACACATTTTCCCGGAAATCAGACGGTTGAACCATGCACTGGCGGTGCCACAGTGGCTCAGCGGTCGTTTCCTATCGAGGAAATTGTATCAGAATCTAGAATAAAATGGGCGTTAAATAGCTTTGGATCATTCAAATCCCCCGGACCTGATGGAATTACTCCGGCGGAGTTAAAAGCGGTGGCTGACAGAATTATCCCCTGGTTGTCGGCGATATATATAGGATGTATCAACTTAGCATATATTCCACGAAAGTGGAGAGAATCAAAAGTCGTTTCCATACCTAAAGCGGGAAAAACCTCTCACTCGAATGCGAAGGATTTCCGACCAATCAGCTTATCATCATTCCTACTTAAGACTCTGGAGAGGATGATAGATATTTATCTTAGAACTAGCGTCGATTCAAGTTTGCTCTCGAAACGACAACATGCATACTCGAAAGGCAGGTCTACTGAGACCGCATTACATGAACTAGTCAGCTTTATTGAAAGCTCACTATCTGTCAAAGAATACACAATCGTGGCATTTCTAGACATCGAAGGGGCGTTCAATAACGTCCATCCGAGCTCGATATTCAATGGACTGACAACTCTGAATGTTGATCCAGGTATACTTAGGCTGTTAGACGAACTTCTAATGAAGAGACGCATTTCAGCCACACTAGGACAAGCAAACATACAAAGGTATGTGAACGGAGGCACTCCCCAAGGAGGAGTTCTATCACCTCTTCTTTGGAATGTTGCTATAAACGACCTTCTGGTTTCCCTAGAAAAAGAAAGGATACAAGTGGTGGCATACGCAGATGATGTGGCGCTAGCAGTCAGGGGGAAATTCCCATCAACAGTTAGAGATATTATACAGAGAGCCCTCCGGATGACTGAGAAATGGGCGAAAGATAATGGTCTTGGGGTAAATCCTGCAAAGACAGAAATAGTCATGTACTGCAAAGATCGTAAAACTCCCACGGTTAGGCCCATTTCCTTAGGGGGTATTGAAATTCCCTTTAGGGAGTGTGCAAAATACCTTGGCGTTATTTTGGACAGGAAGCTGAACTTTAAGCTTAATATTGAAGAAAGGGCGATGAAAGCAACGGTAGCTTTATACTCGTGCAAAAAGGCAATAGGGAAAAAGTGGGGACTAAAACCAAAAATTGTACATTGGCTATACACGGCAGTGGTTAGACCTATAATGCTATATGGTGTTGTAGTCTGGTGGCCGGCACTTCACCAGCCGACAAGTTTAGACAAAGTTCAGCGTATGGCGTGCTTGTGTATCTCAGGTGCATTCAGCAAGACAGGAACAAACTCCCTTAATGTCATACTGCATCTATTGCCTTTAGACATTTTGGCCAAACAGTCAGCTGCAACAACGACTGTGCAGTTGCGCGAGCTATCGTTGTGGTCGGAAAAAAGTTACGGTCACAGTTCGGTCCTCAAAATAATGCCAGATGTGCCTAACGTAGTGGATTACACTTTGGCGAGTCCACTTTTCGACAAAAAGTTTGAGACTCTAATTCCCAACAGTGAGGCGTGGTGTACACGGACCCCGGGGAATAAAAGATATATAGATTTCTACACTGATGGCTCCAAATTGGATGGCCAAGTGGGTTTCGGAGTATATTCTAAAGATCTGGAACTTCGAATAGCGAAAAGATTACCTGATCACTGTAGTGTTTTTCAGGCTGAAATATTAGCAATAAGAGAAGTGGTGAATTGGCTGAGAAGTAATGCTCCAAGCAATATTGGCATTAATATATACTCAGACAGTCAACCTGCAATAAAATCCTTGGACTCTGTGTTCCTCAACTCGAAAACGGCCATCGACTGCCGCAAATCTCTCAATGAGATGGCTGAGCAGCACAATATTCACCTAATATGGGTGCCTGGTCACAGGAACATACCGGGGAACTGCGAAGCAGATGAGCTAGCAAGGCTAGGAACTACCTTACATATTCCAGGGGAACTAGAATCTGTTGGTGCGCCTCTGGCTACCTGCAAGCTCTTACTGCGTGAGAAGGCTGTCATGATGGCAAATGTTCGATGGGAGAATTGTAAGGGTTGTAACGACACCAAGCAAATATGGCCCCATTTAAACTTAAACCGCACACTAGATATGCTAGTGTTCTCGAGACGCCAGATATCACTCCTGATATCTGCTATAACGGGTCGCTGCCTGATAGGCGATTTTGCAAAAACTATTGGTGCGAAGTATAATGACTATTGTATGAGCTGTCATGATGCGGAGGAAAAGGAATCAATAAAACACCTCTTGTGTGAGTGTCCTGCATTTTGTGTAAGGCGTAAGCAAATTTTAGGAAAACGTTAACTTAAGCAGTCTGCTAATGTTTTTGGAACAATCTGGTTGGTTCAACAGAAGAAAATAATCGAGAAGGTTCAACGGTTAAAACTAGTAGTGCCCATATGTAATAGGTACTTTTAGTTAATGTGGTATCACAATGGACTGAATAGTCTAAGTGAGCCTGAATCTTAATCGGGCTGCCACTTTAACCTAACCTAACCTATACCTAACCTAAACACTGTTCCTCATTTTGAGTTGTTTACAGTTTACGTTAGCTCAAATGTTATCGTAACAGCGGTGTTTTTGTAAAGATCATATCCTAGCATCACTAGAGCCACTGTGAACGACAGCAGCAGAAAAAACCACAATAGGCTGCCCATCCAACCATTGGGAGCACGTGACATGTAGTCGTAGTCCAATTTGACGGAGGACGGTATTCATTTGCTTTAACCCAGTATTTGTTTTGTTTTCCATCAATACCCAATCAATTGACAATTTCTTGTGCAGAGTTTTTGCTTGTTCCTATTTTTTTGTTCGGACAAAGTTGATGCAATGGTTCCATTGTAAATTTATTTTTCCTTCTTCAGATTTGTCGGTTGGGAGGTGTAAGCGTAACAAACAACGACATAAAAGTGAAGTTGCAAAAGAAGTCATTTGTTTTACTCTGAGAAGATGTAAGTAAGGTAGTACCGTTGAATGGATACTTGGATGGTCCCGTATCACGATCGTCGTGGTGTTGTAGTTTATTGGCAGTCTATGGACTTAATGGACAAATTTGCATTTTTTTCGAGAGTAACAGCATTGTTAACGACTTTGGACATATGGGCGGAAGTGTGAAAATATTTCGAGTAGATAGTTGTCAAAGTTAGTGGAGGGCTCAGAAGATCAGATAATAGCTCGGGCTTAGGGACAAATGGTATTTATTACCTTCCTTTGTAGAGTATGACACGACAAAAAGTATGTTGGTTATTAGTGTTCTTCTTTACAAGTCACAAAATTTGAAGATATGGAGATCACTAAACTAGGGCCAGATTAGAGACAGAGTACACTGAAAAAAATTTTGTTGTGAGGACAAAGATTTCATGTCCTTAAAATACGAATACGAATTTTGCTCAGCATATTATACGCATATCTCTCCTATAAATTTTTTCCTTGTCCAAAAGTCGATAAACTTTTAATAAAGTCGTTTTTCTTTATAGCTAGGTGATTCGACTTTGGCATCTTTACATTAAAGAAATTTTTGTTTGACTAAGGCCCACTTGACTTTAATAATTCTGAAAAATTCTTCAATTTTGAAATTTAAATTGTCGCTAAAACGTTTTTTTTAAACCACTGATGGTACATGAAGAAAAAATCTAAAAACGGAATAAATTAAAATTTGTTTCCTAGAATCACGTACTCAAAACTCAAATTTAAATGAGAATTGTGTCTTAAATGTATCCCTACTTCAATTCTCCGCTTCTTTGGCTCGGAATCAATATCAAACTCATTATTGTAAAGAAAAAATCTTTGGAATCGGACATGCTTTTTTCAGTGTATAAACACATGGATTTGCCAACGTGAGAAATTATATTAAGCAAGTACTCCTTTGTTGACCTAAATCTAATTACATTTAACCTAAACAACTAGATAATAGCCCATTCACATTAGCCTCGAAATCCACTAAAAGTGTATTTTTATATGGCAAATAACATTTAATTAGTTTAAAATAAGCAAAATAAATACATAAATATTTTGGAAAATTTTTAACAAAAAGCAAACTACAACTCCAATTCAAGTCAATTGAATAAGTAATATCTATTTTAACATACACTGAAAAAAATATTGTCGTGAGGTCAAAGATTTCATATCTTTAAAATACGAATACAAATTTTGCTTAGCATAGAAGACGCATTTCTCTAAAATAATGTTTTTTTCCTTGTCCAAAAGTCGATAAACTTTTCAATGAAGTCGTATTGTCCTTATAATTAAGTGATTTGACTTAAAAATGGGTATCTTAACATGAAAGAAAAAATGTATAGGCTAAGGTCAATTTGACTTTAATAATTCAGAAAAATTCTTTAAATTTAATGAAATTGTTTTTAAATTTGTTGTCTTTTTGCATCTTGACTACAAAGCAAAAAATCGTTCAAATATAGGACATGTTTTTCAAAACTTTATTTTAAAGAAGTTTTTTACTTCAAACATAGCATAATTTCTACTGGAAGTCGAGTCATAATTTGGAAAATAAAGTTGCCGTTAACCCGTTTTTAAAGGACTTTGATAGCATATGAAGAAAAAAAAGCTGAGAAAGCGAAAAATTAAAATTTGCTTCCTAGAAGCAAGTACACAAAATCTAAATTTAAAAGAGAATTGTGTCTTAAAAGTATCCTTACTTGTATTCTCCGCTTCTTTGGCTCGGAATCAATACCAAATTTTTTAAAGTAAAGACAAAATCTTTGGAACCGAGTATGCTTTTTTTCAGTGTAAGTATAATTAAATTATTTGAAACTAAAGTAGATAAAATCTAATTGATTTAATTAAATGTTTTTTTATTTAAACCTAATCAAATAAAAGACTAACCCCCATTTTCATGAAGCTCCGTTAGTGCTACGTTAGCTAACGAACTTTTGAACCGCATTATAAACATATCTGTCATCTTGCGTATATATTCCATATGCCAGTTAGGAGTTTAACTGCTGAAAATTGTTCAGTTAAAGTTGACCGGAGAGAAAATATTTGCAATTTAATTTCTATTAACTGGCAGTTAAAGCCTAACGGAGCTACATGAAAATGGCCGTAAGTCTAAGAAAAATTATGTTAACATTAGGTAAATCAAACTTGAAACCACACTAACGGTCATTTTCATGTAGCTCTGTTAGGCTTTAAGTACCAGTTAACTGGAAGTAAATTGAATATATCTTATCTACGGTTAGCTTTAACTGAACAATTTTCAGCAGTTAAGTTCCTACCTGCACTCTAAACAAAGTTTACTTGCATTTAAAAATCCAGGTAAACTTTTGTAAAATTGTAATATTAAAATTAACTGAGATATTGCATTTTTGAATTAAAAAAAGCTTGAAACATAGGCTAAAAAGTGAACCCACCACGAAAGAAAATGTTGCTTTCGTTTAGAAAATATTAACTAAAATATTTTACTAATGGTTAATATTTTTTGTCACATTTAAAAAAATGTATTGAAAATAATCATTTTTTTCTGTTATATATTAGAGGAAAAAAATTTTAAATGCCTTTAGTCCTATATGGAGATACAAGTTCAGTAAAACTTAGTCATTTTAAAAACATATTAGAAAAATATGAACTATTTGATGCAAATTTCAAATTTAGTAAAATTGTGTACTCACACAGAAAAAAATGTCCGTAGTTAAACTAACGCTAAATTTAACTCATTTTTATTGGAAAAAATTATTTGCTTGTAGTTAAATTTTATTATTTTTATCGAAATTTTCCACAGCTTAATGAAATCTTACTTTTTTAAGTATGTCTCAAAAATTTTATTAACCAAAAGTGAGTATAATGTTCAATGGCCGTACACATAAGTTCAATGTGAACTAAAACAAATGAACATTTTCGTACGAGTGACAAAAATAGTAAGAATTAACTACTGTATGATTAAAATGGTCATGATTTGGCGCCAATGATTTTCTTCTTTACTTTTAGTGAATTTTTTCTTCTATGAGGTGATGTAATTTCGTGAACTGCAATTAAAAAGTACAACAGGGCATTAAAATTTCCTGCTTTTAACAACCATTTGGGCAAATCTCAAAATATGGAGTAAAATTTAGTTCAATTTTCGTGTGTGGTAGTTCATTCTTCCTATAAAACAGTTCACTTTTTTTAGTGCATTTGTATAAAACTATTTTCTAATTTTTATCCAAAAGAAGGATTTGTTTTGGAAAACCTAAAAAAAAACATAAATTAAATATTTTTATGGACTGGAGGGTAAATTAAATCGGCTATACAAAAGTTAAATCGGCTAGAGAAAAGTTAACCCTCTAATGCCCAATCCCGCCTTTAGGCGGGCTTCATTTAATAAGGAAGCTTTTAGTAAAACACACCTTAAGACAACAAAAAAGGGTAAAATAAGGAGAAAACTTAGTTTAAACTGTTCAAGAGGCTTTGCAGTATATACTGAATTTTACCATATAAATTTATCTTGTTTAGTTTTCTTTCTTTTGTGTCGCTAACATTGAAAATTTAATCAGGTGACAAAAAAAATTGGGGCATTAGAGGGTTAAATCGGCTATAGAAATTTTTGGAACCTTTTACCAATTTACTGTTTATTTAATCAATTTTTTATTTCATTGCACTTTTACCTATAATCTAATTTTTACAACTTAAAAACTTCTGACTGAACCTGCTTTGGGATACTCCCCATCAAGTTACAATAAAATTTAAGACAAAAGCTATAATTTATACTATTTTACGGATTTATTTTTGAATTTAGCGGCTATACTCGAACTTAGTACCCATATTTAGTATCAACAAATTTTTATACCCGCCACCATAGAATGGTGACGGGGGTATAATAAGTTTGTCATTCCGTTTGTAACCCATCGAAATATCGATTTCCGACTAATAAAGTATATATATTCTTGATCAGGGAGAAATTCTAAGAAGATATAAGCATGTCCATCTGTCTGTCTGTCTGTTGTAATCACGCTACAGACTTCAATAATGGCAGATTCGTCTTTTGTTTACAGGCAGGTCAAGTTTGAAGATGGGCTATATCGGTCTAAGTTTTGATATAGTCCCCATATAAACCGACCTCCCGATTTGGGGTCTTATAAAAACTGTAGTTTTTATCCAATTTGCCTGAAATTGGAAATCTAGAGGTATTTTAGGAAAATAAGGGGATGTGCCCAGATGGTGATTATCGGTCCATGTTTTGATATAGCCCCCATATAGACCGATCTCCCGATTTTACTTCTTAGGCTTCTAGAATCCGTAGGTTTTACACAATTTGCCTGAAATTGGAAAACTAGACGTATTCTAGGAAAATAAAGAGATGTGCCGAAAATGGTGATTATCGGACCATGTTTCGATATAGCCCCTATATAGACCGATCTCCCGATTTTACTCCTTAGGCTTCTAGAATCCGTAGGTTTTACCCAATTTGCCTGAAATTGGAAATCTAGAGGTATTCTAGGGAAGTAAAGAGATGTGCCGAAAATTGTGATTATCGGACCATGTTTCGATATAGACCGATCTCCAGATTTACTTCTTGGGCTTCTAGAATCCGTAGTTTTTATCCAAGTTGCCTGAAATTGGAAATCTAAAGGTATTTTAGGACCATAAAGAGTGTGCCGAATATATTGAGTATCGGAACAGTTTTTGATATAGCCGATTTGGGGTCTAGATTCTAGAACTACAATTAAATGTGCTGAATACTGTGTGTATCCTTCCATGTTTTGGTATAGCCCCGTTACACCGAACTCTCGATTTTATTTGTTAGGCTTCTAGAATCCGTAGTTTTTATCCGATTTGCCACAAATTGAAAATATACTGGCATTTTAGACCCATGAAAAAGTGTATATGATTTAGTTTTATCCGTCCATTTGGTAAGGCCTCCATATAAACCGATTTCACTTATTGATGGTATAGAAGGCGCACTGATCATGAAAATTGCTTGAAACTAAAATGCAAAATTTCCAGATTTTACTTATCGTAATCATTTAAATAATTGGGATGAAAATCTACAGATTTTAGATTTCAAATCAAGGCGTTATTTCATCATTTTCTTGCACACTTACAAGGGATGTTTATGATTCCTCTAAAACTCAAACAAAAAATGGTTTTTACTCCCAGAGAAGGAATATGATCACCTCAAACATGTTTTAAGAGCAAAATGTTATTTTTGGGTGGTGACCATGTAACATGTTTGTCACTAAAATGTTATTTTCTTGTCAAATATTACCTGCTTGCCGAAATCAGATACATGAATTGAATTCATATATGGAATGATTTTATTGAACTTTCATTGCATTCATTTGGACAAATCTTACATATTTGTGGTAAACCTTTTACTTCAAATTTAGATCTGCTTATTTTTTCTTCAATAAAATACATGTTTTATTAATATATTAAATATATTTATTTACAATCAACAGCATCGACTGGCCTTGAAATATTAAAACACATTTTTATCTTCTTCTAGTACCTTTCACTTTGAATAATTTGCTGTCTAGCAATTTTGTCCACCTTTTACAATTTCAATACCTACAAATATAAACAAAAAAATCCAAAACCAATTTTTTCACAAAAGGTTAGCGTCACTGAATATTGCTTGATAATTGAAGATTCCAAAATGAAGTCGAATGAAGGGGTTGTTATTCTGCTGGTGTTTTCTTTTTTTATAAACCAATTTTCAAAAAAAAAACGAACATTTTTCTCACTAATTTAAAATAACAAATATTTTATATATTTTATTTGTTTTTATAATAAATTACCATAACAACGCGATTCCAACTAAAAAAACAACCCACGCGCAAACATATCGAATACATCAAAGACAACTATCGATTACAGGTAGATAAAAGAAATGTAGGACATTTTCCTATATTCTAACAAGTGTGTTTCCCTAAGTTTTGAAAGAATTGAATACTTCTTAATACGAATGAACTAAAATATTTTTCTATGCCAAGTGTTATTCGTATGTATGATAAGCTTTCTATAATAAAGGAAGTCAGAATTATCATTTTATAAGAAATCTTACTAAATTTGAGGAAACTTGGTTTTAGTTCGGTTTTTTGTTTATTTTTACGAATGCTTTGTTATCAGTGAATAAAATTTTCTTTTTCAGTAGTAAATTCTTATACCCAGCAAAGAAAACAGTATTAGTAAAATGCCATGCCTTATTCTAGTTAATGAACTATTCCTAACTGCTTTCAGTTCAGGTTTTTTTTACTGAAACAAGTAAATGTTATTATTTCACACAAAAATTTAACTGAATGGAAATAAAATTGCTAAACTAAATTGATGAACATTTTTTCCTTTAATTTCGAAGACACTTTTTTCTGGGTGTAGGGACAAAAAGTTCATATACACTCAAAAAAAATTTTGTACATGGAATTATTATGTTTGGAGAAAGGTTTCTTTACTAAAAGCGATAATTATTTCTTAAAATTTGTAAATTTTACTAATAATGCGCCCATCTTGAACTTCGCATGGCACTGAAGATATTGTTGCATTTTTAACACCAATTTTTTCCTTCAAACTACAAAATTTTCTTGAACATGCAAAAAATTAATTATGTCTAATCAATTTTCTTCAATTTGTCGAAAAGTATTTACTTAGTTTTGTGATATCAGCGTGATGCCAGCGTTTGTCATACTGTTTAGTTAAATTTTTCTAAAAATAATCGAAATTATTGTTTTTTTTTTGATTTCAGTTTAAAACCATGCATTGACTAAACTACAAGTGTAGCTTAACCAACAGAGGAAAGGTATGCTTGTGAAAAGTTTTTGATAGTCGGCTTCTGCCTAAGAGTAAACCAACAATAACAAACAAAACGAATGAAGATAGAGGAAGCACGCTCAAAAGCAAACCCAGCCAACCAGTGGTGCCAACTATTTTTGGCTGAAAATCGTCAATTTTAAAAATATTTTTCGTCAAAATCGTCAATTCATCCCAAAGAATTCGTCAAAAAATCGTCACCTATAAAACAGCTGAAAAAAGATTTAGATACAAAATAAAAGTTTTATTCAAACATCTGAGGTATACATATATTGTATACACAATAAAGCTGTAATATAAAAAAGGGTTTAATTCATTTTAGTTACATGAATAATGCCGTTAAAATCCCTAATTAACGGCCATTTTCATGTAGCTCCGTTAGGCTTTAACTGCCAGTTAACAGAAAGAAAAATGAAAAAATCTTTTTTCCGGTTAACTTTAACTGAAAAATTTTCAGCAGTTAAGTTTCTAGCTGGCATTTGGAATATATACGCAAGATGGCAGCTATGCCCATAATACGGTTTAAAAGTTCGTTAGTTAACGGAGCACTAACGGAGCTTCATGAAAATGGGCGTAAGTCATATAGTTTCCAGTTTATTAAACGACGATTTAGACAGAAAAATGTCCTATTCTCCAAGCGATTTTAAATTTGCTCATGTATAATTTTTATTATTATTACTATTATCGGTAATGAATAAATAAATAAGGTGACTTTAATTAAACTGGCTTCATAGCAATCAGAAATATTTAGCTTTAAATAGTTTTTAGACAAATGAATACCTTGCAATGTTTAAGTTTCAAAGAGATTCCGAATTTTAGGTTTATTTATATTGATTGCTTGGAAATTTCTTTCTACATTGGAGACGGCGACATATAAATTGTCATATTATTGAGATTCAAAATAACTTGTTTACATTACAACTTATGAAAATCGTCGACTTATAACTACATCACTTTGAAAAATCGTCACATCGACATAAAAACCCTTAAAAGGAAACACTTGAGTCGAGCATTTTAAAAAATCGTCATCTACGTTGTTTAAAATCGTCGTCAAATCGTCAGAGGCCAAATTTACCATCAAAAATCGTCAAAATGACGAAAAATCGTCAGAGTTGGCACCGCTGCAGCCAACTGCACTCAAATCGATGATTTGACGTTGGCAAAGGAAAAGAAATATGCTTGCAAATTTGTTTAGGCAGTAGCCGACTATCAAATTCCGAAAGATGTTAGGTATTACATACTACTATATTAAATTTCTGCTATGAAGGTTAGGTTATACTATACTAAATTTCTACTATATTAAATTTCTGCTATGAAACTTTAATATGTGTCTTATTGAAGACTTAAAGTCAGAAAGGAACAGTGCTTGATATAAACGAAATAAAAAGTTTGTAACGAAAGAAATTTTTGGAGATAAATGTTTAAAATTTACGAAGAAATTCAAGAACGCTATCAAAATAAAAACTTTTTCGGTACACGTTTTCCAAACGTTTTTTTTTTTCTTTGCGTGTAAAGGGGCTGAATCACTCAGTGATATAATTCCAACCAAAATGGGTAGAAAAAAACATACGCCTATGTCTCATAATTGTGGATCTACATATTCGTAGTTGAATATTGTTAAGCTTCATAATGGATCAGCTTACGAATGGCAGGTGCTAAAGATTATGTTCGTTGTATCAGAGATTATGCCAGCGAAGATAATGACTTCATCAAGGCATAAAAACATTGATAATATGCCATCATCACTTAGTAATCCTTAACACATTTTGATTGGTACTCACTTGGAATCTGGTTGAGAGCTAGCTACGGTAATGTCAGGTCTCCAAGATTGGCAATGTTTGGGCATGGATCCAATGACGAGTTTAACCGATTATGTTTGGTCTGGTCTGCATACATGAATGAGGTCTGTTTTCTCTTAGGGGGCTATCATCGTATCGGACGACATCAATACTGAAGGCACAAATCACAAGCCATGGCTATGGCAACAGAGAGATATTGACAGTACCTGGTTGAACATTAATTAAACCTGAAATAAGCAAAGGAAGGTAGATGCCAATTCTTTTGTACAGTAGAATAGTCGGCGAAAAAGCAATATTTGAAATAAGGGAAATATATCCCCCTTTGACGGAATGTATCGCCGAAAACCATAATTGGAGTGCAATGATATCTTGAATGAATCAAAATTTCTTGGAGTAATTGTCTTATGGAGATTTCGAAGAGGTCTGGACTAGAGGTGTGCACGTGACACGAAAGTCTTTCAGTCACACTGATTCCAACGGCGGGTGTGTTTGTGAGCCTTACGCTTTGTTACACGAAGATGTTAAGAGTTTTATAGATGTCTCGATTTTAATCGTGGTCATGTTTTCAGGTCCCATAGGTAAATTAGTCAAAAAAATCCCAAAAAAAATCGCATGATTCACGACATTTCTGAGCAAGAGTGTGCTTGAGTACGGAGTTTTGCTATTTTTGTCACAATCATTACTAAGAGGAGAAAAACCATCACGTTAATATTCGAACAAATGTAGATATCAATTTCGAGCTACTATACCCTCAAAACATCGCTTTTATAAAATAGTGGACAACATCTCCGAAATAAAATTAAACGCCCGTGTCGCTATCAAACGATAAAAGGAAATTGACACCAAATACACAGAAAAAGATTAAATAAACATACTTAAGTTGAAAACGTAATCAATTAAAAAATTGACTGATACAATTAACAACTAAATTTAAAAATAAGGTCAATTATGAAAATTACTAATTTTTTTACTTTTTTACTTAAAATATTTCGTGTGAAAATTACTTCATCTTAAAGTAAAACACTAAGAACAGTGAACCCTCTATTTCACTAAAACCAATTTAACTTAATTTTAGTTCATGGAATTATTATTTTCGAAGAAAGTTTCCATTACTCTAATAATTTTTTGCGTACGTTAGTTAAATTAACTAAAACATGGAAAAATATTATACACAAATGAAACATAAAGATTTACCAAATTAAAAGTAATTCTCACAATTTTACTACAAATGCGCCCATCTTGAACTTCATATGGCACTAAAGACATTCTTGCAATTCTGAACTCCAATTTTTTACTTCAAACTACAAAATTTTCTTTAACCAGTGAACAAAATTAATTATGTCTTAAATTTTCTTGAATTTGTCGAAAAATATTAACTTAGTTTTGTGATATCGGCGTGATGTCAGCGCTTGTAATACTGTTTAATTAAAATTTTCTAAAAACAATCTAAATTTTCTACAATTAACCAAAATTGTTCTTCCTGGTGGGTTCACCGTTTTTTCAGTGAATAATAATTGATAACTTTATTTAAAAAAATAATAGCGTTTTGTAGCAAAAATCAATTAAATTTTGTGTCGAAAAACTGAACTATTTTTTGATCAAAAATTTTTTAAAATTCGAATTAATTCGGTCATTGATACTATCATTTTCGTGATTAAAGCGATTTCAATTAAAAAATTGATTGGATCTATTATTTTCGTGATTGAATCAGATTTTTTTGTCAAAATTTTATTTCTATAGAAAATTTAGTCAAAATTTTGTTTCTATAGAATATTTTGCAAATTTTGTTTGCTACATAATTTTTTTTTAATTGTATTTTTACTGATAATTTTTTCAAACTTTTATTTCTATAAAAAATTTAGTCAAATTTTTTTTTCTGTAGAAAATTTTGCAAAATTTTATTTCTATATAAAATTTTGCAAAATTTTATTTACTGGACAAAATTTTTTCCAAAATAGTATGCTCACAGATACTCACTGCTTTAGACTTTCCTTGCATTTTTATTTTTTGTTAAAATTGTGTTACGTCCCATAACGTTAGATTTAAATTTTAAGTACATAGATTTTGTAGAAGTACACCCAGAAAAAAGTGCCTTAGAAACTAAAGGAAAAAATTTTCATCAATATAGTTTATCCATTTTATTTCCATTAAGGTAAATTTTTGTGAAAAATAATAAAATTGACTCGTTTCAGTAAAAAAATCCTAAACTGTAAGCAGTTAGGAATAGTTCATTAACTAGAATAAGGTATGGGATTTTACTCATACTATTTTCTTCGCTGGGTATAAGAATTTACTACTGAAAAAGAAAATTTTGTAAAAAATTTGTATAAACATACGTACTATGTTTTCGTCCATATCGTTAAAATTTTTTTAACGCCGACCATGGGTTACTTTTAAATTTTCCCCCATACATAATATGTTAATGTTTGAGTTTTAAAATCTACATCGTCATATCCAGGCATTACTTATGTTTAGGGCTTTTCCCGGGAATTTGCTATTATCCTGCTTTCCCGGGAGTGGAGTGCGGGAATTCCCGGGAAATTTTCTTTACGATATTTTTAATATAATAGAGGGTTTTATTTGGCAAATGACAGTTGAAATCTAGCTAGTGGATTTTGGAAGTGTAATGTGAATGACTATGGTACCAAATAGTAGTAGTAGCCTTGTGGGATAGAAAAATATGTTTTTAATATGTTACGATGTAAACAAAATGTGTTTCTGGCAGAATATTTTCAACACAATATATTTAAGTGCAAACATGTAATGCTCCTAAACTAACATAAAATGTTTGGGACAAATATATTAATATGTTAGAATATATTATGTTTGGGACATCAATGTTTCATAAAAGTAATATGTGTGAATGTAAACTTATATAAATTTACAAATATCGAGTAAACATATATATGTTGTGATATTTTATTCAGAGAGCGAGAGAAAGTATAGAGAAAGAAATAGAGATGGAAAGTGTGAAGGTTGACGAAAGATATCAACATAACACAGCGAGAGAACCAAAAGATAACAAAAAAAAAACGTCATGTGTTTTCGCCTTGAGAACAGCATTTTATGTTTGTGTGGACATGTGTTTTGTTTATCATTTTGGCATTATAGGCAGGGCTGTGGAGCCGGAGTCGGAGTCTGAGTCTGAAGATTTTGCTGGAGTCGGAGTCGTAAAAATTTTGCTCGACTCCGACTCCGGCTAAACCAAATTGTTTGAAACACTTCATATTTTTGTAACTAAGCAAGTTTTTACGCAAATTAGTTTCCATTGCGTTATTCATTCGATCAATGTACAGCATGATTGTAAATGAAAATCAACTTCCAATTACGGCTATCTTTTTATGTTTCCTAGAATGTTAGACTAGCAGATGGACTGGATCGATCCATTTTAATGCACATATCAATTTATTTGAAATATTTCGAACAATCGAAATTATTTTTTTTAATATTATTGTAAGGCCATATACATATGTCGAATATTGACAGAAAATTTTTCAAAGTTGTTTTTTATAGAAAATTTTGTAAAAAGGTTATTTCTATAAAAAGTTTTGTCAAAATTTTATTTCTATAGCAAATTTTGTCAACATTTTATTTCTATAAAAAATTTATTCAAAATTTTATTACTATAGAAATATTTTTTTCTATAGAAAATTTAGTGAAAATTTTATTTCTATAGAAAATTGAGTCAAAATTTTGTTTGTTACACAAAATTTTTTTCAAAATTTTATTTCTATTGATAATTTTATTTCTATAAAAATTTAAGTCAAAATTTTATTTCTATAGAAAATTTGCCAAAATTTTATAGTAATAGATTTTTTTATTAGAAAATTTGGTCAAAATTTTATTTCTATAGAAAATTTTGCCAAAATTTTATTTCTATAGAAAATTTTGCCAAAATTTTATAGTAATAGATTTTTTTATTAGAACATTTGGTCAAAATTTTATTTCTATAGAAAATTGTGTCAAAATTTTATTTCTATAGAAAATTTAGGCAAAATTTTGTTTCTGTAGAATATTTTGCAGAATTTTATTTACCACACAAAATTTTTTCTAAAATTGTATTTTTATTGATAATTTTTTTTGAAAATTTTATTTCTGTAAGAAAAAATTGTCAAATTTTATTTCTATAGAAAATTTTCCCAATTTTTTTTCTTACTGATGCTCACTGCTATAAAAAATGTATTCAAAATTTTATTACTATAGAAATATTTTTTTCTATATAAAATTTAGTCAAAATTTTATTTCTATAGAAAATTTAGTCAAAATTTTGTTTCTATAGAATATTTTGCAAATTTTGTTTGCTACATAATTTTTTTTTAATTGTATTTTTACTGATAATTTTTTCAAACTTTTATTTCTATAAAATATTTAGTCAAATTTTTTTTTCTGTAGAAAATTTTGCAAAATTTTATTTCTATATAAAATTTTGCAAAATTTTATTTACTGACAAAAATTTTTCTAACATTGTATGCTCACAGATACTCACTGCTTTAGAATTTTCTTTCCTTTTTTTTTTTTGTTAAAATTGTGTTACGTCCCATAACGTTAGATTTAAATTTTAAGTACATAGATTTTGTAGAAGTACACCCAGAAAAAAGTGCCTTCGAAACTAAAGGAAAAAATTTTCATCAATATAGTTTATCCATTTTATTTCCATTAAGGTAAATTTTTGTGAAAAATAATAAAATTTACTCGTTTCAGTAAAAAAATCCTAAACTGTAAGCAGTTAGGAATAGTTCATTAACTAGAATAAGGCATGGAATTTTACTCATACTATTTTCTTCGCTGGGTATAAGAATTTACTACTGAAAAAGAAAATTTTATTCACCGATAACAAAGCATTCGTAAAAATAAACAAAAACCGAACTAAAACCAAGTTTCCTCAAAATTAGTAAAATTTCTTATAAAATGATAATTGCGACTTCCTTTATAATAGAAAGTTTTTCATACATACGAACAACACTTGGCAGAGAAAAATATTTTAGTTCATTCGTACTAAGAAGTATGCAATCCTTTCAAAACTTAAGGAAACACACTTGTTAGAATATAGGAAATTTTCCTAAATTTCTATTGTCTACCTGTAATCGATACCTGTCATCGTAATTGATGTGTTTGCGCGTGGGTGTAATCGATATATTTGCGCGTCGGTTGTTTTTTTAGTTGGAATCGCGTTGTTTTGGTATACGGAGAGATTGTTAAAAAATAATATGGTAAAATAGTATAATAAATAACAAATAAAATATATACAATATTTGTTATTTTAAATTAGTGAGAAAATCTATCAATGTTCGTGATAGTGTATAAAGAAAGAAAACACCAGCAGAATAACAACCCTTTCATTTGTCTTCATTTTGGAATCTTCAATTATCAGGTAATATTCAGTGACGCTAACCTTTTGCAACAAAAATGTTTTATGATTTTTTATATTTGTCGGTATTGAAATTGTAAAAGGAGGACAAAATCGTTAGGCAGCAACTTATTAAAAGGGAAAAGTACAAGAAGAAGAAAAAGTGCGTTTTACAGTTGATAATATCACACGGAATTGGAAATAGTGGAATAATAAACTAATATTTCAAAGAGATTCGATGCTGTTGATTCTTAATAAATATATTCAATATATTAATAAAACATGTCTTTTATTGAAGATAAAATTGCTTATAGAAATAAATAAAATTATATTTAAAAACGAAGGTAAGCAGTTCTAATTATGAAGTAAAAGTTTTACCACAAATGTGTAAGATTTGTCGAAATGAATGAAAAAATTTCAATAAAATCATTCCATATATGAATTCAAATTAGTTAAATTTTTTCAGTCTGTAGTATAGTGGTATATAAATATAGGAAAATGTTAACTAATATATGGAATGCATTATTCCTAATTTCTACGAAAATCACATCGTTCAAACAAATAAAAATGTCTTTGGCGCTATACGAAGTTCAACTTTCTTCACAATGAGTTCATTTTAACTTAAAGAAGGGGTCTTTTTTTTCTGGGTGTATATACAATTTTGTCTAAATCGATTCAGATTCAAACTCATGCATATGGGAATATAAACCTTTATATAGCTCGCAACAAATTTAAAGGATTTGAGATAGTATCAATAATTTTGGTCCACAAATACATATACTGTTGGTATCTTCTCATATTATGATGGGTATTTATATCATTATTTTATTTATTAAACATTGCCCTAAATTTGAAATATAGAGTTCAATTGGCATCTAATGTGAAATTAAGACCCTTTTTGTGCACACATAAATAAATACGATACTTTATATAGATCCACTTACGGTACCCCACAATAGAACTACAAATTAGTGGTATTAAAATGAGATTTAGTTATATTACCCGGAGTCGAGCTGATGAAAAATGCTGGAGTCGGAGTCGAGCAAAATTGGCTCGACTCCACAGCCCTGATTATAGGCACAATTTTTTCTTGGTTCGTTAAAAGAAATCGGAACGTACGAGGAGAAAGTCAAAATATTCAGGCAAAGGAAATTAAAAAAAAAACGGTGGAAAATATACAAAAGTTACAAAGGGATCTTCATATATACTCTTTTTAGAGTTGGGACAGTAAAATGAAAAAAGGAGGAAATAGTGAAAAATTAAACAGTAAAATGTATAAAAACAATGTTTAGTTCCTCTTTATTCATAAGTAGTCCAAGAGGAGTTGACGGACACCTTCAAATATAAAAGCGGGCATTAAGCTCGATTTTTGCAGCAAAAACAATTGACAAAGTTTATTTTCTTTAAAATGAATTATTAAAGAAAATTAAAAGGCAGAACAGGGTCATTTAGAGCGATAATGCCAACTTAATACCGGCCTTAAAGGTAAAAATGATATTAAGTACAAACCACGATAAGTTTTAAATGCATTTAAAATGGTGTTAAATGCTAGTAAAAACTGTTCACGCCTAAATAAATTTATGTGTATATTATAAAATTATTTATGTATGTTTATATTAGACTCCACGTTCTTCTTTGGTTAGAGTTTTTGAATTCCTTCGAACATTGCAAACTTTTCTACCTAAAACAGTCTTTTGTTACAAAATTTTTATTTTTGCTATAAAAAAATAATATTTTATCCAAAAGCTCAGTCCATTTCGTTTATATCAAGCAATGTTTCTGACTGTAAATCTTTAATAACCCAGATTTCAAAGTTTCATTATAAAAATTTAATATAGTACACTGTTAGAAAAATATGTTTTTCATATGTTCCGATATAAACAAAATGTGTTTCGGGCACGATTTTAAACCACAATATATTTAAGTGCGAACATGTAATTTTCCTAAACTAACACTAAATGTTTGGGACATCTATGTTAATATGTTAGAATATATTATTGTTACGAATTTGACAATTATAGATATAAGTTTATTTAAATTAGTTTCCGTTAATTTAAAATTTCAAATTGTAACCATACAATTTCGTTATAACTTGTTGGAATCATCTATTCATTTTCTAGTACTTTCCTGAATTTCTTTTATGTTCTTTTGTTTGCTTATTTTCATGTTCTCACTCTCTTTGATAACAACCCCTTTGCTTTGTTATTTTGCATTCTCATTTCATCTCATTGTCTATTGTCATTGTTGTTGTAGTAATGCGAGCATATATCTATGTGAGTGTGTATGTGTTTGGCAGCCACCAGACGAATTACTTAATGGTCGTAGATCCTTCTAGCATTGTCTAAGAATGTTCTGGCGTTGCCAGAATATTGTAGTGCTACCAGAATGTTCTCGTATTGCCACACCGTCATATATAAAAGCGCTCGCATGCTGCTAACGAGTCAGTCTTAATTAAAGCGTCAAACGAATAACTTCAGTGTGAACGAATTGTAAAGTGTGAAGTCATAGTAAATAAATTGTAGATTGCCGTTATTTAAAAGAACTGTGTTTTAATTGTCGGATAATTAAAAAACGCCTAAATATAAAAACGTAACAATTGGTGTCAGAAGTGGGATAACGAAAAAAAATCTACAATGAAGTTTAATGAGCTTCGTGTGGAAGACTTAAAAAAGGAATTGAGCAAACTGGAGCTGCCGACAACAGGCAATAAGGCCCAGCTTCAAAAGCGTCTACTGGAAGAGTTTGAACGGCGTAATATGGACATTGCGACGCATGAGTTTGATTATAAGGAAGACATTGATGAATCAATACTCGTCAATACAAGCAGTGTAGAAACTCCATCTGTGGCTTCGAGTGTTGTGGATTACACATCAATGCTCAATGTTTTGAGCAAAATGATGGAAGTAAATTCTAGAAAAATGGAAGAAAAATTCGACGAAAATTCTAGAATGGTCAACGAAAAATTACAACAAATTTCTGAAGGCATGGAGAAACGTGTGGACCATATAGAAAATCAAATTGTGGAATTGGATAAGAAAGTTCTTTCCGTGGATGAGAAAATTATGGTTCATGATGAGAAGTTTCTGCACATCGAGAAAAAAATGTCAGAGCTGGAAATTAAAGGTGGTCCAGTGCGCGTCATCGAGGGCTCAAAAATCAAAACTCCTGTTTTCGATGGCTCAACGTCATTTGATGTCTTCAAATTCCAATTCGAAATGGTTGCTTCTAGAAATTTGTGGAATGACGATGATAAAGCAATTGAACTTCTATTGGCATTAAAGGGCAATGCTGCTGATGTGATACAAAGCATTCCCGCTGCTTCTAGAAATAACTATAATGAAGTAATAGCGGCGCTTCAACGCAAGTATGGTGGAGAGCACAAGCAAGACATCTTTAGAATGGAATTAAGAGGTAGAGTCCAGAAATCAAACGAGACTCTACAAGACTTTGCAATAGAAGTTGAGCGGTTGGTGCTACTGACATACCCAGGAGAGAGTCACCCACTTGTGGACCGCATCAAAATTGAGACCTTTGTGAATGGCATTCGAGACCCAGACATAAAATGTGCAACATATGCGTCACAAAAGGCTACATTCGCAGAAACAGTAACATTTGCACTTGCGCAAGAAACTGCGAGATTGCTGGCACGGCCTCAAATTCACAAAGTACGCAGAGTAGAGACCGAGTGTGAAGAATCGAAATCTATCATTGACTCGATGAAAGAGGCAATGAAGCAGGTAATGCAAGAATTGAAACAGGATGCAACTAAATCCCGAATCAAATGCTATAACTGTGATAAGACGGGACATCTAGCTCGAGAATGCAAAGCACGACGCAAACGGTCAAGATCCACATCACCATCTCCATTAAACAATAACCATAAGAAGGTGACCCCACAGTCAAGTGAGTCACCTTTAAACTAAATCGAGCTAGTTCAGCGGGGCAAGAGCTGGCTCCCACAGACGATGGCCCCACTATCTCCATAGCAATAGTTCAACAGAAAAATAACAATTTAACTATTGCGGGTGTTATTAATGGCGACAAGCGTACTTTGACGTTGGATACTGGTGCATCAAAGTCTATCATTAGATCTGATTTAGTAAAAGGAAAAGTTACACCACTGATTGGAGTCAAGCTACGCACGGCTACAGGGGAACCCGCAACCGTATATGGAAAGGTCACCGTAAAATTAACTATTGCTAACAAATCCGTTACTTATGATTTCATTGTGGCCGATATTGTAGACGAAGTTATAATTGGAGCGGATTTCATGATTGCTTTTGGCCTCAATCTGGATATGAAGCGTCGTGTAATGACATGGTGCGATGCCGAAATAACGGTAAACGTGGGATACGACGAGAATACACCTGTCAGACGTTTGACAACGAACCAGTCAGAGTCTATACCACCGAATGCCGAAGCAATTATATGGGTTCCTATGAATGGAGATTGTGAAGTCGGCCAATTGTGGGTTGTTGAACCAGCAGAAAACAAAAGCAACAACATCTTGATAGCAAATGCCCTGGTAACAACGAACGAAGAGAGACTAATACCAGTTCGTGTCTTGAACTTGTCTGACAATCACGAGCAAATTGTAAAATTTTCTGACATTGGCAAATGTACACCAGCCGAGGCAATAGTCAATTTGGAAGGCAACTCATCAAAGACACATGGAGCAGTGAGAAAACATCTAGAAGCGTATGTCGAGGCTTGGACACGTCATCTATCGCCGTCAGAGAGAAATAAAGCCAAGCAATTGTTGTGGAAAAACGCCTGTGCTTTTGCTTCTGAAAAGGGAAATCAAGGAAGAACATCTGTAGTGAAACATGAAATTAAAACCGCAGAAGAAAAGCCCATAAAACAGGCACCACGAAGTGTTCCCCTGGCAAAAAGAGACGAAGTTCAAAAGCTCATAAAGGAAATGGCGGAGAGTGGAGTGATCGAGCCATCATCAAGTCCTTGGTGTTCCCCAGTTGTGCTGGTCAAAAAGAAAGATGGAAGTACCCGATTCTGCGTGGACTACAGAAAACTGAATGATGTCACCAAAAAGGACAGTTATCCGCTTCCACGCATTGATGACACGTTGGACACACTAGCCGGAACAACATGGTTTTCTACGCTTGATTTGCAGAGTGGATATTGGCAAGTAGAGATCGCCGAGAAAGACAAGGAAAAGACGGCTTTTGGCGTTAATGGCGGTCTCTGGCAATTCAATGTAATGCCGTTCGGGCTCTGCAACGCTCCGGCTACCTTCGAAAGATTGATGGAGCGGGTACTGAAGGGGTTGCACTGGAAGTCGTGCTTGATATACTTGGACGACATCATAGTGATGGGCAAAACATTTGACGAGCACCTTAAGAACTTGAAAGACGTTATCCAGCAATTGTCAGCCGCTGGTCTACGCCTTAACGCAAAGAAATGCTCCCTTTTCCAGCGGGAAGTTAAATACCTGGGTCATCATGTGACTGCAGAGGGCATATCCACCGATGAAGACAAAATCCAAGCTGTCAGAGATTGGCCACGACCCCGAAATCTACACGAATTAAGAAGTTTCCTTGGGTTATGTACATATTACCGACGATTCGTCCCAAACTTCGCCAGCATCGCCGCTAGTCTCCATAAATTGACGCAAAAAGGTCAGAAGTTCCAGTGGAGCGACGAACAGGAGGATTCATTCCAACATTTAAAAGAACTTTTATGTTCAGCTCCTGTTCTAGCGTATCCTATTCCGGGCGAAAAATTTGTTTTGGATACAGATGCTAGCGCGCATGGTATTGGAGGTGTGCTATCCCAACAGATAGACGGCAAGGAGAAGGTCATCGGATATTTCAGCCGAACGTTGTCCAAGCCCGAAAAGAACTACTGTGTAACGCGACGAGAGCTGCTAGCCGTCATAGAGAGTGTAAAACATTATCATAAATATTTGTATGGACAACACTTCTTGCTCAGGACTGATCACTCAGCTCTACGATGGTTGCTCCAATTCAAGAATCCGGAAGCTCAACTGGCACGTTGGATCGAGAGGCTCCAAAGCTATGATTTCAGTATAGAGCATAGAAAAGGTGGAAAACACGGTAACGCTGACGCCTTGTCACGTCGACCTTGCAGTATAGAATGCAAGCACTGCTCGAAAGCTGAACACAAGGAGGAGATTGTTGATATTCGGCTGTTACACGTCGAATCTGCAGTGGACTGGCCAACAGAACAGCGTAAAGATCCCATTTTGATCAAAATTATTTTGGCAAAGGAAGAGAACAAGAAGCCCAGTAAGAAAGACATTGCAGCCGAAAGTCCACTTATGAAATCATACTGGGCTCAATGGGATAGTTTAGTTCTAGTCAATGGATCCCTGCAACGTAAATGGGAAAGCGAAGATGGCAAGAGCAGCCGAAATTTGATCATCGTTCCAGATTCCAAAATAAGAGATGTTTTGGCGGAGTTCCATAATGGTCCCAGTGGAGGTCATCTGGGAATAACCAAAACCGCCGAGAAAGTGAAGCAACGATTCTACTGGGTTGGATGCCAGAAATCAATTGCTGAATGGGTAGCCAATTGCGAGAAGTGCATGAAGGCGAAAGGTCCAACAAGGAAAAGTCGAGGTCCTATGCAAGAATATAGACCAGGAGCCCCGTTTGAAAGAATAGCAATGGACGTGGCAGGCCCTTTCCCAGTAAGTGATTCTGGAAACCGTTATGTCCTTGTGGTCATGGATTACTTCAGCAAATGGCCGGAGGTGTATGCAATTCCAAACCAAGAAGCAAAAACGATTGTGGACGTTGTCAACAAAAACTGGATATGTCGCTACGGTGTGCCGTCCGAGATTCACTCAGACCAGGGAAGAAATTTTGAATCGGCCATATTCAAAGAGATGTGTGAATCCCTTGGTATCAAGAAAACGAGGACTACACCATTACATCCACAATCCGATGGCATGGTAGAAAGGTTTAGTCGCACTCTGGAGGAACATCTTCGAAAAGTAGTGGACAACGGCCAGAGGGACTGGGACGAGCATATACCAAAGTTTTTGCTGTCGTATAGATCTGCCATTCATGATTCCACCTCTCGAACACCGGCCAATGTTCTATTCGGAACTGAGTTGAAGTTGCCTGGAGATCTGATATTCGGCGCTAAACCTAATGAGCTCACCATGGAAGAAAACAGAAACGACATTTCAAACACTTTCGGTGAAGTTCACGAATCAGTGCGCAACAAAATAAAAATGGTCAACAACAGAATGAAGGCGAGATACGATCGTGCTGTAAATACTGAGGGCTTCCAAGAAGAAGAATTGGTTCTGCTATTTAACCCGCAACGAAAGAAAGGATTGTGTCCTAAACTGCAAACATAGTGGGAAGGCCCATACAAAGTCATCAAGAAGATCAATGATGTTGTATACCGGATTCAGAAGGACGACAGCCCTAGATCAAAGATGAAAGTTGTACATCTGGAACGATTGGCTCCTTACGGAACAGGTTCTGTGCCTGTTCGGGACGAACAGGCTTAAGCGGGAGGCAGTGTTACGAATTTGACAATTATAGATATAAGTTTATTTAAATTAGTTTCCGTTAATTTAAAATTTCAAATTGTAACCATACAATTTCGTTATAACTTGTTGGAATCATCTATTCATTTTCTAGTACTTTCCTGAATTTCTTTTATGTTCTTTTGTTTGCTTATTTTCATGTTCTCACTCTCTTTGATAACAACCCCTTTGCTTTGTTATTTTGCATTCTCATTTCATCTCATTGTCTATTGTCATTGTTGTTGTAGTAATGCGAGCATATATCTATGTGAGTGTGTATGTGTTTGGCAGCCACCAGACGAATTACTTAATGGTCGTAGATCCTTCTAGCATTGTCTAAGAATGTTCTGGCGTTGCCAGAATATTGTAGTGCTACCAGAATGTTCTCGTATTGCCACACCGTCATATATAAAAGCGCTCGCATGCTGCTAACGAGTCAGTCTTAATTAAAGCGTCAAACGAATAACTTCAGTGTGAACGAATTGTAAAGTGTGAAGTCATAGTAAATAAATTGTAGATTGCCGTTATTTAAAAGAACTGTGTTTTAATTGTCGGATAATTAAAAAACGCCTAAATATAAAAACGTAACATTATGTTTGGGGCATGAATGTTTCATAAAAATCATATGTGTGAATACAAACATATATAAATTTACAAATTTCAACTAAACATACATATGTTGTGATATTTTATTCAAAGCGACAGAGAGAGTATAGAGAGAAATAGAGATGGAAACCGGGAGAGTTGACGAAAGATATCAATATAACACAGCAAAAGAGTCAAAAGAGAACAATTTCTGTGAAACCGCTTGTATGTTGTTTCGGAAAACTGTTTTATGATAAGGCCAAAAATTTGATATGTTTAAGTCTAAATATTATTTAATTTGAATAAAGAGAATATACATTCTGAACCAAGAGAATAGACATTTGAAAAACAAACAGCTTATGTTTTCGCCTTGAGAGCAGCATTTTATGTATGTGTGGACATATGTTTTGTTTATCATTTTGGCATTATTTTTTTCTTGGTTCGTTAAAAGAAATCAGGGGTCTTCATAAAAATAACGAAAGGGCACTATACTCTTTTTAGAGTTGGGACGGTAAAATGAAATAAGGAGGAAATAGTGAAAAATTACACAGTAAAATGTAAAAGAACAAAGTTTAGTTTCTCTTTATTAAAAAGTAGTCCACGAGGAGTTGACGGACACCATCAAATATAAAAGCGGGCATTAAGTTCGACTTTTACAGCTAAAACAATGTAAAAAGTTTATTTTCTTTAAAATGAATTATTAAAGAAAAATAAAAGGAATTTTAGAGCGATGGTGTTAAATGCTAGTAAAAAACTGTTCACTCCTAAATAAATTTATGTTTATATTATAAAATTATGTATGTATGTTTATACTCGACTCCACGTTCTTCTTTTGTTAGTTTTTGAATTCCTTCCAAATTTTAAAGTTTTGTACAAAAACAGTTTTTTATTACAAGATTGTTATTTTGCAATAAAAAATAATATTTTATCCAAAAATCATTCAATTTCGTTTATATCAAGCACTGTTACTGACTATAAATCTTTAATAACGCACATTTCGATGTTTCATTTAAAAAAATTAATATAGTATAAATATAAATGTGTAAATTAAAAAAAAAAAAAAAAATGTTCGGTCGGAGCAGGGATTGAACCCACGACCCTTTGCATGCAAGGCAGACATGCTAACCACTGCTCCACGTGGCAAACAAATGTATGTTTCTGTTAAATAATGTTGTGTTTGCATGGGCTCGTGTGCGCTGCAAACTATGCTATATAAATGTAACATAAAACGATAATTATCTACTGGTGACTATAACAGCTACGTAGCCCAGTGGATAGTATGTTGGCTTACAAACTGTATGGTCCTCGGTTCGATTCTCCGTGCAGGCGAAAGGTAAAATTTAAAAAATTTATAAAAGTGAATAATTTCTTCAACATTATTTGTATTACAGAGAAAGGTGCCAATAACTAAAAAATTTCGTGGAAGTGAAAATTACGAGTATGTTAGGGAATGAGCACAATCGTGTTTGGGAAAAATTCTTCCAAGCATATAATATTTTTGGCTCAAAATGCTTCCAAACATATAATATGTTCACATAAAACAAACATATTAATGTTTCGGCAGTATGCAATAATATATGTGCTTCCTGCAAAATATGTTTGGAACATATGTTAAAGAAGCGATTTTTTTTGAGGGTGTATAAATATAAATGTGCAAATTAAAAAAAAAAATTGGTTCGGTCGGAGCAGGGATTGAACCCATGACCCTTTGCATGCAAGGCAGACATGGTAACCACTGCTCCACGTGGCCAACAAATGTAATGTTATGTTTGCATGGGCTCGTGGGCGCTGCAAACTATGCTATATAAATGTAACTTACAACGATAATTGTCTACTGGTGACTATAACAGCTACGTAGCCCAGTGGATAGTGTGTTGGCTTACAAACTGCATGGTCCTCGGTTCGGTTCTCCATCCAGGCGAAAGGTAAAATTTAAAAAATTTATAAAATTGAATAATTTCTTCAGCATTATGTGTATTACAGAAAAAGGTGCCAAGAACTAAACAATTTCGTGGAAATGAAAATTATGTGAGGGAATGAGCACAATCTTCTTTGGGGAAAATTCTTCCAAGCATATAATATTTTTGGTCTCAAAATGCTTCCAAAAATATAATATGTTCACATAAAACAAACATATTTATGTTTCGGCAGTATCCAATAATATATGTGCTTCCTGCAAAATATGTTTGGAACATATGTTAGAGAAGCGATTTTTTGGGGTGTAGATATGTCTATGGTAACCGAAGATTTGACCATATTTCCAGGTACAGTAGTCGTCTTTACGGGTTGACACTAGTTACTTATATAACACAAGGGCACTTGTTTTATTACACAAGACAATAAACTTAACATTACCAATATACCTATTAAAGAAGTTACTCAGGTCTAACAGGGAAAAAAAGATTATTCATATAAGATATGTATCGAACGTTGGTATCAGAATGGCACTATCATACATGGGTCATATATCTCTGGAATGGACTGCCAAATAAACTGCAAATTACCACCAACGCTTTCAGTTTTAAAAAACTGATTACTGAATATTTTCAGAATAATTGATGTTAATAATATGTGTTTTGATTTACTATCATTTTCTTATTGTTATAATTTTGATTATACCCTCCACCATAGGATGGGGGTATATTAACATTGTCATTCCGTTTGTAACACATCGAAATATTGCTCTAAGACCCCATAAAGTATATATATTGTGGATCGTGGTGGAATTCTGAGTCGATCTGAGCATGTCCGTCCGTCCGTCCGTCCGTCCGTCTGCTGAAATCACGCTAACTTCCGAACGAAACAAGCTATCGACTTGAAACTTGGCACAAGTAGTTGTTATTGATGTAGGTCGGATGGTATTGCAAATAGGCCATATCGGTCCACTTTTACGTATAGCCCCCATATAAACCGATCCCCCGATTTGGCTTTCGGAGCCTCTAAGAGAAGCAAATTTCACCCGATCCGGCTGAAATTTGGTACATGGTGTAAGTAATGCTGGTGACATTTCTGAGGGTTTCAAAGCTTCTCTAAGTGGTTTCACTGCAATGTGGAACGCCGTTCGGACTCGGCTATAAAAAGGAGGTCCCTTGTCATTGAGCTTAACATGGAATCGGGCAGCACTCAGTGATAAGAGAGAAGTTCACCAATGTGGTATCACAATGGACCATTAGCGTAGCTAGACAATTTTCCTAGGGGGGGCTATAGCCCCCCTAGATAAAAATTTATAGACTGAACTTATAGGTTCAATTAAAGGCACAACTTTAAAAGTACTTCCAAAAATGTCCTCAATTATTTTAACTACACAGGAAGTTTTTTACTTCATTTTTTCATATTTTAATGTGTAATTTTTTGTTTTCTTTTTTTCAAATAGTTTAATAAAGAGTAAGAATAAATAATTTGGTACAAATTATTTAAAATGTGTACCAATTTACCACAAAACTGCTAAATCCATTATAGAAAAATCGATAATTTTATTATTAGAGAAAAAACGTTTCAAACAAGCGTCAGAATGCATTAAAAATCATAAAAACAGTATAAAAGTTATTTGTTTGGGAAAATATCACAAAATTTTTTAATTCACATTCAAAACACTGAATTCGGATCTCACCTTAAGAAGTGATGCAAATTCATTGCAACGGCTGTTGAAACGGTGGACATTACAAGCTCATATTATATTCATTGCTTCTCCGCCAATTTTGCACCACTTCTAGACACAAAAAGAACATTTTCACTACTTTTTCGGTGACGCTTTTTCGCAGCGTTATTAAGATATTAATTTATGAAAGAATTGATAATAATATCAATTACTATTTTTTTAATTAAATTGACTAAACTAAATCAATCATAAGTTCAATCACAGCTTTATTTCATAAATATCTGACTTCAAACATTCGATTGTTCATGAAAGTCTTTAGCGGAACTTTGGGCGATTGTATATACTTGTTTAATTTTTATAAAAATTAAAAAAACTATTGACATTTATTGATAAATGTAAAATCATAAATAGAGTTTCAAATTCTGGGGGGGCTAAAATTTTTCTGGGGGGGTCTAAGCCCCCTCCCCAGAGGCCTTCCTACGCTTATGCAATGGACTGAATAGTCTAAGTGAGCCTGATACATCAGGCTGCCACCTAACCTAACCTATGGTCTCTAATGGCCATGCAAAAATGGTCCACATCGGTTCATAATTATATATAGCCCCCATATAAAGCGATCACCAGATTTGACCTCCGGAGCCTCTTGGAAGACCAAAATTCATTTGATTCAGTTGAAATTTGGTACGTGGTGTTAATATATGGCCTCAAACACCCATGCAAAAATCGGTCCATAATTATATATATAGCCCCCATATAAACCGATCCCCAGATTTGACCTCCGGAGCCCCTTGTAAGAGCAAAATTCATCCGATTCGGTTGAAATTTGGTACGTGATGTCAGTATATGGTATCCAACAACCATACAGGAATTGGTTCATATCAGTCCATAATTATATATAGCCCCCATGTAAACCGATCCCCAGATTTGACCTCTGGTGCCTTTTGGAGAAGCAAAATTCATCCGATCTGGTTGAAATTTGGTACGTGGTGGTAGTATATGATATTAACAGCCATGCCAAAAGTGGTCCATATCAGTCCATAATCATATATAGCCCACATATAAACCGATCCCGAGATTTGGTTTTGGATCCTCTTGGAGGAGCAAATTTCAGCCGAGTCAGTTGAAATTTGGTACATTGTGGTAGTATATGGCCGTTAACACCCATGCCTAACTAGGTTCATATCGGTCTATAGTTATATATAGCCCTCAGATAAATCGATCCCCAATCACACAAAAATTGGTCCATATCAAGTTCATAATTCTATACAGCCCCCATATAAGCGACCCCCATATTTCAATTCTGGCTCTCTACCACGTATGGACTAACTCACAATTTAGAAAACGATGTTAAGAAGTTTTAAGATACCACAACCCAAGTAATTCGATTGTGGATGACAGTCTTTCGTAGAAGTTTCTACGCAATCCATGGTGGAGGGCAGGGCTGTGGAGTCGAGCCAATTTTGTTCGACTCCGACTCCAGCATTTTTCATCAGCTCGACTCCGACTCCGGAGTCGACTACGGGTAATATAACTAAATCTAATTTTAATACCACTAATTTGTAGTTCTATTGTGGGGGTACCGTAAGTGGATCGATATAAAGTATCGTATTTATTTATGTGTGCAAAAAAAGGTCTTAATTGCACATTAGATGTCAATTGAACTTTATATTTCAAATTTAGGGCAATGGTTAATAAATAAAATAATGATATAAATACCCATCATAATATGAGAAGATACCAACAGTATATGTATTTGTGGACCAAAATTATTGATACTACCTCAAATCCTTTAAATTTGTTGCGAGCTATATAAAGGTTTATATTCCCATATGCATGAATTTGAATCTGAATCGATTTAGACAAAATTGTATATACTTCTACAAAATCTATGTACTTAAAATTTAAATCTAACGTTATGGGACGTAACAATTGTATATACTTCTACAAAATCTATGTACTTAAAATTTAAATCTAACGTTATGGGACGTAACACAATTTTAACAAAAAATGCAAGGAAAGTCTAAAGTCGGGCGGGCCGATTATAATATTCTCTGCACAACTTTGTATTTAGATCTACATTTTGATCAAATCTCAAATCAGACTTCTACAAAATCTCGGGCAATATTTGGGAAATATTTATAATTGTTTAGACAATTTCGCAAAAATGCACTTATGATTCATTCATTGAAAAATTTGAGTCATTTCTACAAGTTTTCGACTTAGCAGTGAGTATCAGTGAGCATACAATTTTGGAAAAATTTGTGTCTAGTAAATAAAATTTTGCAAAATTTTCTATAGAAATCAAATTTTGACCAAATATATAGAAATAAAATTTTGAATAAAATTTTTATAGAAATAAAATTTGGCAAAATTTTTTATAGAAATAAAAGTTTGAAAAAATTATCAAGAGAAATACAATTAAAAAAAATTGTGTAGCAAACAAAATTTTGCAAAATTTTCTATAGAAATAAAATTTTGCAAAATATTCTATAGAAACAAAATTTTGACTAAATTTTCTATAGAAATAAAATTTTGACTAAATTTTATATAGAAAAAAAATTTTTCTATAGTAATAAAATTTTGAATACATTTTTTATAGCAGTGAGTATCAGTGAGCATCAGTAAGAAAAAAAAATGTTGAGAAAATTTGCTATAGAAATAAAATTTGACAATTTTTTCTTATACCCAGCAAAAACTAGGTAACCTCATCTCATTACAATTGATATTACCAGGAGTAAAGCTGTCATTACACGTTGCATTACATTACAACGAGTTATAATGACTTACTTGTAATGACAAAAATAAATATAATGCCTAATAATTTTCGAATTTTTTTTGGCAGTTGGCTTAATAAAATAGAATTGAAAGGATTGAATACTTCTTAGTACGAATGAACTGAAATATTTTTCTATTCGTATGTATGATAAGCTTGCTATAAAAAAGGAAGTCAGACTTATCATTTTATAAGAAATTTTACTAAATTTGGTTTTAGTTTTAGTTCGGTTTTTGTTCATTTTTACGAATGCTTTGTTATCAGTGAATAAACTTTTCTTGTTCAGTAGTAAATTCTTATACCCCGCGAAGAAAACGGTATTAGTAAAATGCGATGCCTTATTCTAGTTACGCCCATTTTCATGAAGCTCCGTTAGGGTTTAACAGAAAATAAAATGGAAATATCTTCTCTCCGGTTAATTATAACTGAAAAATTTTTAGCAGTTAAGCTCCTAACTGAAATATGGAATATATAGGCAAGATGACAGATATATCCATAGCACGGTTTAAAAGTTCGTTAGCTAACGGAACACTAACGGAGCTTCATGAAAATGGGGGTTAATGAACTATTCCTAACTGCTTTCAGTTTAGGATTTTTTTACTGAAGCAAGTAAATTTTACTATTTCACACAATAACACTAGTTTACAAAAAAATAAAAAATGCATGTACACTTAATGAAAGGCAACTTTTCTTATGTATTTTGATCTGCTGAATTCGAAAAAAATTATTTTTTTTTATGGAACGACATTTTTCGGTCGTTTTTCTTCTAGTTGATCTTATTACTTACGTTAGAGTATCATCTATACGATCATGAACTTCTCTTCCACACGTTTTTTCAATGGTTTATAATTTTCTGGCGGAAAAGGTCCTTTGTAAATTTTTTGAAAATTTGGCTTTACGCATCGAAAATTTTTGAACCACTTAACTTATCACCATAAGCGTAGGAAGGCCTCTGGGGAGGGGGCTTAGACCCCCCCAGAAAAATTTTAGCCCCCCCCAGAATTTGAAAACCTATTTACGATTTTACATTTTTCTAAAAATTAAACAAGTATATACAACCGCACAAAGTTCCGCTAAAGACTTTCATGCACAATCGAATTAATTTAGTTGTGGTAGCAGTTACCGATGGCAATGTTTCAAATCTGATATTCATAAAATAAATCTGTGGTTGAACTTTTGATTTAGTTGAATAACTAAAGCTCCTTTATTATTTTGTTTAGTCTGGTTTAGTCAATTTAATTAAAAAATAGTAATTGATACTATTCTTTCATAAATTAATATCTTAATAATGCTCCAAAAAAGCATAGCCAAAAAGAAGTGAAAATCTTCTTTTTGGGTCCGGAAGTGGAGCGAAATTGGCGGAGAAGCGATGAATGTAATATGAAATTGTCATAGAACGAATGTCCACCGTTACAACAGCCGTTGCAATGAATTTGCATCACTTCTTAAGTTGTGATCCAAATTCAGTGTTTTGAATGTGAATTAAAAAATTTTGTTATATTTTCCCAAATAATTAATTTTTATATTTTTTATGATTTTTAATGCATTCTAACGCTTGTTTGAAACGTTTTCCCTCGAATATTTTCAAAAATTCTATAAAAATTTCTATAATGAATTTAGCATTTCTGTGGAAAAATTTGAATAATTTGTACCATTTTATTTATTCTTACCTTTTTTTAAAAGAAAACAAAAAATTACGCATTAAAATATGAAAAAATGAAGTAAAAAAACTTCCTGTGTAGTTAAAATAATTAACTTCTTTGTGAGGACATTTTTGGAAGTGCTTTTAAAGTTGTGACATTAGAACAACTCCCATTTTTTTTGCTGGGAAAAGTGTGGAACTACTTTTAGTTGCTTTATTATAAATTAATTGTCGAGTTATTTTGATGCCTATATTGTTATTCATTTTTATGAAATAAAACATTAATTGAACCTATAAGTTCAGTCTATAAATTTTCAGCTAGGGGGGCTATAGCCCCCCCCCTAGGAAAATTGTCTAGCTACGCTAATGCTTATCACAGATCCAATTATACACGATTATTCGTTATCTTAATACCTTTCATTTAAGTACCAACAACGATATAATCGGACATTTTTAACTCGAGATATAATTTGTTTAGAGAGAAAAGAGCGAAAAAATAAAAATAACAGGATATCTCAAAAACTGTTCCATAGAAAATTTTTAAACATTTTTTTTCGAATTCAGCAGATCAAAATACATAAGAAAAGTCGACTCTCATCAAGTGTACTTTTTCAGTGTAAACTAGTGTAATTTAACTTAATGCAAATAAAATGGCTAATCTAAATTGGTGAATATTTTTTCCTTTAGTTTCGAAGGCACTTTTTTCTGTATTACAGCATTACTCGCCATATTTTGATCCATTGTAATCGGCGATAGAAATCTATATTTTAGAGATTTGGTTGCCTGAGGCAATAAGTGGCTATTTTAC
Source organism: Haematobia irritans (assembly GCF_050003625.1). NCBI lineage: Eukaryota > Metazoa > Arthropoda > Insecta > Diptera > Muscidae > Haematobia > Haematobia irritans. Next base: position 58,239,137 of record NC_134399.1, on the reverse strand, counting down.
AAGTTTTGGTGTATCTACGAATAAGTGATTACATATTAGCTTATTATATGCTTTAAATGCACTACTTATTTCATGGCCGAAAGTATGTCTGGGGAGAAGTACTTTCCTCCTAGGACATGCGTATGTAAATGTAATCCGGAGCGATGCCAATTAATAAGTGGTTATTATTTTTTAAAACGGCTTACCTACAAGATTACCGGGTAATGAGAGTTTTTGCTGGGTAGAAATAAAATTTTGGAAAAATTATCAATACAAATACTAGTTTAGAAAAAGTTTTGTGTAGCAAATAAAATTCTGCAAAATATTCTACAGAAACAAAATTTTGACTAAATTTTCTATAGAAATAAATATTTGACAAAATTTTCTATGGAAATAAAATTTTGACCAAATTTTCTAATAAAAAAATCTATTACTATAAAATTTTGGCAAAATTTTCTATAGAAATAAAATTTTGACCAAATTTTTTTAATACAAAAATCTATTACTATAAAATTTTCGCAAAATTTTCTATAGAAATAAAATTTTGACTTAAAGTTTTATAGAAATAAAATTATCAATAGAAATAAAATTTTGAAAAAATGTTTGTGTAACAAACAAAATTTTGCAAAATTTTCTATACAAATAAAATTTTGCAAAATATTCTATAGAAACAAAATTTTCTATAGAAATAAAATGTTGACTAAATTTTCTATAGAAAAAAATATTTCTATAGTAATAAAATTTTGAATAAATTTTTTATAGAAATAAAATTTTGACAAAATTTGCTATAGAAATAACATTTTGACAAAATTTTCTATAAAAAACAACTTTGAAAAAATTTTATGTCAATATTCCAGATATGTATATGGCCTTAAAATAAAATAAAAAAAAATAATTTCGATTGTTCGAAATATTTCAAATAAATCGATATGGGAATTAAAATGGATCGATACAACACATCTGCTAGTCTAACATTCTAGGAAAAATAAAAAGATAGCTGTAATTGGAAGTTGATGTTCAGTTACAATCATGCTGTACATTGAATGAATAACGCAATGGAAACTAATTTGCGTAAAAACTTGCTTAGTTACAAAAATGTGAAGTGTTTTAAAAAATTTGGTTTAGCCGGAGTCGAGCATAATTTTTACGACTCCGACTCCAGCAAAATCTTTAGACTCCGACTCCAAGACTCCGACTCCGGCTCCACAGCCTTGGTGGAGGGTACATAAGATTCGGCCTGGACGAACTTACGGCCGTATATACTTGTTATTTTTCTCATAATGTTAATATATCACAAATATATTTTTCTTATTTGCCACTTCTGTTCTCTCTTTGTTAAATTGATTTTACTTTACTTTAATTGTATTTATTGTAAAACTATTACGATAATCAAATGTATTAGTCAAAATAAATAAGCCTATACTAAAATTATAAGATTTTAATCTTGTTGTATAGGAATGCATTTAATAAAGAAATTGAATGAAATGTGCTAGCAAACAAAAGCTGTTTGAGATTTTGCAGACAAATACAACGCAATCACAATGCAAATGAAGCAATTGCTTTTGGTGGCTTGTAAACAAACAATATAATGAACTCTCATTTTTAGTCTGACAGTTATGTCAGTGAGGCAACACTTCGTATCCCTAAAAAATATACCGTTTTGCCCCACTGTACCTTACTGTATGTGTAATCGCGATGTAATGCTGTAATACATTCATGAGACAACTGATGAATCGTGCTCGTGTTATAAGGCGGTGATGCTGCTTTTATTTCTTCCCCATTCTGCTGATGCGATCCTTTTGGACACGTTTAGCTTGACTTGGACTTCAGGTCTTCTACTGATTTTTGGGAGGTTTTCATTTTTTCCTTGGTCTGTTTTATGATAGTGGCAAGTATTTTATGCCTTGCGATGCTGAGTCCAATGTTGCCTGTTAATATTCGTCTGTTTCTGCCGACATTTACAAATTAAGACATTTCCAACTTTTTGGTCACAGAAGAGACAACGCTTGCCCCTTCACACACACACACACCAAGAGAAGTCCATAGAACAAAGTTATCTCAAGCTTTAAAGAGTCATCCAAAATGTAGACGAGGATATCTGGCAGCCGGAGGAGCCATTGAGCCTGCAAGCATACGATCCAAGCCAGCAATCATCCATCGAAACGGCGGCCAACTGAACCCGCCACTGTTGTAAAGGTAATGATGTTAATTAAAATGTACAACTGTTGCTTGTCGTTGGATTAGTTGTTGTTGCTGCTTGGCCTGGTCTGTTGTCTGCTATGCTGTGAAATTTGATACTCCTCTTGTTTTTGTTTTTGGTTGTTTCTCTTTGCAAAATTGCCGGAGAATTGTTGGCCTGGTACTGATTTTACAACACGGATAACAAGACCACAACCCAAAAGGCCGTTGTTTAATGGTGCTGTCACACCAAAAAGCAAAATAATTCTTCCAATAATGACGATACAGGTTTGGATGGATGGGATTGGTACCATGCTAGGATGTCTTATGTGCCTGTGCCTGATCTGGTCACTGGGCTGTTATGTACATAGTAATTGTAATTTATTGTTATGCAAGTGTGTAATTAATTCGTTTATAATGTTGTAAATCACGATTGCTGACCAACAGCCAATTGCAATGGGGTCTCCATTTGTATCTAAGGGATTTTCTTGAATGGTGACATTTACCAATTTTATGAAATAGATGGGTTCAGAACTTTCAGTTCATAGACTAGATTTACTTAAAAAAGGTAACATGCAAGTTTTACATAATAATACCGCATCGTATTTGGGTGTCCAAAGCGGACGTCGGTTTACTGAATCCCGGTTGTATTCTGATGAAAACTTTATATTCCCCAAAGAAGATTGTGTTCATTCCCTCACATAATTTTCACTTCCACGAAATTTTTGAGTTCTTCGCATCTTTTTCGGTAATACAAAAATGTTGTTTTTTTTTTAAATGTCTATTCTCTTGGTTCCGAATGTCTATTCTCTTTATTCCGAATACTCATTCTACTATTCAAATTAAATAATATTTAGACTTAAGCATACCAAATTTTTGGCCTTATTACACTAGCCAACAGTCGTTTTGTGATTTGTTTCTAGCATATTTTTTCTTATTGATTTTGACCTACGAAAGTCCGCTATTTGTTGTTAGATTTTGTTACGTAAGGGCTTATTTCCTTTGTAAAAATTTCAGCTATACGCAAAAAACCAAAATTGCTGTTAGCATCGTGTTTTTTATTTTATATGAATTTTTTTTTATGTTTTTTTCTGCCACATTTTTACTAAAAAAAACGCAGTTTTTTAACTTTTTTAAGCCGCCAACATCCAAACTACTTACCCGATTTGAAAATTTTCTTCAAAATTGTAGGTGTACCTCCAAAAATTAAAAAAAAAATTAAAAAAAATTGTATCTCGAAAACCAATCGACAGAAAAAACTCATTTTCGTGTTTAGTAGGTCAAAATCAATAAGAAAAAATATGCTAGAAACAAATCACAGAGAAAATTTTGTTATATGTTACCTAGTGTTATAAAACAGTTTTCCGAAACAACATACAAGCGGTTTCACAGAAATTGCTCTCATTTCATTCTCTCGCTGTGTTATGTTGATATCTTTTTATTCAACCCTCCCGGTTTCCATCTTTATTTCTTTCTCTATACTAACTCTCCCTCTCTCTGTCGCTCTCTGAATAAAGTATCACAACATATATATGTTTACTCGAAATTTGTAAATTTATATATGTTTACATTCACACATATTATTTTTATGAAACATTCATGCCCCAAACATAATATATTCTAACATATTAACATATGTGCCCCAAACATTTTGTGTTAGTTTAGGAACATTACATGTTTGCACTTAAATATATTGTGTTTAAAAATTGTGCCCGAAACACATTTTGTTTATATCGGAACATATGAAAAACATATTTTTCTAACAGTGTATATAAGACGATATAAGCATGTCCGTCTGTCTGTCTGTTGTAATCACGCTACAGCCTTCAATAATGGTGTATCGGTCCATGTTTTGATATAGCCCCCATATAGACCCATCTCCCGATTTTATTTCTTGGGCTTCTAGAATCCGTAAAATTTGAAATCTAGAGGTACTCTAGGACCCTAAAGACGTGTGCCGAAAATGGTGAGTACCGGTCCATATTTTTATATAGCCACCATATAGACCGATCTCCCGATTTTACTTCTTGGTCTTCTAGAATCCGTAAGTTTTATCCAATTTGCCTCAAATCGGAAATCTATAGGTATTCTAGGACCTAAAGAGGTGTGCCGAAAATGGCAAGTACCGGTCCATGTTTTGATATAGCCCCGATATAGACCGATCTCCCGATTTTATTTCTTGGTCTTCTAGAATCCATAATTTTTACCCAATTTGCCTCAAATCGGAAATCTAGAGGTATTCTAGGACCTTAAAAAGGTGTGCCGAAAATGGTGAGTATCGGTCCATGTTTTGATATAGCCCCCATATAGACCGATCTCCCGATTTTACTTCTTGGGCTTCTAGAATCCGTAGTTTTTATCAAGTTTGCCTGAAATTTGAAATCTAGAGGTATTGTGTCGAAAATGGTGAGTACCGGTTGATGTTTTGGATATAGCCCCATATAGACCGATCTCCCGATTTTATTTCTTAGGCTTCTAGAATCCGTAGTTTTTACCCAATTTGCCTGAAATTGGAAAACTAGACGTATTCTAGGAAAATAAAGAGATGTGCCGAAAATGGTGATTATCGGACCATGTTTCGATATAGCCCCTATATAGACCGATCTCCCGATTTTACTTCTTAGGCTTCTATAATCCGTAGTTTTTACCCAATTTGCGTGAAATTGGAAATCTAGAGGTATTCTAGGAAAATAAAGAGATGTGCCGAAAATGGTGATTATCGGGCCATGTTTCGATATAGCCCCTATATAGACCGATCTCCAGATTTACTTCTTGGGCTTCTAGAATCCATAGTCTTCATTCTTTTACCTTAAATTGGAAATTGGAAATCTAGAGGTATTCTAGGACCATAAAGAGGTGTGCCGAATATATTGAGAATCGGTACAATTTTTGATATAGCCGATTTGGTGTCTAGATTCTACACGCAAAGAAAAAAAAACATTTGGAAAACGTGTACCGAAAACGTTTTTCTTTTGTTAGAGTTTTTTGAATTGCTTCGAAAATTTTAAACTTTTATCACCAAAAAAAAATCGTTTGTTACAAAATTTTTATTTTTTCAATAAAAAAAGTTATTTTTGAAACAACAACACAGTCCATTTCGTTTATATCAAACACTGTTCTTTTCTGACTTTAGGTCTTTAATAAGACAGTTCAAAATTTAATATACTACAATGTAATGTTGAACATTTTTTCGGAATCTTCCGAACATATCTGGAATATATGTAAAAAAAAACAAAAAAAAACTTTGGTCGAAGCAGGGATCGAACCCACGACCCTTGGCATGTAAGTCGGACGTAGCAACCACTGCTCCACGGTGCCAAACTAAATGTTTGTTTCTGTTAAATAAACTTTGTTTATTCGGATCGTGGGCGCCGCAAGCTATGCTATATAAATATAACTTATATGGATAATTATCTATTGATGACCATAACAGGTACAAAGTGCATGGTCCGCGGTTCGATTCTCCGTCCAGGCGAAAGCTAAAAAAATTAAAAATTTATAAAATCGTATAATTTCTTCTACATTGTTGGTATTACAGGAAAAGGTGTTAAGAACTAGAAAACCTCGTGGATGTGAGGGAAAATGCAATTAGCAAGAAAACAATGTTTTTTTCTTGAGTTAGTCTCTATGAAATTGTTTTTACATCCTGGAAAAGAATAAACGTTTATCACAAAAAGTATATACTTTTCTTCCAAATACACTTCCTTACAGCGAAAAGCAAATGAGAAACGAATTTTGTTTGTTTAAAAAGAATTATTTTTTTGCGTGTAGAATTTTACTTCTTAGGCTTCTAGAATCCGTAGTATTTATCCGATTTGCCACAAATTGAAAATATACTGGCATTTTAGACCCATAACAAAGTGTATATGATTTAGTTTTATCGGTCCATTTGGTAAGGCCTCCATAACATATAGACCGATTTCACTTATTGAGGATATAGAAGGCGCACTGATCATGAAAATTGCTTGAAACTGAATGCAAAATTTCCAGATTTTACTTCTCGTAATCATTTAAATAATTGGGATGAAAATCTACAGATTTTAGATTTCAAATCAAGGCATTATTTCATCATTTTCTTGCACACATACAAGAGATGTTTATGATTCCTCTAAAACTCAAACAAAAAATGGTCCTTATAAATTCAGAATCTGATCTAGTCTTCATAGGTAAAATCTTTACATTTATCTGTGGGAAGCGTTCTGGTTGAACTGATCTGCTTGGGAAATCCAACCCCCCTGAAATTTTCGAAGGAAACTATTATATTTGATTCATGGTGGTGGGTATTTAAGATTCGGCCCGGCCGAACTTATTACTGTATATACTTGTTAAATACTTTTTTGTTCGGAAGTAAAACTATAAATTAAAGCCTTCATAACTTTTGAAGTAATTGTGTATTGCTGCGTAATTTTATATTGTATATAAAAATATTAAAAAATACTACTGATTGAACCTTCACAAAATTTTTGTCGAAAATTCCTCAAATAGGGTCATATGTTTGAATGTGAATTTTTTTCACATTACTTATTAACTTCAGCTTAAAACCATGCGCCGACCAAACCAAAATATTAGCTTAACCAACCAAATTGATTAGGGCAAATATTTTTAGACTGTAAGACTGTTGCCGCAAATTGTCTACTATTTGCTTTTCGTTGAATGTAAGTTCGTTTGGAAGAAAAATATAGGCTTTTGTGATACACGTTGACTCATTTACAGGATGTGAAAATATGTAAAATGAAACTCCAATTTTTCTATTAATTTTCTTGCTTATTGTATCATATCATTGTCACTTCCGCATGATTTACATATTTAGTTCTCAGTACATTTTTCTGTAGTACTAACAGTTTTAAATTTTTTTTAAATGTAATATTACATATTTTCCAAATGTTTTCGCAAGATTTTAAAAGACTGTTCTGAATTGCCTAAAATATTATTAAATTTGTACGAAACTCCAAAAAAGTTTCAAATAGGATATGAACCTAAAATAAACGAAAAGGACTGTGATTTGGAAATAGAAATCTGGTGTTTTCTTTCAATGGTTTTATTGATCAAGTTCTTAATCTTCTTTGTCCATAAAGCTGGAATAATAATTAATTGTAAATTAAATAAAAAGTATTATTTTAATGTAAAAAAAACTTTGTAACAAAAACAATTTTTGATGGAAAAATTTGAACAAAAGATACCATTTCCCACGTTTTCCCCCTTTGCATGTATATGGAACTTCCACATTCCTCATCGGCATCGTCTACTTGTAGCAAAACTATCAAAAAAATCTTTGAATTCACCAAACCGTTCTACTCTTAAATTTTTTTCGGGAGGTTCGAGTATAGTTTATAACGGAGTTTGTTAGAAATACATTAAAGAAAATACATATTCTTCAAAGGCGGCTTCTCTTTATGCAAAATACTAACCCTTTATTAAAATTTTGGTATCAATTTGGGCAGTGACCAAGAGTCAGGGCCAATTAGTCGACCTATAGACGGGTCGACAGGTGGCGACTCTTTGGATAGTCTAGAGCACATGCATGGATACATGCAAATCCTCCTGATCCCAAGTCAATACTAAACAGACTAAAGGAATGTTTATATTGAACATTGAGTCGCTGCCACATCTAGCCCAGACCCAAGGACGTGTATGTTATGGCTTTCATGACATCCATATGAAGGTATAACAAGTATATACGACCGTAAGTTCGGCCAGGCCGAAGCTTATGTATCCTCCACCATGGATTGCGTAGAAACTTCTACTGAAGAATGTTATCCACAATCGAATTATTTGGGTTGCGGTAACACTTGCCGATGGCAAGGTATCTTAAAACTTCCTAACACCGTAATATATACCACATAGTCCATACGTGGTATATATTAAACTAAAAAGGCCGATTAAATACGTATATAAATAAGTTTAAAGAAGTAAAAGAAATAAGAAATAAAATTTTGACAACATTTTCTATAGAAGTAAAATTTGGAAAAAATTTTCTATAGAAATAAAATTTTGACAACATTTTCTATAGAAATAAAATCTTGACAAAATTTTCTATAGAAATAAAATTTAGACAAAATTTTCTATAGAAATAAAATTTTGACAAAATTTTCTACAGAAATAACATTTTGACAATGTTTTCTGTAAAAATAAAATTTTGGTAGATTATTTTTGGCTCGAGTGGCAACTACGATTATGAACCGATATGGACCAATTTTTGTGTGATTGGGGATCGGCTATATATAACTATAGACCGATATGGACCAATTTTGGCATGGTTATTAGCGGCCTTATACTAACACCACGTTGCAAATTTCAACCGGATCGGATGAATTTTGCTCCTCCAAGAGGCTCCGGAGATCAAAGCTGGGGAACGGTTTATATGGGGGCTATATATAATTATGGACCGATATGGACCAATTCTTGCGTGTTTGTTAGAGACCACATTCTAACACCATGTTCCAAATTTCAACCGTATCGGATGAATTTTGCTCCTCCAAGAGGCTCAGGAGGACAAATCTGGGGATCGACTTATATGGGGGCTATATATAATTATGGACCGCTATGGACCAGTTCTTGCATGGTTGTTAGAGACCATATACTAACCCCACGTACCAAATTTCAACCTATCGGATGAATTTTGCTCCTCTAAGAGGCTCCGGAGGTAAAATCTGGGGATCGGCTTATATGGGGGCTATATATAATTATGGACCGATGTGGACCAATTTTTGCACGGTTGTTAGAGACCATATACTAACACCATGTACCAAATTTCAGCCGGATCGGATGAAATTTGCTTCTCTTAGAGCAATCGCAAGCCAAATTTGGGGGTCCGTTTATATGGGGGCTATACGTAAAAGTGGACCGATATGGCCCATTTGCAATACCATCCGACTTACATCAACAACAACTACTTGTGCCAAGTTTCAAGTCGATAGCTTGTTTCGTTCGGAAGTTAGCGTGATTTCAACAGACGGACGGACGGACGGACATGCTCAAATCGACTCAGAATTTCACCACGACCCAGAATATATATACTTCATGGGGTCTTAGAGCAATATTTCGATGTGTTACAAACGGAATGACAAAGTTAATATAACCCCATCCTATGGTGGAGGGTATAAAAATGCGATCAGTCAAAGGATTCCGAAACGAAAAAGCCTCCGGTAGAGTTAGAAGAAGAAAAATCTTCCGAAGCCGAAGGAGACATAAAAACTGCAGACATTGAGGAACATCGTATGCGGGAAATCCCTACAAGCTCAAACCTCACCAAAGCTGAACCGCGGGTTGTTGCGAGAGTCACCGAGATCTGTGAAAAGGAAGCCCTTGATGACTCAAATGAAGGTGCCACAGTGGCTCAGCGGTCATTTCCTATCGAGGAAATTGTATGGCGTAGAATAAAATGGGCGTTAAATAGTTTTGGGCCATTCAAATCTCCCGGACGTTACGGAATTACTCCGGCGGAGTTACAAGCAGTGACTGAAAGAATTATCCCCTGGTTGACGGTGATATATAAAGGATGTATAAACTTGGAATATATTCCAGAAAAGTGGAGGGAAACAAAAGTAGTTTTCATACCGAAAGCAGGAAAAGCCTCATTCCTACTTAAGACTCTGAGGATGATAGATATTTATCTTAGAACTAGCGTCGATTCAAGTTTGCTCTCGAAACGACAGCATACATACTCGAAGGGCAGGTCTACTGAGACCGCACTACATGAACTAGTCAGCTTTATTGAAAGCTCACTATCTGTCAATGAATACACAATCGTGGCGTTTCTAGTCATCGAGGGGACATTCAATAACGTCCATCCGAGCTCGATATTAAATGGACTGGCAACTCTGAATGTTGATCCAGGTAGATTTAGGCTGCTAGACGAACTGCTAATGAGGAGACGTATTTCGGCCACACTAGGACAAGCTAACATACAAAGGTATGTGAACAGAGGCACTCCCCAAGGAGGAGTTCTATCACATGTTCTTTGGAATGTTGCCATAAACAACCTTCTGGTTCCCCTAGAAAAGGAAGGGATAAAAGTGGTGGCATACGCAGACGATGTGGCTCTAGCAGTCAGAAGAAAATTCCCATCCACAATCAGAGATGTTATAAAGAGAGCCCTCCGGATGACTGAGAAATGGGCGAAAGAGAATGGTCTTGGAGTAAATCCTGCAAAGACAGAATTAGCCATGTACTGCAAAGATCGCAAAACTCCCACGGTTAGGCCCATATCCTTAGGGGGTATTGAAATTCCTTTTGGTGAGAGTGCAAAATACCTTGGCGTTATTTTGGACAGGAAGCTGAACTTTAAGCTTAATATTGAAGAAAGGGCGAGAAAAGCAACTGTAGCTTTGTGCTCGTGCAAAAAGGCAATAGGAAAAAAGTGGGGACTAAAACCAAAAATTGTGCATTGGTTATACACGGCAGTGGTTAGACCTATAATGCTATATGGTGTTGTAGTCTGGTGGCCGGCACTTCACCAGCCGACAAGTTTAGACAAAGTTCAGCGTATGGCGTGCTTGTGTATCTCAGGCGCATTCAGCAAGACAGGAACAAATTCCCTTAATGTCATGCTGCATCTATTGCATTTAGACATTTTGGCCAAACAGTCAGCTGCAACAACGGCTGTGCGGTTGCGCGAGTTATCGCTGTGGTCGGAAAAAATTTACGGTCACAGTTCGGTCCTCAAAATAATGCCAGATGTACCTAACGTAGTGGATTACACTCTGGCGAAACCACTTTTGAGTTTGAAACTCTAATTCCCAACAGGTAGGCGTGGTGTACACAGACCCCGGGGAATAAAAGATATATAGATTTCTACGCCGATGGCTCCAAATTGGATGGACAAGTGGGTTTCGGAGTATATTCTAAAGATCTGGAACTTCGAATAGCGAAAAGATTACCTAACCACTGTAGTGTTTTTCAGGCTGAAATATTAGCAATAAGAGGTGGCGAATTGGCTGAGAAGCAGAGATGGTCTGTCGTAAACTGTAAGGTATTTGACATACATTTACTACGTATTTTACCATACGTCAAAAACGTCGTAAACCTTCGTAAAATACTTAGTTTTTGACAATATACGAATTTCTATTGAATACTTTTTTAGAACCGTTTATTTCGTACTTTTTTTTTAAAAAGTACGAAATAAACGGTAAAAAAGTTGTATTTATGAATGACTTTTCATTATAAAAAAAATGCTAACCTTCGTAAAATACTTAGTTTTTGGCAAAAATATATATATTTTTTTACAGTACGTTTATTAGAACCATTTAGGTCTTACTTGATTTGAGAATGATTATTAATAAAATTAAATCTGCGTGGTTGGTATTTTTCATGCCCACACGTTGTACCTAAATCCGATTTGTGCCACAACAATGAAAACGAGTTGCATTCAAATGTTTATGCCCGCGAATCGTGCAAATTACGTTTGATTAAAAATTTCAAAATATTATTATAAAAAAATCTAAAATACCTCAATATGACGTTTTCATGGCTTAGGATACTAAAAATAGTTTTTGAAATCAAATCTAAGGGTCCTGTAGGCGTTTTCGACATTAACTACGTTTTTTACCTTTTATACACGTATATGACGTTTTCGACGTTTACAACTTCTTGACAGTAGAAAACCCAAAAAATTGCTACTTGGACCATCTCTGCTGAGAAGTAATGTTCCAAAAAATGTTGGCATTAATACATACTCAGACAGTCAACCTGCAATAAAATCCTTGGACTCTGTGTTCCTTAACTCGAAAACGGCCATCGGCTGGCGCAAATCTCTCAACGAGATGGCTAAGCAGTACAATATTCACCTAATATGGGTGCCTGGCCATAGGAACATACCGGGCAACTGTAAAGCAGATGAGTTAGCAAGGCTAGAAACTACCTTAGATATTTCAGGGGAACTAGAATCTGTTGGTATGCCTCTGGCTATCTGCAAGCTCTTACTGCGTGAGAAGGCTGTCATGATGGCAAATGTTCGATAGGAGAATTGCAAGGGTTGTAACGATACCAAGCAAATATGGTCCCATTTAAACTTAAACCGCACACTAGACATGCTAGTGTTCTCGAGACGCCAGATATCACTACTGATATCTGCTATAACGGGTCGCTGCCTGATAGGTGAATTTGCAAAAACTATTGGTGCGAAGTATAATGACTATGAGCTGTCATGTCACACCTCTTGTATGAGTGTCCTGCATTTTGTGTAAGGCGTAAGCGAATTTTAGGGGCATATAGCTTTAGATTACTGGCGGACCTGGAAAACGTTAACTTAAGCAGTCTGTTAATGTTTTTGGAACAATCTGTTTGGTTCAACAAAAGAAAATAATAGTGAAGGTTTAGTGGTTAAAACTAGAAGTGCCCATATGTAATAGGTACTTTTAGTTAAATGTGGTATCACAATTAAATTAACTGAGATATTGAATATTCGGTTTAAATTAAGAAAAGCCTCAAATAGAATCCAAATACAATAATTAGTTAATTAAAATTTCCTTTAATCAAATATGTTTTTCTTTACGTTAAGGAAATTTTGCCTTACTTCAAAGACATGTGACTTTAACAGAGACATTATAAAGGTTCGTGTCCAAGATTATAAACTTTTGAATAATTAGAATTTCTTTTTTGAAAGAAATTTGCCTTTGCTATTGTGTAAATTGCGCGATCTAAACTTTAGATTTCACAATCTTTCATATTAGGTCAATTTTTTTTCAGTGTAGGTTATTATACCATCAATCGATTACACTATTAACACGTCAAAACTGTTGCAGTTTCGAGAACTCACCATCTCTTGCGCTTCATTAAATTGTTAAATAATATATCATTATTTCCGGGTGAGAGTAATGATTATGTCGTTAAGGCTGAATCATTTAAAAAAAAATCCCATACCCATAAAAAGTTGTCTACAAAATTAAAGAGATGCTATCCAATACCAATTAATGACCCATAGTATCATCATCAGCATCGCCAACATCGTCATTGTAGTTGATCACCTGTTGTGAGTGTGCGCACTTGAACCCTTAGCCATTCGTCTCGTTATCTGACTAGGCTGATGCCATAACATCTTGGGCTCGTGTAAAGCACGCATTGTTATGTTACACTCATCTTTCAATTATTTCCGTAGCCGGTAGGTCCATAATGGTCATATCTCTTGGTACAACCCCACCGAAAGATGTGATTACACCTTGCCTTCTACCTTACTCTACCATTATTGCTAGTAACAAATGGGCAAACAGGCATACAACATTGATGCTAGATTGGATGGATGCACGGATGTTGGGAAAATGTGATGTGCTCTTCAAAGTGTAAAAATGATTTATTACACATAATGTGTAAATTATAGCCAAACAAAAGACCAATTTGTCTAGAATTATGTTGGTGCTATTACCATTGTTGGAGATGGTGGGTTGAGTGCCCTTACAATGTTGGAGTCTATTACGAATATCATTTCAAAATATTTTCCTTTTCCCTTTTGTTCTTCATCGTCAAATTGGATAAACTGAAGTTGTCATGAACTTGACCTTGGAAAATGTTGGGTAACTTGTCATAAAATCTATTTGTTAATGGACACAACATATACTGTGAGAAACTAATAATGAATATTTGACAAGAATATACTTGATAGTGCATATTTAATACTCTTCAATATTGCCAGAAATGGTTTGTCGAAAACTAAGATGTATTTGACATACATTCATGATGTATTCTACTATACGTCAAAAACGTTGTACACCTAGCTAAAATATTTATGGTAGTTTTCATTCAATATAGATTTTTTTATAATATAGATTTTCATTAAATTGTGTATTCAATTTTTATATGTACGTATCAATTTTTATATGTACGTATTTAATTTCCTTTTTGGAAAAGGAAGAGGAACGAAAAGTTAATATCGTCCAGAGCTGTCTTTATTGGATGGAACCCTATAAGGTAAAGTTTGCGTCAAATTATGATTGGAAGTGATACTCGTTTATGGTTAACAATATGTCAACAATATCCTTTGAAAATCAGTTGGATTCAAACTTTCAACAAATTCCAGGTGTTTGAAAACCTTTTCTTATATATCTGTAGAAGTTCCTCAGGATCATAAATCAAATTCAAGGATATTTTAAGAGTTTCTGAGTTTACTATATATTTTAACAGGTATATGAAGTTTTCAACTTTTTGTCTGTCGAAAACCGAAAAAAAAGAAATTCAAATCAACTCTGAATAACACCTACACTGAAAAAAAAGCATACCCGGTTCCAAAGATTTTGTCTTTACTTTAAAAAATTTGGTATTGATTCCGAGCCAAAGAAGCGGAGAATACAAGTAAGGATACTTTTAAGACACAATTCTCTTTTAAAATCGGGTTTTGTGTACTTACTTCTAGGAAGCAAATTTTAATTTTTCGCTTTTTCAGCATTTTTTCTTCATATGCTATCAAAGTCTTTTAAAAACAAGTTAACGACGAGTTTATTTTCCAAATTAAGACTCGACTTCTAGTAGAAATTATGCTGTGTTTCAAGTAAAAAACGTCTTTAAAATAAAGTGTTGAAAAACATGTCCTACATTTGAACGATTTTTTTCTTTGTAGTCAAGATGCAAAAAGACAACAAATTTAAAGACAATTTCATTAAATTTAAAGAATTTTTCTGAATTATTAAAGTCAAGTTGACCTTAGCCTATAAATTTCATGTTAAGATACCCATTTTTAAGTCAAATCACTTAATTATAAGGACAATACGACTTCATTGAAAGGTTTATCGACTTTTGGACAAGGAAAATAACTTTATTTTAGAGAAATGCGTCTTCTATGCTAAGCAAAATTTGTATTCGTATTTTAAAGACATGAAATCTTTGACCTCACGACAATATTTTTTTCAGTGTATAACAGTAACGGGCAAAATTATGTACACGGATAGAAAAATATTTTTTCATATGTTCCTTAGATGTACACAAAATGTGTTGCTGGATTAAATAAAAACACCATTAAAGCGGGAAGGGTGTGCAGGATTATCGCAACCATTGATTTAAAATTGCTCCCAAAACAACAACAACTCATCCGAAGGGCAGGTCTACAGATACCACATTCGGTCGATAAATACACGATTGTGATTTTTTTTGGCATTCACGAACAGTGCTGCCGCTAGTGAAAAATTGAATGAAGTAGATTTTGGAAAAAAGTGGAGTAGATTGAATAAAATTGAAGTAGCATACATTTTTTAAAACAAAACAATAGAATTCATTTTATTATACACACAAAAAAAATTCACGAAAATTTTCCGATTAAAATTTTAATTGAGTTTTAAAAAATATTCAATTAAAAATTTAATTGATTCAACAAATTTTTTAATTGAAACAAACATCAATCACGAAAATAATAGTATCAATTAATTTTTTAATTGGATCAATTAACTTTTTAGTTGACCTTCAATTATTTTTATACCCTCCACCATAGGATGGGGGGTATATTAACTTTGTCATTCCGTTTGTAACACATCGAAATATTGCTCTAAGACCCCATAAAGTATATATATTCTGGGTCGTGGTGAAATTCTGAGTCGATCTGAGCACACACAAAAAAATTTTTTCTGATTCAATCACCAAATTAATTGATCCAATTAATTTTTTAATTGAAATGCCTTCAATCACGAAAATGATAGTATCAATCACAGTTTTAATTGGGCATAGAAAAAATTCTTGATTAAAAAATTAATTGATTTTTTTCAGCAAATTTCAATTAATTTTTTAATTGATTCAATTAAAAATTTAATTGATGTTGATTGCAAAACTCAATTAATTTATTAATTAAAAAAAGGTAACTATTTTTAATTACTTTCTGAATTGGCTTAGAGTTTTTATTTGGATTAACAAATGATTGTTTGAAATACATTTTTAATTAGTCTTCCGAATTAGATTAAAAGGTTAATTGTATCAATTAATTTTTTAATTACAAATTTTAAAATTTTCAATCATTGACTTAATTAACTTAATGTTTCTATCATGATTAAAAAGTTAATTGTATCAATTAATTTATTAATTGAAAAAATTTTCAACTTCAATTAACTTTTTAATTGGAAATATTTTGGTGATATTTTTTTCTGTGCATGTCCGTCCGTCCGTCTGTTGAAATCACGCTAACATCCGAACGAAACAAGCTATCGACTTGAAACTTGGCACAAGTAGTTGTTACTGATGTAGGTCGGATGGTATTGCAAATGGGCCATATCGGTCCACTTTTACGTATAGCCCCCATATAAACGGACCCCCAAATTTGGCTTGCGATTGCTCTAAGAGAAGCAAATTTCATCCAATCCGGCTGAAATTTGGTACATGGTGTTAGTATATGGTCTCTAACAACCATGCAAAAATTGGTCCATATCGGTCCACTTTTACGTATAGCCCTATATAAACGGACCCCCAAATTTGGCTTGCGATTGCTCTAAAAGAAGCAAATTTCATCCATCAGGCTGAAATTTGGTACATGGTGTTAGTATATGGTCTCTAACAGCCATGCAAAAAGTGGTCCATATCGGTCCACTTTTACGTATAGCCCCCATATAAACGGACCCCCAAATTTCGCTTGCGATTGCTCTAAGAGAAGCAAATTTCATCCGATCCGGCTGAAATTTGGTACATGGTGTTAGTATATGATCTCTAACAACCATGCAAAAATTGGTTCACATCGGTCCATAATTATATAAAGCCCCCATATAAACCGATCCCCAGATTTGGCTTGCGGAGCCTCAAAGAGAAGCAAATTTCATCCGATACGGCTGAAATTTGGTACATGGTATTAGTATATGGTCTCTAACAACTACGCAAAAATTGGTCCATAATTATATATAGCCCCCATAGAAACCGATCTCCAGATTTGAACTCCAGAGCCTCTTAGAGGAGCAAAATTCATCCGATCCGGTTGAAATTTGGTACGTGGTGTTAGTATATGGTCTCTAACAACCATGCAAAAATTGGTCCATATCGGTCCATAATTATATATAGCCCCCATGTAAACCGATTCCCAGATTTGCTTTGCGGATCCTCTAAGAGAAGCAAATTTCATCCGATCCGGCTGAAATTTGGTACATGGTATTAGTATATAGTCTCTAAGAACCATTCAAAAATTGGTCCATATCAGTCCATAATTATATATAGCCCCTATATAAACCGATCCCCAGATTTGAACTCCGGAGCCACTCCGGTTGAAATTTGCAACGTGGTGTTAGTATAAGGCCGCTATTGTTAAGGCCATGCCAAAATTGGTCCATATCGGTCTATAGTTATATATAGGCGATCCCCAATCACACAAAAATTGGTCCATATCGGTTCATCATGCTTGCCACTCGAGCAAAAATAATCTAGCAAAATTTTATTTCTATAGAAAAATTTGTCAAAATTTTATTTCTATAGAAAATTTTGTCGAAATTTTATTCCTATAGAAAATTTTGTAAAATTTTATTTCTATAAAAAATTTTGGCAAAATTTTATTTCTATAGAAAATTTTGAGCAAAATTTTATTTCTATAGAAAATGTTGTCAAAATTTTAATTCTATAGAAAATGTTGTCAAAATTTTAAATCTTTTTAAAATTTTGTAAAAATTTATTTCTATAGAAAATTTTGTCAAAATGTTATTTCTATAGAAAATTTTGTTAAAATCGTATTTCTATAGAAAATTTTGTCCAAATTTTACTTCTATAGAAAATGTCAAAATTTTATTTTGTCAAAATTGTATTTCTATAGAAAATTTTGTCAAACTTAATTATATACGTATGTATTTAATGGGCCATTTTAAGTTTAATATATACCACGTATGGACTACGTGGTATATATTACGGTATTAGGAAGTTTTATGATACCTTGTCATCGGCAAAAGTTACCGCAACCAAGTAATTCGATTGTGGATGACAGTCTTCAGTAGAAGTTTCTACGCAATCCATGGTGGAGGGTACATAAGCTTCGGCCTGGCCGAACTTTCGGCCGTATATACTTTGTTTTTTTTTAATAATAAAGGCATTGTCAACTATAAATGCTGACCAAGGGATACAGAGACTGAAAGGCGAACTCTTAGTGAAGATTTCAGCAACTCTAGGACAAGCAAATATTTATCGATAATCGAGACATATTTATCGATAATCAAGACAGCATAACTCGCATATGATCTCCTTAGATAGAGAAAGGACAACATTGGTGACATAGGCTGATGATCTAGCACTACCAATCAGTGGAAATTTTACTTGTCAATCGTGGTGCATGCAAACTCCTGACAATACCGATGGCTCCATAGATGATGCATCCAAACTGGATGGACAAGCAGGTTTGGGTGTCTACTCAAAAGACCTTAAAATTAAGATCGCATCAAGATTCGCCAATCATTTTAAATCTAAAATATATGCTATGCCCAAAAAAGTCACCTAAGTTAAATTTTTGCAGTTCCCATAGTGCGGTGCGTTGTCACAACTGCTTCTCTAAATGAGGCTGAAGTGCCGTCTGCTGCTATAATCGACTCTGAAAGATATTTTGACACAATAAAAGACCATTTTGTAATTTTTATTTAGTTTTTATTATTATTTTTTTTTAATATCGTTTTAAAATTGTGTCACACAATAATATTTGTTGTATTTTTTTGTTTGTTTTATTTGCATTTAAGACATAATAATAATAATAATAATTAACTGTAATTTTTATTTCGGCTGAATATGTTTTTGCTTTTCGGGTTTTGTCTGTTTTCACATTTACAAAACAAAATAATAGAAATTTTCATGTATTTTTAATACATTCGCAAATGAATTATACATAGTAATATAGAATTTAGCTTAATAACAAATTACAAAATCTGAAGAAAAAAGAAAATTATTTTACAAATACATTGGGAAACATGAGAATAGAAAAAAGAAACCTAAAATTCAAACCCAGGGGGTTAATATAGGCCGCCACCTAAAACAGTTAGGAGCTCTTTTATTTTAAATTACAAATTTATCGTTTTTTTTTGTTTCACTGAAAAACTATAAAATTGAGATATGTACTTAATCTAAACAAAATTTAACATTGATTTTATTTGTATTTAATTTATTTTAATTTTTTGTTTTTCTATTTAATTAATAACAATTAAATTGTTGATAAATATTATTGGATTTTATGGCTGTTTCAAATAAAGTTTAACTTTTACTGCAAGAATCGAAGATTTTTGATATTTAATTTAAAAACAACACAAAATTATTATTAGTTGTGTTTAAGTGTGTTTTTGTTATATATTTGGCTTATGTGTATGTTTAAAAAGCTTTTTGTTTTAAGAACAATTTATTATTGTTTTGTATTCTTTTTGTTTTTATAAAGTTGTGCCTCATTTAAGAGTTGTTGTCTGGTTTTGTTATAATAAAATTATTAATTGTGACAAGTTAATACAAAGATCTTTTGTTTATATATGGTTTAAAAGAGTTTCTCGATATTATTTAAAAGTTTTAATATATATTAAAGCCTGGCCCATGGGAAGAGTTCTGCAAACTTGTGTAATATGGAGCCTTATAACAGCCCTGTTGAGATGTAATGATTCAACTCTGCTTTTATTTGCAGTGATGATCTAAACAACTCTGTATGATTATTGTGAATTATTGTATGCAGATTTCCTTTGGACACCTTTTCTAATGCCTTTCTGTATTATTTCATTGAGTATAGGAGTATTTTGTTGTTGTTGTTTTTGTATTGAAACAAAAAGTTTATTTATACATGAATATATATATTTTCCTTAAAAAAAAATTAATATGTATATTGGGAAGTATATAAGACGAGTTTTGTTTTGATTTTTGATTATACGATTTCAAATGATTTGGGTATATTCCTTATATATTTCATGTATCATTAAACTAAGCACCAAATTATATTTAATGTTTTTTTGTTTTCGTATGAACTTAAAATCTAAAATAGAGGGGGAAAAAGAAAACTGAAAAATTAGGTATTTATTAGAAAACATATGAGTGTTTGATTTTTTTTCAGAAATCATAAAATTATAGAGTGCCGGGTCTGTGTGTTCCGATTTTTTTATTGCCATTGAATCTGAAAATAAAGAAATCTTCTCAACTCACAACCCTATATATTAATTGTTTTCTTGCTAAAGGGGTATAGGTTAACTACCCCCATTGGCAATGGTCCTTTCACTTTGTCATTTTCTAATATTCTTGGGCCTAACTAAAATTCTTTTGCAAAATCATCACTTATACAGTACGCAAAATCTGTACAAAACTTAGCTAACTATTATACCAATGCCTTTTTTTATCATTCTGTAGGTCATAAACCAAGATTCAGATTCGTTTAATTGATATATTAAGGCTGTTTCTATCATAAGCTATGAAAGAAAAATTCCATAATAAATAGAAGAAGAAACAATGGGGCGTTCACACAAATCAATTTGTCGTTATTATTATTTCGCATGTGGTTTCTGTATTCAATATCTCAAAAATTGATTTTTGAGATATTTTTATTTGCCGATCTATTATGGCAACTCTGGTTTGTGTAAAAGATTTGTTAGAAAGTTCTATGGTATGTTGACAATCCATTCATGTATGTCCGCCTCTTTCTGTAAGTCGGACGAGCTCTATCGATCAACTGATATGGAGACAAACAGCTGAATTTATAACCAAAAATCAGTTGTTTTTATGTATTTCAGTCGATCAATAGAGCTCGTTCGACATACAGAAACATGGTGTTAAATTACTTAACTTGCAAATATATTAGGGATGCCATAGGTTAAAGTGGCAGCCCGATTTATTTCAGGTTCACTTAGACTATGTGCCATAGTTTGACATGAACCTGTCAACAGTTGCAAAAAAGTGTCCTTTTTAACAAAAGATTTTTTGGTTAATATAAAACATGGTTTTGGAGGAACAAATCTCTACATATTTAGTTTATCCAACAAATACTTTGCGTGAAGACCCCTTAATTTATAAAAATTTCGAAAATAAATCAAGATTTAATTTATTTATAATCAGTTTCTTATAAATTCTACTATATTTCTATCAAAGTGCAAAAATAAATGTTTCTCTGTTTCTCTAGTTTTGGTTTAATACTACAGTAGTATATTTCTTTTCATATATAAAAAAAAGCATCCACAATCATCTAATTATAAGTATGGGAGCTTGTGGAACTTCTCAAAAAATTTCTAGAAAACTATTTTTGTTTATATTTTTATGCTTTTAATATATATTTATTTATCAGCAGATTAAAATCCAAGTATGAAATATTATAAAAGTGTACCATTATATAGGAAAAGTATATGAATGTATGTTGTAATTTAATTTATTTATAGTTTTTGTTTGTTTATTAAAAAATTCTAATGCTACTCTGTATATTATATATGATTGGTGTTTTTTCTATGAGAGGCATTTTTAATTTCAATAATGATTAAATTTTCAAGACCTGATTGGAATTTCTTAACTTTTGAGGCTATATGGAAGGGGATTATATGTAAGTACAGTTATTTATTTGTTTTTGTATATTATTGAGATTTTAGAGGGAATTTAAAGGGCTATACGTATGTTTGTTATTAGGTTATATGTTTTCGGAAACTTTTTTTATGGCAGTCTCTATTTAAAAGTGTTTTTTTAATTTATAGTTTTAAAAATGTTATTTTTATACTTTTTTTTTTAAATTCGTTTTAAAACTTTAAAATTCATTCTGAAAATTCCTGTAGGAATAAAATTAAAAAGGATATATATTGTTTTTAATTGCCATTTAAATTTAAAATGCTATATATATTTTAAATAAAAAACATACAAATGTTTTATTGTGGTATTTTAGATCGAGTATTTTTATGATACTTTTTTCTCTGTGTACAACAAATGACTGTCAATGTCAACTAAAAGGTAAATAATTTATAGCAAATTAGCAAACCAAACCAAACATTTGAAAAATAGTCGAACTCTAGCAAATTCCAACATTTGAAAAATCCTCGAACTCAAGTTACATTCAAAATCCTGGACTTGAAAATGAAAGATATTCACATCTATGTGATTGCAGTCTACATTTGTATGTATTTTATTTTCTTAATAGTGCTGCTCACGTCAAAATAAAAACCAACAACAAAAACTTCAATATTTAAAACATATGTATATGAATCAATATTCTTATTTACAATTATAGGGCTGTTTTCTTTTAGCACTGGATGCAACATTTGTATGGGCTATCCAGAACATCTCATCAGAGCAAGTCGCGCCGATGTTGCCAGATTGTATTTTGATAAAGTGACGCTTCTTCGATTCACAATAGCAATTTATTGTGACTAATTTATGGAAAAACATGAAATTCAAAGTGGTACAGTGTCATAGATAATCGCAGCAGTAAATATTTATTACTAATTGGAGCATTTCAAACATTAAAAATGCAAGATTTCACTTCTTTTCTGTGATTGTTTTTAAACAGCTGATGACAGTGTTGCATATTTTTGAAGATGTCCTGGATAAACGATTACTGTGGTTTCTTTTAGTCCTTCACGGCTTAAGGTATCCAGTGCTAAAAGAAAACAGCCCTTATATTAAAAAAAATTGTCAATCGTCTAAGAACATTCATTACCATTTTACTTACGACCAATTTTTCATATTCAAAACGAGTGTTTTCGTTCGATTAGGATGTCCAAAACAGCTGAATTTATAAAGAAACATCGAACGAAAGCGTTCGTTTTGGATATGGGAAATTCGCTGTTAATTTACTTTCTCATAAAATATTTGCTATTTGTTTTCGGATAAAAAATTTTCCGAACATACATTCACATTACTTTGAAGTACTTTTTCATTTCAACACTCAGACGCGATTCTGCATCGATCACATTATTATAGATTTTATGAATTGTTGTTATTGTTTAAACGGTTCTGTTGTAATAAATGCTAAGGTTTTCTAGGTGATTTCGGAAATCCCACAATTCGGCGAATTTGTGGTGGTAACAACTTATGTTAGTAAAGTTCTGTATGCTGGCGCACGGGCGCTGGAATCTTAGACATGCCACGTTCACGACGTGGTGATACAATCACTGACATATCACGTGAGTTATTACTCTCACACGACGATGCGGCCGAACTACGTTTGGACGGGGCCTTTGTGGGTGGTGAACAACTTGCCGAACGCTCCAGATTACCATTGCTGTGTACCCAAGCACTGGTAAAGTCATCGTACACTGGTTTCTTGGGATTTTGAGAACGATTCGGATTCGAGGATTGGGTACCTTGAACCTTGGAATTAGTGGTGGAATACTGCAGTAGCAGAGTTTTCATTTTTTCCAGAATTTGTGCATCGTTTTTAGCGCTGCTGGCTGCTTCCAACAGTTGTTGGGCCAATGGTGAGTTTGCATGATTTTTGACCGGCGATGTTGTCAGAGAGGCTGTACAACCTTTTATTCTACGTCCATTACTGTCATACAGAATATGTGATGACCTGGTCTTAGAGTTACGTTCAAAGGGTGAAGCCGTGGTTGTGTTACCAATACCACTAGCGTGTGGGGTAAATGTGTCACTTGTCAGAGTGGGACGTTTGCGTCCGCCTCCATTAATTGCATTTCTACCACTCCAGGTGTTATGGGCATCTTTTGCTGTTGGTACAGTCACTGGCGCTGGCGATTTACTTTTCCGGGCCTCATTAATCGAAGTGAAAGCGGATGGTGGTTTCCTTACAGAACGATAGACGGGTTTGGCACGATTCATAACCGGAAGGCCAGTACGTGAGTGTAGATCCTGTAGGCTTCCGGTATTGCATGTGCTATTATCTATACTACGGCGTCTTTGTGGTGTTGCCATGGGTGAACAGGGAATTTTACATTTATTTGAGGCCATACCAACTTGTTCCTTGGCTTGAGTTGACTTCTTAGTCGTTACTATCTTGCCATCTGTGGTATCTTCAGTACTTGAACCGAATATTTTATTGGCATAACCACTTCGTTTTAGTCCAGTATTTTCAGCTATATCAACCGTAATAGCTTCGTCTGTAATAAAGATGCCAGATTGTTCAAATTTATTGGTTGGAACTTGAATTTGTTCGGCATTTAATACGGCTGGCAAAGATTGTGGCCCAACATCAACGTCGTTGTGATGGAGATCTTCATCGTTTTGTGTGGTATAACTATTTTCCATGGTTTCAGGAGATTTTTGTGATGTGGTGGTAACTTCCTCACTGGGTGAAATTTGAGAATCACTTGATGTCTGATCGTGACGCACTGAAAATGAGAAAGAAAAGACGTAAGTGAGACAGTGATATGCAATAAAATATTTGCTAATATAGCGTTCAGAATGTGCATGAAATCTCAAGGAATTGTGAATGTAAATAGGACAACATGCTGTCCGTGGGTTGTGTTCTAATAACGTAGATTGAAACGGGGAATGCTCCATGAAGTTGGAAATGCATTCAGTACTGTTAAGACACAAGCTCGACTCATATGCGGCAGTGTGGACTTAGTGAAGAAATATGCGGAACCAACAGGTGAGCGAGAAGAAAGACCTCAGGATGCATGCCGATATAACATGGGTTGGCGACAAAGATCCCTGCTCACTACTTATAAAGTACTAGGCTGATCAAAGGTGAACCAATGTAGCACTGTCGAAAGGTTTTGGGATAGGAAACAGATCAGCCATAATATGTTACTATACCCAGACCTTGACAGAAACCAGAGTTCGGACCCGAGATTCGGACCCGATTACTACCAATATACTCTCGAGCAAGATTTGTCAGATTTCATTATTTAAAATAATAAAAGGGTGATTCCATAGTAATACTCTTTGGAATTTTAAATTGCAAAGAGTTCAATCACAAGATCTCTGTGAATACTTATGATCAACTCTTCGAGAGATAAGAGATAAATTCACCACTGTGGTATCACAAGGGACGGAATAGTCTAAGTAAGGAATAAAGAGCTGCCACTACCATGACCCTTAGTCTGCAAGGTGGGCGTGTTTCCGGACAGGGGTTATTGTGATTCATGAGGAATCGGTAGCGGGCATGATCCTGGACTATCCACACAAATATCGTAACCTCGCAAGGAACCTGAGGGTACTTGTGGTCTTTCAAACCTAGTGTAGGATCTGTGATCATCGCTTTATTTGCCCTAACATATAACGTCTCAATACTCGTAATTAAACAAGTGAGTAAAGTAGAAAGTCGGGCGGGGCCGATATAGTCGGCATAAACCACCCCTACTGAATTAGTTTACATTGTTTGTGGGGTATCAATGGTATAGGTTTGGGGAAACCCGCATTTCCATATTTAAGAATGGGAGTTTAATCACAATCTGAACAGAAATATCTGATTTTAGGAGCTATAGTTGATTCTACAGAGTTAGTTTGCCACTAATATTGAGTCCATTATTAAATAAACGCAATCTGACCCCATTTATCGAAATAGGATGACACATATATATGGGAGTTATATCTAAATTTGTTCCGATTTTCTCCAAATTCAATAGCGTTCGTCTATGTACCAAAAAACCGCCACATATCAAATTTAATTAAAATCGGTTAATAATTGCGACCGGAATCCTGCGAAAAACAAATACATGGATGTACGGATGGACGGACGGACACCAAGCGCTAGATCGACTCAGGAGGTGATTCTGAATCGATCGGTATATATTTTATGGGGTCTAAAATCAATATTTCTGGTAGGCAAATTTTTTTTGCAGATCAAATCTATTAAACCCGAACTGTGGTTAGGGTATAATATGTCTAAATCGAGAAGAGATGTTGGGACCATATTTATTGGATGGCTTTTTGGAATTTCTTGAATGGACATTCCCTATTCAAATGCTGGAACATCTTATTGATATGCAATAACAGGTTGCCACTTTAACCTGCTACCCTTTTCAGTTGAGTTATGGCATTTTTTCTCTAAAATCAATTTAGAATTTATGAAAAGTACTTACCATTATTGTCTGCGTCATCCATCGATGCTTGACTGTGTATGGATTCACGTTTCTGGGCTGACGATTGAATAACGCCCAAACTGCGATATCCTTCATCACTGATCTCACTTCCATTATCGCTGATATTCTCGAACTTATTACTATTTGCACTGGCATCGGAACTTTGAGTTACTGTACCATGGCCGGAAGATGATTGATCAAAACTATCGAATTGCACATGTCCACTGTTGCTTCCTGCAACGCCTCCGTTCTGCTCCACTGTTATAGGCAATGATTTTGGTCCATTATTATAGGAATCCAATGATGATTGCTTCTTACGCATATCAATTAAACGTCTTGGACTTGGTGACATAGACCGACGACCTACACTGGGCGAGGCCAGGGAATTGCTAGCATTTGCATCCTGATACGCTTGATTTGCTGTATAGAATTTACGCTGTTGTATGGTTGGACTAGGGCTGCGATTTTTGTTGAGACTTCCATAGACAGGAGCTAGCAATGAGGACGACGAGGAAACCAAATTATTGTTGCTTGTCAATGAGGTATTTACGTTGTTGGCTGGGCCTGCTGCAGTGTTGCTGTGATTGGAATTGATTTTGCGTGCCGTTGGTGGTGATCTGTAAAATGATATGGAATTGAAGAAAGTCCCCCAAGGGTTAGGGAATTAGTTTTAATTTGCAGTTAATTGAGCAATAAAAAAAGCTGGTAATCAATTTAAGTCATAGATTTAAGTTGTAATCGAAATAATGGCAATTAGTGCCAACCTGAGGGTAGTTCAGAGTGTTAGTGAAAGCATTTCTAGTCTCTCATGACCATGTGCTTGTAAGTTAATCGTATTTATTCCACTTGGTTGCCTACAATTAATTGCAGCACAGCCAATGAGTGGAGCGATAAAGTTGCTAATTCTTTTTTAAGCATACCAGAGTTATTCAAAAATATTCTCAAAGTGTATCAAATATCCCATAGACACAAGTTAAAGTCCAAAGTTTATGTCAAGAACAAGTATCCCATAAATAAAAACAGGTAGACCTCGACGTTTTAAATTGGGAAAAATCTTCCCCACGCTACAAACAAACTCCCGTAAAAATACCAGCACTTGGAAAGCCTATCTAACTAGAGTACGTAATAGGATAGTGCAGACTTACAGCAATGTCTATTTCCAGACCAATTTACAAAGCATTACTATGTTGCGGTAATTGGAGCACTATTTCGATATTAGCCAATATCGATGTTATATATAAGTTGGGTAGTTTGCACTCGCGATAAGTATACTCAAAAGAATGTCCAAAATTTAGAGACGATTGGTTAAGTATTAAATACGTTTGGAAGAAGTAATTAGCACAACAGATACCTTGTTGCCTAATTGGAAGCGGATCTTTTGAGAAATTAGGACAATAATGGAAAGTATGAGTTTGAAGGTTCATACCCTTATAAACTGTCTGCTTTGCAGTTCCCTATAGTTAAGCTTCCATTTTAGGTCAATATTGAATTTTTCAACAATCTCTTTGAGAGATTTGTTTTTGAGTTAGTTATTTAAAAAGAGTATCCAGGATTAGTGTTTAGTCTTCTGTGCCTTCTTAATTCTTCCATCCATCAATTTTTTTTGATTTAAAAATTTCCTAATTTGTTTTCGGTCCTTGTTTCCAAGCGGAGTAAGGTTCCGAATCACCTCTTCAGCGATATTTTGGGTTATATATCATGTAATAGTAGGTCAGTGCTTCAAGGACTCCTCCTCCTCCTCAGAACGAAAATTTTCGTGAGTCATGCTGATGACAATGACGTGAGTGTGCGTTATTAACAAACCAAATGTCGTGCGTGAGCTTGAGTCACGAAAATAATTGAATAACGAACTTCGGAAAAATACGCTCACGAAAATAATCCCGCCCACGGACATAAAATGCTTACGAGTTAAATTCATTTACAATTTTAGTGACACCTGGGATGTTAAGAGGTTAATAGCGCTCTAGATTTTTAATCATGCTCACATTTTCAGACCCTAAAATAAATTACTCATAAAATTATTCGTGAGTCACCATATTTTTAGTGAGCCACGACATTTAAAAGATTTTCGTGCGTGAGTACAAATTTTAGCATTTATGATTTATCAGACGAGATATAGGACAATTTGTGTTCGAGATATAGGACAATTCGAGTAGTTTTTACAATTTTTACTACTTAGCAGTGGCCATTTTGAAAGGTATTGGTTAGTAGATCTCTCAATTGTGGGTTGTGATATTTTATTTGGCCAAGTCGGGCGATATTTCCACAAGTCGGAGCCTTAGGTTAGGTTAGGAGGCAGCCCGATGTATCAGGCTCACGTAGACTATTCAGTCCATTGTGATACCACATTGGTGAAATAAGTCGGAGTCTTATTTAAAACTCAACAATTCTGGGGAAAGTCTGGCATTACAGTGCGTAGGATATGACTAAGATATGGGGAAATCATCACATCATCATTTTGTGTAAAATGTGGGTATTTTGGCCATATTTGCATAAATCGGAAGAACAAATATATGGAGGCTTTATGTAAATCTGAACCATATTAGACCAAAATTGACACACTTAAATATTATATTAAATACGTTCTCTGTGGAAAGTACCGAGTCAATTGGAGGAAAATCCCATTTAACATGGGTCTAAAATATGAAACATTCTACCATATTTGCCCAACTCTGCCGTACATATAAATTTGGCATGCAAGTTAGAAAAATTATTCTGTTATCTCTGAAAAATTTCACGTAAATCGGTGTATAACTTTGGCCTCCGTGGTCATATGAGTGTAAATCGGGCGAAAGATATATGTAAGAGCTATATATAAATCTGAACCGATTTCAACTAAATTTGGCAAACTCAACGATACTATTAAACGTACTCCTTGTGCAAAATTTAAAGGAAATCAGTGCAAAACTCTGGCTTTTGGGATAATAGAAGTGCAAATCGGAGAAATATATATATGGGAGCTATATCTAAATCTGAACCGATTTTAACCAACTTTAGAACACTTAAGGATACTATTAAACGTAATAGTAAAGCAAATCAGGGCAATCCTCTGGGTCTATGACTGCTATTTCTTGGCGTTACATACAAATGCACAAACTTATTATACCCTGTACCACGGTAGTGGTGAAGGGTATAAAAACGCATAAAAAAATTCTGGAATTTCTGACTTTCTCATATCCGCACGCAGATTAGGAATATGATCACCCAAACATGTTTCAAGATCAAAATGTTATTTTTGGACGGCGAACATGGAACATTTCTCTCTCACTAATGCTAGTGACATTTCTCTGTATTTCAAAGCTTCTCTAAGTGGCTTCTCCGTAATGTGAAACGGAGGTACCTTGTCATTGAGCTATACATGGAATCGGACAGCACTTGGTGACAATATAGAAGTTCCTAATAGTCTAATGGTGATTTCGTGTTCCCTAAAAATGGTACAAAATTTTACGGTGTTACCACAACGTTGCCAAAACCCCCTGCAAAGACAACGCCGTTTGCGTTTGAAAACGAAAAAAAATGTGCAACACTGATACAAAATCCAAGCAAAACAAGAAAAAACAAAAAACAAGTGGGTTGTAAACAAAACAAAGTTTTGAAATATTTCGATTGTTGTTAACAACTATTATTAAAGTGTAACCATCTGCACCGTAGACTAGCTACAGTGCAAAATGGGTTACACTTTTAGCCTTGCAATGGGTAACACCCCGTCAATCTAACATGCACATTTTGGATAGGCTGCACTAGATTTTCCAATCAAACACAAATTTTCGATTTATGGGGGTAAGGGTAATATATACACCATCTCAAACAATTGTCCGTACACCAAACTGTTAAAGCTTGTATCTCAGAAACTATATGGCCGATTTGTTTCAAGATCAAGCTTGACCAATTATTTTTGATGGTTGATACAATCCAACAGTTTGGTGTACGGACAATTGTTTGAGATAGTGTATGCAACACATGTTTTACCAAACGAAATCACTATAAAGTGAGTCTGAAATAAGGGGTGCAACTACATCTAACCATCATAGCTTCATACCAATGTCCTTGGTGTTTCACATTCCTATTTCCCATTCATTGTCAAAACCAATTGGTTGCTTGAAAATTCCCTATAAACTTTAGAACAGACTGTACTTACAAAAGTGATTTGCATGAACATTTTTCCTAATCAAGTTTTACCCTATGGCTTCATGAAATCTCTCAATCTTCGAATGACTTATGGGTGACAGCCCATGTGAGTTGACAAATGTTATTATTTTGTTCCATTTTTCATAGTTTCGTATAAGTCTAACGTCAGTTTTGCATTTACATACTTACTAAAAGAGAAATCTATTATAGCCATATTTAAAATGTCATCTAAGCCGCACTTTGTTGCCGTAGGGAAACGCTATTACCAAGTTAAGTATTTATGACCATTCTAGGTAGAAATACACCCAACAATAACAAATCGTTACAGCACATTACACGATGATAGCTTGTCACCTTGCGACTAATTACAGGTTGTCAAACTTAAATTGCATCTGTTTGCTATGAAAACCAATATCGAATTACATCGTGTATTCGCTCCATGTAACCAGCTTACCATTGTCATTGTTTCTGATGGAAGCGTATTTTTTGCCTATTTGTCAACAGGCTGCTGACTAATTTACATTCGTTGCTTAAACGCTGAAGAAAATACGAGCTCTAGATATAGACAGAAAGACAGTTGGATAGACAGATGCAAAATTGTAAGACAAGTGGCAGGGTCTACTTTTTTGTGGTCTATTTGGAAATGAAAAAGCGAAACAAAGCACTAGGTAATTTCCCTATTTCAATTAGGCACTCCTAATTGATAAATTGATCGGTTGTTTAGTTGCTATTGTATCCTCCGCACGATCACCTCTTCTACCACGCACTGAAAGATCAAGGAAGACAAATTATATCGATCACTTATTAAGATTATGAGGCTGAAGTCTGAGTTGTTATTGCTACGGCTGCTGTTGTACATTTTCAACCGTCGTTGTTGTTGTTAATGATGACGATGTAGATAATGCCTAATGGGGTAGTGCTGACTTGAAACCAAGTCATTTGTCATACTCACTTAAGTATAATAAAATGCAAAGTAAACAGTTTAGGCGATCACTGTAACAGGGATGTCCAAGCCGATCGAGAAAAAAGAGGTTTTATAAGAAAATGTTCTAGAAAACCGTATTTCGCTTTGCAAAAAGATATTCTGTAAAAAGTTCGTATGATTAAAGAGGAGGTTCGTTTAAATGGTGCAGCCATAGAGAAGTGTGGAGTAATAAAATAGCATTATTCTAAAGTGTGATATTTTAAAAGTTAAAGCACAATTCAACAAACACATAAAATTCAGAAAAATGTGTGAATACTTTATTTGAGTCGATAGTCGGCTCAAAATTGGCTTAGTCCAATTTTGACATACTCTTTACAGCACTGATTCAATGTTGACTTCCAATGCGTCAATTGAAGCGGAATTGTCTGTATAGACATGAGCTTGAACATAACCTCAAAATATAGTCTAAGGCGTTAAATCACACGATCTAGGTGGACAATTGATCGGTTCCGAACGTGAAAAAAAATGTTCACCACATGTCATGCAATCATAGTTGGTAGAATTCTAGCAAAAATGGTACACTTTTACTGTTAGTAGATTGGTAGGACTCTAGTTTGTTTTGGTAGATTTTGAAAAGGCTTCCTCTCCATTTACGAGGTACTTTATCTTTTTATATATAGAAAGAATTTTGAAAAAAAAAAATAAATTTTTAAACAATGTTCTATAAAAATTAAAATAAAATTTTCACAAATTTTTTCTAGAAATAAAAATTTCACAAAATTTCCTCTAGAAATAATTTTTTTGACAAAATCTTCTATAGAAATAAAATTTTGACAAAATTTTGTATAGAAATAAAATTTTGACAAAATTTTATATAGAAATAAAATTTTGACCGAATAGGTTTTGTTTTTTATTTTGGTAGATTTTTGGTAACATTTTCTTGAAATTTTGGTAGATTATTTTTGGCACGAGTGGCTGCCAGCCCATAAACCGCATTAAACATTTTCTATATTGACTGCATTTGCAATGATTCGGGCTGATCTTCTCCACAAAATCGAAAATTCTGCTTATTTACGTACTTATTTCACGCATTTTGATAATACAATTCAATAATTCGCAAACGTAAGACGATTCATGATTCAATTATAGACCATACTGAAGATATTTGACAGTGAAACAAAATACTAAACTAGCGTCAGCCTTTTAAACCAGTGTTGCCAAGAAGATAAATAATTGTCCATTGCAACCGATCCTTTGTTTTGCACTCTTAAGGGCCAAACTTTAGCCATATCAGTTTAGGATTTGCAAAAGATTATTTTATGTATGGGTTTTGTTAAGTATTCATGTAAATTGTGTTTCGAAAAATTCCCCTCCTCCCATTCTGCATGATTCCAAAACTGGGTATTTTGTTTATAAAAACGCAGACCGACCGACCGTCCGACGGACGGACTAACATATACAATATAATAGAGCATAATCGCTAGTGGTTGGTGATGTTATATGAAAAACAGTTCGATTAGCTTACCTCTCGAATATCACCTGAGCTTTGTGCAGCTCAATGCCATTTGTCTGTAGATTGGCTCGCGGTATTAAACGTGCGGCCACCGATGAACGATGCTGAGCTTTACAGCGGCAAGGATCATGTTTATCCAGATAGTGTGAGAGTGTATCCCAGCCACCGCCAACACGCACCATAACGTGTGAACGTAATATCTGCAATGACAAAAAAACACAGAAGATAGAAATGAGCCCAGGCACAGCATGAGAGAAATATGAAAGAGTTCATGGCACAAAGGAAAGAAATTAAGAAAAATTACATATTAATAAATTTGTTATACAAATTAATTTTAATCGAAATTGAATGATCATCTTGCAGAGATATGATGCCCCTCCACATGAGTTCGTTGTTTTTTTTTCGTTTGTTTGAATGCAGATGATGCACATGTGTGGTGTGGTGGTGTTCAGTTACCATCATGATGTTCGCGTGTGTGTGTGTGTTTAGTTTCCATCGATTGGATATGACGGTCGTTGAGCGGACGCCTAGTCGTTTGCCTCTTGCTCTATGAGTGTGAACGAAAGATTATTGTGTCCAGATAATTTGGCGAGTAATTATTCTTCAATAAATCATCGGCATGTTTGCGTTCACTTGCAATGATCGAGAGCTGGAGAAATTAATTGCATTAAACGCGTGAATGAAGCATGTGTGAATTGTCTAATCCACTAGGGTGGAGGATTGGAATCTCGTTATCGGATGACTGGTGTTTCATGGCTGTCAAATTCTTGTTTTTTGATTGATTATTATTTTGTTGTATTTGACTATGTGGTGACCCAGGGTTTGTTAATACCAGTAGTAGCATGATATTGAATTACATTATCGGTGATAATTCCGTTGGCAATGAGAAATGTCTGGCTAGCGATAAATGTGAGAACCATAATTCCTTGGGATTGATGGATAATTTGTTGAGGAAAACTAACCATAAAACATTAAAAAAAAACAAGCTTGTCCGATTCCGGCATGCTAACCATTGCCACCGTGGTTCAATGGTTAGCATGCCCGCCATGCATACACAAGGTCGTGGGTTCGATTCCTGCTTCGACCGAACACTTTAAGGATTTTATTATTGATTCCGGGCCAAAGAAACTCTTCTTTAAAATAAATATATTGTTTGGCAGTTATCTACCTTTAAATCGAAACTCTATAAAGTTAACATTAGGATGCAGATATCATTTTATTCACGTACAAATAAAAGTTTTAAAATCAAATTTATAAATAACACATCAAAGTAAAAAAACGTTTTTTTTCGAAAAAGCTTTAAACCAAAAATGCAAAATCCTTAAAAAATATATTAGCATAGGCTAATATATTTTTTAAGGATTTGAAGTTTTTTATCTATGATCCTAAGATTCGCTATATCAGTTAATTTAAACATTATTTGTATAGACTAATAATGTTTTTCCTTACTTTAAGAAAAATTTGACTTGCTTAAGAGACGTGCGACTTTAACGAAGAGAGGCAAATTTCAAACATTTGTGTTCTAAATTTTATGAAAAAAAAAAATTAACAAAGGATTAAGGACTTTCTTTTAATTAAAATTTCTTTATTTTAAAGCAATTTGTCTTTTATATTGTTTAAATTGCGTGTTCTAAATTTTACATCATCTTTCATATTAGGTCAATAATTTTTTCAGTTAATGTTTAAATTAAAAGTCTTTAAAATAAAGTCTTGAAAATATCTTTTGAATTACTTTTTAGCTTTATAACCAAGTTAAAAAATATCATTGAATTTAAAGAATTTTTTCCCGATTTTAGTATTAGGATAAATTTGACCTCAGCTCAAAAGATTATTTTTATGTAAAGGGCTCAAGTCGAATCTGCTAACTCTAAGGATAAAACGCCTTCATGCAAAAATGTATATAATTTGTATTAGAGAAATTCGTTTTCTATGCTAAACAAAATTCGAATTTATATTTTAAAGACGAGAAATTTTTATGCTCACAACAACACTTTTTGAGAGTAGTTTGGGAGACTTCTTGTCAGAGACTGGCCACTCTGACAAGAGATACTTCTACTATAATATTCAGTCCATTCTGATACAATAGGTGGTGCACTTTTCTCTTATCAATGAGTGCTGCTCGATTCCATATTTAGCTAAATAACATCCTTTAAAGGATAAGCCAATTACATCAATATGTGGAAAGTGGTTCAACACCGTAATACTATAATTATCCTAAAGAAATTAATATCAATCGGCCCAAGAACGGCTAGTTTCCGAAGACAGCTTATCCAAATATGGGAAACAGAGAACGCAATTACTAAAGGTGGTGGAAAACTATCCTGTTCCAAGTACTCGACCTGAAGATCCAGTATATTGGATTTAAAGACGATTTATTGATTGTTTTAAACCACCCTTAATGTACTTGTATTTGGTTAAATTTAGGGAAGGCTCTTTTTTGGGGTTAGGCAAGAAGAAGGACACATCTAAAGCAACCTGCAAATTCTCTTGACCCTGAATCTATATGGGAAAATCTCGATCCTGTTCGCCGATTATGTAACGAATTTAATAAATACTATAAATATTTCGATCTGTCTGAAGATAAATATAAAATAAAGAGAAATATAACAATATTATTAAATACTTGGGCATAAGATACCATTTGGCATATTGTAGTATAGTATTGTTAGTCTGTAAGGATTACTCCATAGATGAACAATAAAAAAAGAGTAAAGCAATGCAACCTTGTCCTGCCGACAACTGAGTCGAAGATTAGCCATTTGGATAAAGTGGATCGATTGAATACTCAGTCCTTGCCACATCTAGACTGGCCTACGGATGGGTGAGTTATAGCTACCATGATATCTATAAGAAGTTATACAAAAATGTTCAACCAAAGGATTCCGAAACTGATAATTAGTCAGAGTGGGAAAGGAAGAGTTATATTTACAAATGCGAGGGATATACCAAAGATTCAAACATGTAACGTAAATCTTAAATGTTTTGTTAAAAATTTAAACGTTTAATACATTAAGATGTTGGGTTGGTAGCGGTCTCAAAACTTAGGAATGATGAGCTGAAGATTTTTGCAAGTCTTACCGAGCTCCGTGAGTATGAAATTCTCTATAATTCTGTCGAAGCGACAGATGTGAAGGTGTTGGGAAATCTTGATGACTTAGGGTTCCTCTAGGTATCTTTTGTCTTTTAAAGGATCCGTTTTCTTCTGTTATTATAATATATTCTAAATATTTAGAGCGCTTAGGTTAGTCAGAGCTGATAACAGGTTGGCTGATAAGTCCCCGGTCTGCCACATAGATGACGTCGCTAGTATTAAATGCATATTATTTTTATATAGTACCAACCTTCAAATGATTCGTGCCAAAATTTGACGTCTGTAAGTCAATTATTTTGTGAGATAGAGCGTCTTTTGTGAAGCAACTTTTTGTGAAAAAATGGAAAAAAGGAATTTCGTGTTTTGATAAAATACTGTTTTCTGAAGGGAAAAAAATACGGTGGAAGCAAAAACTTGGCTTGATAATGAGTTTCCGGACTCTGCCCCAGGGAAATCAACAATAATTGATTGGTATGCAAAATTCAAGCGTGGTGAAATGAGCACGGAGAACGGTGGACGCAGTGGACGCCCGAAAGAGGTGGTTACTGACGAAAACATCAAAAAATTCCACAAAATGATTTTGAATGACCGTAAAATGAAGTTGATCGAGATAGCAGAGGCCTTAAAATATCAAAGGAAGGTGTTGGTCATATCATCAATATTTGGATATGCGGAAGCTCTGTGCAAAATGGGTGCCGCGCGAGCTCAAATTTGACCAAAAACAACAACGTGTTGATGATTCTGAGCGGTGTTTGCAGCTGTTAACTCGTAATACACCCGAGTTTTTCCGTCGATATGTGACAATGGATGAAACGTTGCTCCATCACTACACTCCTGAGTCCAATTGACAGTCGGCTGAGTGGACAGCGATCGGTGAACCGTCTCCGAAGCGTGGAAAGACTCAAAAGTCCGCTGGCAAAGTAATGGCCTCTGTTTTTTGGGATGCGCATGGAATAATTTTTATCGATTATCTTGAGAAGGGAAAAACCATAAACAGTGACTATTATATGGCGTTATTGGAGCGTTTGAAGGTCGAAATCGCGGCAAAACGGCCCCATATGAAGAAGAAAATAGTGTTGTTCCACCAAGACAACGCAACGTGCCACAAGTCATTGAGAACGATGGCAAAAATTCATGAATTGGGCTTCGTATTGCTTCCCCACCCACCGTATTCTCCAGATCTGGCCCCAGCGACTTTTTCTTGTTCTCAGACCTCAAAAGGATGCTCGCAGGGAAAAAAATTTGGCTGCAATGAGGAGGTGATCGCCGACACTGAGGCCTATTTTGAGGCAAAACCGAAGTAGTACTACCAAAATGGTATCAAAAAATTGGAAGGTCGTTATAATCGTTGTATCGCTCTTGAAGGGAACTATGTTGAATAATAAAAACGAATTTTGACAAAAAAATGTGTTTTTTTTTGTTAGACCGGGGACTTATCAGCCAACCTGTTAGTTAGACTATCGAATACCCCGTCACTGAAAATCCTCAGCAGGCAAGATATAGCGGTCACTCAAAGTAAAGGTGACAATAGGCTTTATTATTGAATTCCCCGCTATATCTTGCCTCAAACATCATACGATCCACATCATATCATTTTGTTCCTTATCATGTGGGCTATCCAGATCTAGACTCCTCTAACCATATTTCCATATTACCTTACCTTAAAGGTGTTTTCCTTTTTCATTTATACTAACATGTTGTGTCCTACGAATTCAATTACAATGAGCTTGAAATTATAATATCTAACTTCACATTCTTATTGATATTCAATGTCCGATTTTAAATCCCATAAAGCCCAATGTGGACTTTAAAATAACCTATGCCCTGAACCCATATTCAAATGTGTTCTTAGAAAAATCCATGAAGTTAACTATTAAGGACATGGAAGATCCATAAAATGTCTACTCTACTGAAGCAAACCCCAATAAACTCCATTCAAATTACAATTCTCAAGCATTTATGTCCCACGTATCCACTCAGTGGATCGTTGTGTTGAATATTTAAAGAATATAAAAAAATGATTATCGTTTTCGTGTTCGAACAATCAAAGAAGTGCAACATTTTTGTCATCGTCATTGGTGTCATATTAGTGGTAGTGGTATGGCGGTAACCACCAAGAGCAATTGTGGACATAATTTCCATATTGAGCATGGGCAGATATTACCCAAAACCATAGAAAGAGTGGTGAGTCGTGTTAATAAAATCACTGAACCTCCGATTGCATTGATTGTTGTATTAATGGACATCATGTTAAGTAAGTTACGAGCACTCAATTACCTCCATGGATGGATTGGACAGACGGACAAAGAGAATATTAACTCCCTGATTTGAAGATGGTCAGGAATGGAAAGCCAGTAGCCCAATACCAATTTTGGTATTAAAATAATCCATGGAATATCTGTATTGATGGTGGCTTAGGGAGGTAGTATGACCAATATCCAACACTGCTTATGTCTATGGCCATACAGTAACAGTACTGCGCAGGCGCAACGTCGTCTCAGCGGAATATTTGCAATAAAATAATACGAGTGGGGTATATGATGAGATCTTTTGTTCGCAATTATTTTGTACGAATTGATTTGCCTTTTTAGTGCAATGGCAGTAGCATTGGTGATGAGTCGCAGCTCTCGATGGATGGATGGATGGATGGTTGGTCAGACAGTTGAATGGGCATATTATTGTAAGTGGTTGGTTTCAGCGAAATCGTCCAACCGACCATATCCATGATGATGGTGATTATGGCAATTTCGTGAGGTGTTTACGCAAAACTTTATTACTGTATGAACAAATAAATTTGTATTTTTTATTATCAATTGAGTGGAGCTAATGGAGAAACAAATGCTCGCTCATATATATTTCAGCACTCTCCTGTCCAATTAGGTGACATCAAAAGCCCACCACCATCAACGAAAGAGATATTGTCTGTCATTTTGGATTTTTCGATGTGTCCGTCACTCATCCAACAAACACAGCAACATTCCATTCCGAATTTATGGTAAAAGTGGTGAAAATGTCCTTATAAGTAAATATCTTACGAAATACGCAAATCGATATTAATGTTTGTTTTTGTAAATACTTACACGAACGAATATTAAGACTTTGGTGTCGCCAATGCGATATTTTCCCTCAGAGACACGAACCATGGGGAATTGTGAAGGACAGGTACATTTTTCAACCAAATCCCGGACCTGCAAAAAAGAAAAGAATAAAATATCATGATGAGTAAAAAGAGCATAGAAATCGAAATGAAGATGGGGAATGTGGTAGATAAAATTTGTTATTAATATTTGAATAATCTAAAATTTTCTTAAATATTTGCCATGGAAAATATTGCATTAAACTACTCCCAAAAAAGTGGACCCACCATGATTTAAAGAAACACTTCAATTATAAGAAACTGTTCTTGTTATGCAGGACATAATAATAAAATGTAGTTTAATTTTAGAAAATGTTAACTAAAATATTTTATTGATATCAACACAGAGTGGGCGTAATCCAAATTAATTATTCCTCATATTATTAAAATTATTATACGAGCTTATTGGACAAGGACGTGAATGCAATTGACACTATTAAGTTATTGAAAAGGAAATGTCAGATACTAATCTATACAAGACCAGCTACACGTTTTATCGCAGTCTAATTTGATTTTAAGCGAGTAATGATTTTTCCAAGTAGATGGGTTTTGAAATCCCTGCAATTCAGTGTTGGAACATAGTCTGTGTCAACTCAGAAACCTCCATGCTCTAATTCTCTCAATGAGATGGCTGGACGATATTTGTTCAATGACAACACCGCATGACAGATGAGTTATACTAAAAACTATATTAGCCAGAGAATTAAAAACTATTGGCTTGAAGGTCTGTGTCAAGACTCTACAGTAAAGAGTGGATGCGATTGCCTCCTTATGGGGCATGGTACATGCAACTTCTTAGATTGTTCGCATTGAACATTCAATGTTGTAAAATCCACTGAAGGAAAGTAGTGAGACTACTTCTAATGGAGTGGAAGACTAAGTACAGCCTACGAAGAGAGTCTAAAAAAGTAGAAGCCGACTAAAAGAAACATAAAATACTGCGTCTATTCTACTCAAAAACTGCATTTCTTTTTTGAGCATAAGGATAAAGATATACAGGGCCTGATCGGTAATGAAGTCGTCTATTAAGTGGAGGCTTATTGGAGACAGTCAAATTATGAGCTGCGAAGTTAAAGGGCACTTCTTCATTCCTGGAGACTTGTGTAAAGACGCTACCGCAAATAGTGAGATTATCTCTCACAGCGGAGGAACCACACTGAAAGAACTGTTCCTCTACAGTGGCACTAAGGTGGCTTCCGCAAGCTCGCAAGACCAGAGGGACGAGCACTAATATTGAATACCGTCTCATCCACTGAACACTAGAAAGACATATAAAATACTCTTTTTGATGGTGGGAACTTGATATTTTGCTCCCGCATTTGCTCTCCCTACCAAGGTCCTTGAGATCACCTTACAAACCTAACCCACTCGAACTAACACTTCACAAAAAGCTGGGCGTCAGAACGTTTGTGGATAAATGACCAAAACCAAAGGTATGCTGATTTTAGCGAACAGAGTCTCCCTACACACAAAAAAAAATTTTCTGATTCAATCACGAAATTAATTGATCCAATTAATTTTTTAATTGAAATGTCTTCAATCACAGAAATGATAGTATCAATTAAAAAATTAATTGATCCAATTAAAAAATTTATTGATACTATTAATTTGTGTGATTGATTTTTATTTCAATTAAAAATTTTTTGATTCTATTAAATTTTTAATTGAATATTTTTTAAAACTCAATTAAGATTTTAATTTAATTTAATTTTCGTGAATATTTTTTCTGTGTAGGAGTCAACCAAGGTTAGGTTAGGTTAGGTATAGTGGCAGCCCGATATTTCAGGCCCACTTAGATTATTCAGTCCATTGTGATACCACAGTGGTGAACTTCACTCTTATTACTGAGTGTTGCAAGGGACCTCCTTTTTATAGCCGAGCCGAACGGCGTTCCATATTGCAGTGAAACCATGTAGAGGAGCTTTGAAACCCTCAGAAATGTCACCAGCATTACTAAGGTGGAATTATCCACCGCTGAAAAACTTTTTGGTGTTTGGTAGAAACCGGGTTTGAACCCATTACCCTATGTATGCAAGGCGGTCATGCCAACCATTGCACCACGGTGGAGTCAACCAAGTAGGAAGTAAAACCAAAGAAAATACAGGGAGAGGAGTAATCAGACAATCCTACTGGAGGAAGTACGATCCAGATTAACCTGATCAACTTTAACCGGAGCAAAACGCAAATCAACTCTCTGATGGATAGAATAATAAATGGTAAACTAGATTAACCCCCTACGAATTCGCAACACCCAAATTTTTTCCTTATCATTATTTTTTGAACCATCGACATATGAGTTTTGAAATACCAAAAACGGTTTGAACTTAATTCGATTAAGTTTTAGAAATTTGGCGAAGCACAATTGGACATAATGCAGAACAATATTTTGGAATGTTTTAACTAAAACTCCGTAGGGATAGTCAACAATAATAAATATGTAGAGATGTTAATGGCGACAATGGTAAGAATTTTCGAGGGGAGTTGTCCTCTACTTATATAAACCTCTGGATGACAATGGGCTTCACAACTGTGAAGGTTTTACAATAGGCATAACCCATAAAGGATGGAATATACTGGGATCCTTTTCACATAAGACTCAGATAATAAAATAAGGAAGGGGAAACTAAATTTCTGATAGCCTTCTACGAAATGGAAGATGGCGTTATCGAGTCGTTAAGAATGAAGAACTTCCTTTCTAAAATCCATATCCTGATCAGTATAAAAACAATAAAGTATAGACTCTTGAAAGATAACATTTTTTTTTTTGATATTCAAAACGCCAAGAATATCCTAGATTATTTTCTTTTACCCTTTCAGTTTCCTGATCAAGAAATCTCCAATTATTTGTGGAAACTTTCCTTGAATTCTAGTGTCACATCATCTGCGTACCCCTTCACTTCCTTTTTAACGGACTTTTTATGTTCACTGCACCAATTAGAAGTGGAAAAATCCTTCATCTAAACTGTTACTCCTAGACTATTTTCCATCCAACTTCCAGATTTCCATGCAGAAATTCTCTAAATGTTTGTGGAAGCTTTCCTTGACATCTAGTGCTACGTGATCTGCGTACCCCATCACTTGTATCCTTTCGTTTTTAATGAGAGCAAAAGCTGTTTATAGTCTCCTTCCCAAATGTAGTTCATGGAACTCCTTAATCCGTTGGTCATTTCTACAGTTCTTCATGTCACTCGTTGTGGGTTTTTACAGGGTCAGTGTTCTCCAACATGCCAGTCACATTTGACATGCATTTGATTTTGATTTGCCATTTGGAAAATCTATGATTTCTTTTTCCATTTCCGCGAAAAATCGTTTGCAATTTGACAATTGCGTGAGTTGAAAGAATTTTTTTTTTGGGGCCAAAAAAAAAAAACAAAAATATCGCTGGCGAAATTATGCATCAACACGATTTAACATAAAATGAAATTGTTTTTCTTTTACTTAAATGGCTTTTCACATAAAATTAAACGACCAAATTTGTTTCTGTTTCATTTCATAGATGTGCAGCCACAAATGAAATCAATTTTTTCCAATTTTCCTATGAGCTGCGGAAGACTTCTACTCTCATAAGAAAAAAATGGGGGATAAATAAACGGAATAGTGCCCACACTATGTGTTGGAGATCCTGGTGACGATCTTCGACCACATAAAGTCCTACAAAACATGAACTGAGATCTGCCCTCTGCTGCTGATGATGACGAAGACTTCGATGAGGAAGGAACATGTAGTAAAACACGATTATGGCAGTATCTTACACCACTGACTAGGACTAGCTGAGTGGTGTGGTTTGCTTTGGGTCTGCCAGGAATACTGTCTTTGTAACCAAGCATTTGGCCATAAACTGTGATTTAAAGACACAGACAGGGCCAGATGGAAAGACGGACCCACATAGCCTCAGCAAGGGAGACAAATGCCTATGTGGTGTGTGGCAAAGATTCCTCAGCTCCCCCATAGCCATCCGGCTGGCCGCCATAGCCCAAGGAGGCACAAGAAAAACCCCAGGAGTACAGAGGTCAGACTATAAAGAAGCCGTTAATGTAGCCTGTTGTTGTTGTTGTACGTTTGTTGTTCTTGTTGTTGTTGTTGTTGTGAGTTTCGCATTTCCTCTAGAGTTGTGGGCTCAGGTAAGAGCTTGTCTGTGGGCCTATTTGTTGGATTATTTGTTTAGACAATGAATGATACATACGCGAGTGCAAGATCACTACGAGTATTACTCCCTAACCCACCAAAGATAGTACTGAGACAACCAAAAACCCCAACTCTAGCTGGCCAAGCAACGCGTGAATTTATGCAATGCAATGCCTATGAGAAAACCAAGCAAAGACAACCGCAGGAGGAAACATGAAATGAGGAACCCTGACGACGATGTCTATGATTCTCGTCACGTTGTATTTTATGGTCTTTGGGGGTTTGTAGTAACCATCATCATCATGGCTCATACAGGAGTAGTTAGATAGCACACGGGCCACTTAAAGGTTCAGCCAGAAATGTCTTAAAAGGTAGCGCCAAAAAAGTGCATTTGTGCCTTCATTCCCCACCTCACGTCGTTTGAGCTTCGACATCATCAGTCGGAATGGGTATGAGTCCATACGGATGACTTGTTTCTTAACCTAAACACGATCACTGTGATAATGTCTAATGTTAGTCCACAACCCCAACCGTGTAATGTGGTAGATGATATTGCGGCTGCTTCTGTCGATGATGCCATAGCAGGATCATGTACTCAAATGAAACAAACATCCATACAGGGCTTTGGAATTTTTTTTCGGAGGAGGACCTAGACTACAGAATGGATAAAAACAACCAAAAAGATACACACATTAAATTCTGACCTTTTATTTGACATTCGTTTTGAAAGAGAGACCAAAACAAACTCATTCATATTTCTATGGATATAAATGGTGGGCACAGTGTAGGAAATATTTTAAATTATTTTTTTCATGTTTGTTTATTTGAATTTATTTATACCATATACGTATTAGTTATTCCAATTAAAAATGCTCATAACACCCATGGG
Organism: Haematobia irritans; assembly: GCF_050003625.1. Lineage (NCBI taxonomy): Eukaryota > Metazoa > Arthropoda > Insecta > Diptera > Muscidae > Haematobia > Haematobia irritans. Next base: position 58,195,330 of record NC_134399.1, on the reverse strand, counting down.
ACTTATAACAATTGAATTAATATTACTTATACAACTATTGGTACTTTCGTTACAAAAAATTGTTTTAGAAGGCATACATTTCTTATTTTGATAAATAGCACATATATAATTTAAATAAATGGTGGTAATAAAATCTGTCATACTATTAGAGATTCAATTATTGGGTTGTTCATAAACCCATATGGTTATGTTTTTCAACAAAGGATTAAACTTATTTTTTTGCATCTAACTTTACATCTGACGCATTTGTAACTTTTTATATTAAGGTGAGTTCGGGTTTTCTGTGGGAAAAATCTGCTTTTCGGCCCGAAAACTCGATAGAAGCCTTTTCTACAAGTTTATTATAACAAAACTTTCCTTAACACCTACACATAGACAAGTAAAAGATAATTGTCAAATGACGTTCTCTTTTACCACCCAGCAAAATATTTGGAAGTTGTTCTAAAGGCACAACTTTAAAATCCCTTCCAAAAATATCCTCCCAAAGATGTTCTTTATTTTAACTACAGCGGAAGTTCTACTAATTCAGTTTTTATAACTTCCTTTCTCATATTTTTAATGTGTAGTTTTAATTTTTTTTTGTTTCAAATGGGTTAAAAACTGAGTAAGAATTAATAAAAATGGTGGAAATCATATAAACTTTGTCGAAAAATGTTCTAAATTCATTCTAGAAAAATTGCGAAGTTTTGAAAATATTCGAGGTCAAATGTTTCAGACGAGCGATAGAATGCATTAAAGATCATAAAAAATTGTGGATATGACAACAGACTCCGACTCGTTATGTTCTACTCAATAGTGGGTGTAATATTTTTTGTTTTCAAAAATTTTCCCGATGAAGTCTTTCAATGAAAAGACGAAATATTGAAAAAAAAAAAAATAATAATCTTAATAAAAACACAGACCTCGAGATAGTTTTAATCAATATTTTATTAATTGGAAAAATCAAATACAGTTCGAATACAATAAAGACAAGTTTGTAACATAATTGGTTATTTGGCAAAATATCCAGCCAAAACACTGAATTCAGATCACACCTTAAGAAATGATGCAAATTTAGTGCAACGGTGAAATGGTGCTATGAGAAGCCCATGTCAACGCTTTCTTTGCTGGACACTTTGTTTACTAGGTTTTACTCCAGACAATTTTCCAAGTAAAGGAGCTTGCTTTGTGTTTGATTTTCCCCAAAATATTTTGAAATAAAAACAATTCAAATTACTTTCGTCTATGATTGACAAAAATTCATTATTAGCTTCCAGCTCATACACAGACTGTTGTGTATGACAACTTCCAATCCCAATTGGAAGCAGTAGCATTGGGTCTTTTAAATATGAAGAGCCTTTCCGACCAAAATTGTATAAATGTGGAATAATGCAAGATGGCACAAGGCGTTGGATAACCCAACATACAATTTAATAAAGTCGTGGTTTGTTATACTGAACTTCGGTTTCAAAAATATAACAAAATGACAATCCGAATAAATCCAAATAATATTGGTATATACCTCACTATAAAATGGTCTATAAAACTTATTGAATTTGTATTGTTTGTTATTGAGTAAATTATGTTAATATTTAAAGGTAGATAAATACATTTAATCATGGTGAATGTTTAGTTTTTGGAGATGAGATGCTTATTGATGAGTGGTCGGTTATCATAGTCTCTGAAAACTTAGCGATTAATTCGCCAGAGCCTCATCATTTCAATATCCTAAAGTATTTTGATAAATAGTTTTCATTTTAGTATATTGGTACCATATAAGTATGATTTATTCGAATTAATAATACACATACCACCCATACTCATGCGGATTTAATTATTATTACTAATACAACTAGTGGTACTACCATAGTAAAAACTGGTTTTAAAGATAACTTATATTCCTATATAAGTAATAAAACTATTGCATTTATCATCTATGATGTGCATTGGAGACTTTTGTAGTACGAAGTATTATTAACGCACCTTAGTATATGTAGTGATATAAGGGCTTATTTATTAGCCGATTTTTTATGATGTTATGGGAAGGTAAAAATGTTTTCCAAAATAGTTGGGAAGACAGCTTTTTGGGATTTTCACTTTCTTCTCGGTTCCTTTTATTGGACAATTTTCTTATTTCAATAATTAGACTATGTTGATAAGACGGTGTCCTATTTGCCCAGAATGAACTTTAAAAATCTAACATCTCCAAAAAAAATTCAGTAGTGATATTTTTAAGTACACCAAATGTGTTCTTTTGAATTAACAAATATATATAAAAAGTCAGTAGACTTCTTAATTAGGGGTCAAAGAGTTTCATTGTGATGCTAAAAACTACAACTATCCGAATCTATAACCAATCAATTGGAGTGATACAGAATAATATTAGGAAAGGTTTACGTTAGCGAACAAACGGTAATGGTTTACTGCTTTGAACAACATACAGCCTTTGTGCGCATCATATATAAAAAAAAAACTATCAGCCCGAGGCTCTCCAATTGCCTACTTCTGAAAGTAAGTTAGATATAGTGGTAGCCCATTATTTTAGGCTCACTTAGACTATTCAGATATTCTTGATCAGATTGTGATACCACAAGTGGTGAACTTCTCTCTTATCAATGAGTGTCGTTTCTATGGTTAGCTTTTCAGTGAAAGTTTTTCGAAAATGTTTTAAAGGCACAACTTTTAAAGAATATTAAGGATTCCATATAACTGTTTCTTCAAATATGTCAAAAGAATTAATGAAATGGTAAAAATGAGTAATAAAAAAAAATAAATAAATAAAAAAATGCTTGTAGAAAAATTGTGAATTTGTTAATGATGCGAGCTCAAATGATTCAGTCAGCGTTTAATACATTCTAACGCTGACTGCATCATTTGAGCTAATAAAATAATAAAAAATTATAAAAAATGTATATGGTAAAATTTTGCAAATTTTTTTTCAATTCAAATCGAAGACACTGAACTAGCATCACTCCTTAAGAAATGATGTAAATTTAGTGCAACGGTTCATCCATCCTATGACAAGCCCATGTTAAATTCATCGCTTCTGCACAAATTTATCGGATATAAAAAGAAAAGTTTTCGGGATTCAAAAAGGAAACTTTTCAATTTTCCGGATTCAAAAAGAAAATTTTTTACAACTTTTTGGGAACACTTTTTTCTGAGTCTTCATTTTATAGCTTAGTCCGGTGAAACCACTTAGAGAAGCTTTGAAATACTTAAAAATATTACCGGCAATACTGAGAGGGGATAATCTTTCGTTGAAAAACTGGGACTTATCCCATGACCCTTCGTATGTAAGGCGGGCATGCTAACTATTGTGCTAACCTAAACCTATTGTGCTGCGGTGGCTTCCGATGAAAGTACACGCAGAGAAGGAATATGATCACCTCAACCATGTTTCAAGAGCACAATGTTACTTTTGGATGGTGACCACGTAACATGTTTATCGTAAAAATGTTGTGTTCTCGCCGAACATAAAATGCTTTTCGCAAACAGATACATAATTTCCTAGAAAATAACATGGTTGCGATAAAAATGTTACATGGGCACCGTCCAAAAATAACATTTTGCTCTTGAAACATGTTTGAGGTGACCATACTCCTTCTCTGGGTGTAGACAGAAAACAATCGCCAATATTTTTCCAATTAGAATTTAAACTGAGTAAAAAAAAAAAAAAAACAATAAACAATTTTATTGATTCGACTATTTTTTAATCAAAACTAAAATCAAGCACACCTATTAATTGTAACATTTCTGTGATTAAAGAAATTTCAATTACTTTCGTGATTGAAAAAAAATCTTTTTTCCTTCTACATTTAATTGAGGTCCAAGTACCATAATATTTTCTTTAGAGCACATTTCCCTAAAACTCCTCCAGTGTGCATCAAAATTTAATGTTTGTTTATTGTGGATCAAGCCAAACCACAACCACAACTATAGTTCACAATACATTGGTTAGTCTGTAGCATCATCGTCATATTCCACTAGGAAGTTAATATGGACCGCATTGTTATTGTTGGCCAAATTGTTGCTGCGATAGTGTCTGGTGGCTGGGTATATGTTGCAAGTGATTACTTTTCAGTAATCGATATGAGATACCAGACACTCTTTGTATTTGGTTCATGAGACTAAAAACTACAACAAATCGAGGTGAAATTAATCCAGAAAAGCTAATTTTAAAGCCACTAGCAAAATTAGATTTAATATGGTAGACAATGTTTCCCATAACCCAATATCATGGCATGAACTTTAAGAAATTTCCCCTCAAAAATTGTTTGCTTAGCCCTCCCATCCAGAAAGAAAGTCCTGATTATTTTTTATTGTAATCGAATATCCGATTATTACTCGTGACCTAAACCAGAAATGCATCACTACGCTGGGGATAATTCTTTTGCCGATTTGTTAAATTAATATTTATCCAACCACAGCAATGGCAACAACAATGTTGAATGAATTTTCGCCTAATCTGACATTTGCAATCATGCAAAATTAATGGTTTTGCGTGATCGCTCCTTAGATGGTGATGCCATTTCATTTGCCCATAGAGTTGAGTAAAAGATCACCCCTTTTGCAGTGTGATGCTTGTTTATCGAAAAACTAAAAAGAAACCCAAGAAAAAAAAGAAAACAAACGAGGAAGCAAAAAAGCCATGTTGGCTAGTCTACCGTTTGCCTTGGCAATTATAAAGGACTGCATGTAACACTCGATACATTGTCGATTGAGGAGATATTTGATGTTTATTGAATTAATGGTCTTATCAAAGATACAAATTGTGTTCATTCATGCTGCGATCCTGAGGGGCCATGTTTACATGTAACAAATTGTGAACTGGGGGGGTCATGGAAGCTTTATATATTTTTTTGAAATATGTGAAACTAAAAATTTAAAAAGGATTTAATAGAACTAAGTGCCTTTTAGTTGGCTCTTTAATGCCCAAGACCACTAGTGTGTACGAAGCTTTTCTTTTCGGGTTTCATTAATTTTATTTTTTGCCCTTTTCTAAACAATCTAGCAATTGAATTTTAAGCAACACTCAATTAAACAACTAATTGATTCTATAAAATGTTCAATCAAGCTAAAATTCAATCAAATAAATTAATTGAATCAATTGGATCAATAAATTTTGTTAATGAAACCATGAAAAATAAATTTGGGTTTTTGTGTTAGCTGTAGGAATTTTTGTGTCGAAAATTAATTATTGTATCTTTAAAGATACATTAGGCATTTATGGGTTAGGTTAGGTTAGGTGGCAGCTCGATGTATCAGGCTCACTTATGGCGTTTTCTTTTCTTGTAAAAAATGCGCACTTTTTTTGCATTTTACCCGGAAAATGTACTTTTTAGGTTCTTTTCTAAAAAAACAGGCAAAAGTGCGAAAAGGCTTTGAATTCTGTTGTGAAAATAGCGCCACGCATAGAGGCAAATTACGGGCATTTTCAGCACTGCCAACAAACGAGAGTGCTGCGATTGCCCTGCCTCCTTCTTTGAATTCTTTTCTGCCCGCTGAAATGATAGCATTTTTTTAGGTTGCTGGTAACATTTTAAAAATGCGCATTCTGTACAGACAAAATGAAGGCAAAGCACTTTTTTCAGAAAAGAAAACACCATTAGATTAATCAGTCCACTGTGATACCACATTGGTGAACTTCTCTCTTATCACTGAGTGCTGCCCGATTCCATGTTAAGCTCAATGAAAAGGGACCTCCTTTTTATAGCCGAGTCCGAACGGCGTTCCAAATTGCACTGAAACCACTTAGAGAAGCTTTGAAACCCTCAGAAATGTCACCAGCATTACTGAGGTGGGATAATCCACCGCTGAAATTTTTTTTGGTGTTCGGTCGAAGCAGGAATCGAATCCACGAGGGGGTTCGATTACTGCATGCTAACCATTGCACCACGGTGGCTATTTATGGGTTAAGATATAAATTTTCGAAAATCAAGCTTAAGAGATCATGGAAGCATCATACGAGTTGGAGAACAAAAATAAATATTAATAATCGAAAATCGCTTTATTGTTTTTCAATATATTCCACTTAAGATCTATACACTTTTGAATAGTCAAAGAACTTTTGAAACTCTGGTTGAGGTATCTGCAAAAAAATACATTTTGACCGCATCAACCGCTTTTTCAGGTGTCGAGCTTTCGACTGCTGTTTACTTTCGGGCTCATTTGGGTAAAATCTCAACTCATCATCCGCCATAATGTAATAGACGTGTTTTGAAGCACAGGGATCGTATTTTTGGAGCATTTCTTTCGACAAATTGACACTAGCCTTTTTTAGAGGGACTGAAAAATTGTCTGGGATCAAACGTTTTTTACGGTCAAATGTTCATGCAATATTGATCGTATGTTGGTTTGCCTAAAGGTGACTTCTATGTTCGGGTTTTCCACCAAAATACTAAATGAAAAGTACAAAAATATATGAAGACGATTATATTTTTATCAAGTCTTGTAAAATTATGGATGCAAAATATCCATGTGAATCGTTTTATATTTTTAAATTAACTGACTCAAAAAAGTAACGTGGAAACAACCTGGGTTTCAGCTTGAAAATTGAACATAGTACTTAACTGGTTTCCGGAAAAACATCCGATTTGGGACGACCGAAATTCGTCTTGGATTGAACTACAAGCTCGATTGAATTCACCGTCCCATCGATAACCACAGGTCCCTGACGAAGGTTCATCGCCAAAACTTGATTTAGGGTCACCGATACACTGTAGTTGGGTGAATCCACATCGGAAGTAGTAAACAATAATCAACAAAACAGTAACCAACACAAAGAGCTCTTATGTTAAAACATTCTGAGTAAGTATAACCTCAAAAATGTTAAGCTTTACAATAGAACTGTTATGATGTTTTCTTTTCTTGTAAAAAATTCACACTTTTTTTGCATTTTTCCCGGAATATGAACTTTTTCTTTTTTTTATAAAAAAATAGATAAAAGTTCGAAAAGGCTTCGAATTTTGATGTGAAAATAGTGCCACACATAAAGGCAAATTGCGGGCATTTTTAGTGCAAATTTGCCGGCATTTTCAGCACTACCGACAAACGAGAGTGTTGCAATTGCCCTCAGAAGCAGAGTTGTATATGCTGTTTGTTCCTGTGAATTCTTTTCTGCCCGCTGAAATGATAGCAATTTTTTATGTTGCTGGCAATATTTTAAAAATGCGAATTCATTACAGACAAAACATTTTTCTCTGAAAAGAAAAAACCATTATCTGACAGATTGCAACACTAGGCTTGCCCAACCCCGGCATATAAAAGGCAAACCTCGTAGAAACCATGACAAAAGAAATAGGACCGTTACTGAGACTAACAACTAAATACGGCCTACAAAGGATTGTGATATATGTCACAAAGGTAATTTATAGAGTAATCTTAGATGAAAATCTGAATTCGAAGAGGCACATTTAGGCAATTGGCAGTAGGAATGCGAAATGTGGTCGCAACTTAAAGAGGATTTTTAATTTGGCCAGTGCTAACATAAGCTGTGATAGTCTGGTGACAATAGATGGCGCGAGATTACAATGTAACGATCCTACATACATGTTGTTTTGATGAATGCGAACCACTTCAACTCGGTCTTTGGAAAATCTACAGGACAGAATATTTATAAAGAAACATACGAAGATCTTGGGCAACATGTCAGTGATTAGATTTGATAATTGAATCGCTGACATGCCTTTAATGGATATAACAGACCCCTGCTCAAATTGTCGAAACGTGGAACAATTCCGAACGTACTATTATTGTGGCTGATACGTATTGCAATCAACTTCAGGTTGTTATCATTTCTAAACTGCTCGTCTGACAACTGACACATTTATTCCAGTGAGAGAAATAAAGTTAGTAGTGATAGAATTTGATCGTGATAGCGTGACTGCTATATTCATATGCTATATACAAGTGGCTATCGTTAGAGCCTTCCAGCATTTAAATGTGATTGAATCTTTTGTATCTCGTATCAGTGCTCGTCATACTGACAGTGTTGCAACGCTTCCAAAAAGAGGACGAAAAACAGTGACAACACTAGAAATAATCCGTATAGAGAAGACCAGATTTGATCATAGGGAGTTTGAACGCCTAAATTCCTGTCAAAGGTTGACAACTCGAACAAATCTAAACTGATTCTAAAATGTTGGTTTTTTCCAACATTTTTTTTAACGTTAATTTAAAACAAAAACTATAGCAATATACTTATCAGACACCCTGTTCATACTCTCCTTTTCAATGGATTACTATATAATAAATTCTCTTTAATTTTTACTAAAAAATATTCGCATTTCAGTATGATAACAAATAATTCGACAATTGGGTAGTGTATTGGTCCCCGTAACCATTTTTGTTCCAGGCTCACTTCATCGCACCGCAATTACAAAACAAACAATCGAATACAATGAAATTCCACTTGATGATGGTGTTCGCATGATAATTGTGATTTATTGGCAAATGTCATATTATTGTGATTTTGGCAGGAAGCTTTTCGAAAAATTGCACCCACAGACGCCCATGGGTATCTGGCATCCAGCCACCCATCTGAGGTGCAGACAAAAGGAACCGAAAATCGGATGAGTGGATGGATGGTTAGCCAACAACATAAAGAAACCAAAATTGAAATTTATAACCAGCACAATGCCTGGCGATTTCTTGCATCTCTTATCAAACTCAAACTCTTGATGTTGTGGCTACTAATGATGACAAGATTCAATGAAGGTGGTGGCAAGGCCCCACAGCCACCTGGTACCAAAGGGGGTGGAGTCGGAGTTCGAAGAAAATGCGAGTGTGCGGGTGATTCAATCTACAGAGAGATTAAATGTTTAAGTGAAAATTTGTTTATGGCGTTTAAATGATCATTATTAAAAGACCATTCACTGATTATGGTGATAACATTAAATCATTATGTTTACGCGCTTTGAAACATTACCGATCATCTGCATGGGTTGTATGTTTCATCATTGATGATGGAGGATAAATACACGCAAAAGAAATGTTTTGTTTGATTACAATTACATTTGGAATTTCTTTTGTCGGTTTGAATTATAGAGAACGAAAGATAAATTCATGGCTGAACAAGAAGGTTAAATCATAGGCCCATATGATTACAATTTTTTTATTTCGACAAAATTTTAAGATGTCAAAATCATATGTTTATGGTGATTGCAGCTCTCCAAATGACACTGCATAGCAAATGCATCTCAAACAAACTCGCGCATTCATAGCTGGAGAATTGTTCAAAGATGACTTGAGTATCTTGATAACATATTCCAGACCCAAAATACCACTCACATTAGTTTTTAAACTGCATCATAAACTGTTTTTGTTAATAGATGGCGAAGATCCATTTGACTGACATCCATTCTTAACTTTGGTGGGTATTATAGTCTTATTTGTCTCATATCGGCGTTCCTCGGATGAATTATCCACTTCAAAATCACTCATAGGTGACGCAATTAAATTTGAACCTTTATTTTTCTCTGATTTGAATTTTTTTTATTCAGGACAATTAAAAGAATAAATAATTGCCACTTTTACCAATGCCATACGATTCTTTTATCAGCTGATTTTGACTTCTTAAAATTGTAAACAACATATTGAAATTTGTTGTTTTTGTTATCGTGATTCAACCTTCTTATTCAGTCATGGATAAATTCATGTAAAGAATATAATTAAAGTGGCAGTGCATGTATTGAAGCAACCACGAGACTATTGTTGCAAACAAATTGAAGTAACATTTTTTCCGCAGTAAGTTATTACTAATTAAATTGGTTTGCGAAAAATTTAAGCTGTTTGCTTGTGTGCAGTGTTTAAAATTTTTTAGAGTTACTGAAATCAAAATTAGTTTTATACAAATCAACGTGTAGTGTATATACTGAGAAAACAATGAACCCACCAGGAAGAAAACTTTTGGATGTTTTTAGAAAATTTTAACTATGTTAAATAGTATTCCAAACGCTGGCATTACGCCGATATCGCAAAAATAAGTAAATATTTTTCGACAAATTCAAGAAAATTTATTAGACATAAATAATTTTTTTCACTTTTTATAGAAAATTTTGTAGTTTGAAGGAAAAAATTGGAGTTCAAAATTGCAAGAATGTCTTTAGTGACATACGAAGTTCATGATGAACGCATTTTTAGTAAAATTTACAAATTTAAAGAAATAATGAACTATTTTGTGAGAAATACGAATTTAGTATGAACTATTTTGTCAGAAATAGGAATTTAGTAAATCTTTATGCATAATTTGTGCATAATTTTTTCCCGTTTTTTTAGTTCATTTAACTAACGTATGCAAAAAATTATTAAAGAAAGGATACTTTCTCCTAAAATAACAATTCCATGAACTAAAAAAAATTAATTGTCTTTAGTGATATAGAGAGTTCACTTTTTTTTGAGTGTAATGTAGTGAAAAATGAACTTTTGGTGATGAAGCTCCTTCAAGGACCAGCGCTTATCGATGTTATGGTGAATTCAACTGAGGTCGTAGTTCACTCCAAGACGAATTTCGTGAAGGTCGTCCACAATCAGTTGTTGTTGTGGAAACCATTGATGCTCACCATAAATACATTCAATATTCCATGAACATCAAATACCGTCAAAAATTTTGTTCACGTTGGATCCCACACAATTTGTCAATCGCACTAATAGAAACAAATTACGTTCCAAAATCGTGAACAGACGGAAAAAAAAAATAAAACCGAAGCGTTCACAAAAAATCAAAACGGAATGTTTACGATTTCTGACAGTTTTTTATGCCCTCCACCATAGGATGGGGGGTATATTAACTTTGTCATTCCGTCTGTAACACATCGAAATATTGGTCTAAGACCCCATAAAGTATATATATTCTGGGTCGTGGTGAAATTCTGAGTCGATCTAAGCATGTCCGTCCGTCCGTCCGTCTGTTGAAATCACGCTAACTTCCGAACGAAACAAGCTATCGACTTTAAATTTGGCACACGTAGCTGTTATTGATGTAGGTCGGATGGTATTGAAAATTTTTTCAAAATTTCTCTCGAAAATTAGATCTCAAAATTGGCCACCTTAGTGTGTAAATATAACCATAGCGATAGGCGGTAGGCGGTAGGCGAAACATTTTTGCCGCAACGGCAAATACAATAAGCTTGACGGCGAATAATTCCCTTTTTCACATTTCCTAGCGTTTTTGTTGTCAATACAGCATGCTTTGACAATATTAAACAATGAAGTTGAATAAAAACATACAATGGCTTGTTATTTCAAGAAAAAATAATCTACACGTGTCCAGGCAACAGCAATTCCTAGTGGTGAGTTAAAAAAATTGATAATCGATGGCAACACTATACCAGTTTTCGCCAAAATCCGTCACGGTTTTCCGTCGCGGACTTTGGGCTTCCCATAAGAAATACACGTAAATAAGTGTTCGCCTACCGCCTATCGCTATGGTTATATTTACACACTTAGATCTAAGTTGATTTACCCAAATATGATGAGACAGAATTAGATATAATTATATATAATTCCACATATGACGAGATCTAATATCAGATCTAACCACATATAGGGATATATATATAATTATATCTAAGACAATAGATCTAGGCCAATATTGAGATCTGATCAAATCTAATTACATAGTAATGAGATATGATTAGATTTTATCATTGTAACTAATTAGATCCCTCAATTTTTATTCGGATCTACGGAAAATTTGGTCAAAATACCATATGTAGAGAATATTTAAGTACCTCCCAGTTGGAGAGAGAGAGAGATGGTTTGTAAAATCTACCACAACATCAAGAATTCTACAAACAATAAAAAACCTACCATTTTTGGTAGAATTCTACCAACTGTGGCGGCCGTGATCGTGACTGGTGATGAATCTAGTATTTGTATGGGTGTTTCAACATAAAGCAAATGATCCCGTGTTATCTTGGAATAGCTGAACATGTTTGCCAGGAAAACCAACCGCCGAAGACGGATCACTCTTCACCATGACAATGCGAGGTCTCGCACATCGACTCAAACAACTGCAGTTTTGATTACTTAAAACATCGATTTGATGGGTCATCCGCTCTATAGTCCCGATTTGTCACAAAAATGACTTCATTTTATTCCCGTACATAAAAAATAAAATGAGAGGTCAACGTTTTTCGACACCTGGAGAAGCGGTTGAGAATGCATGTATTCGAGATACCTGCGACAATTAGTCGAAACGCATCGAAAAGTGTATAGATGTTAATGGAAAATACTTTGAAAAACAATAAAGCTTTTTTCGATGACTAGAATTTGTTTTTGTTCTCCAAACCCAAAATATAAAAGGAAACCATTGTAGTACGTACAAACCTACTTGGAGTGATAAGGGTGAAATCCTTTCAGATCAATGCGTCATGAGCGATTATATTCTCATTTTGGTGATAAGGGATCTCCTTTCCTAGCCGAGCCCGAATGATGTTATTGAGGGATTGTGTGGCATGCAATTTGGACTCGGTCTTTAAGAGGATCCTTGAAAAGAACTGCACTTTATTGATATGAGAAAAAATCGTTATTATTTCTTTCGGGTTATTTACGGGAAATGGGTACAACACATACAGTTGATAAAATTTTTCCATAATCCGTATTGTTCCATAGCTTAATTTATCCCTAAATACTTTTTACTCTGAGTGTATAAATAGCAATAGTATTCGATATAACATAACATCAAAGATCTAAGCGATGCTGTTTGGAATTTTGAATATCGTTTCTTTTTTTACCGATTTACACTCCATTGGGTGGCGGGTGGTTTTTCCTGGGCCACCTCAATTTGATTTGCAGTTCAAACTGGCATTACAAAATAAGGAAATGTGTTTTTCCTTGCAACTCGCAGTTTACAGGCTATTTTGATTAATAAATTTCCATGCTGAAATTGTTGTTTCTGGCTAGATGGGTTAGCTGAGTGACAGACTGGTTGACTAGCAGCCGCCTGTTCCCTGACTCTGAGGGTGATTATGGTGGTGGTGTTGATGTGGATGTTGTTTGATTTTTGGGGTAATTCGTGTTGAAAGTTGATAGCAATTTGCCCAATGGCAATATTTACAAGAAATATTTAAAATCTAAACTTGTCTGGCGTTTCAACCATCCATCCCAGGAAGCTCAAACAAAATCCAAATGGCCAGCGCCTCTTGGTCTATGGGCTTGTGTAGTTGTTTTTGGTATTTTGTCTCAATCAAAGACATTTTCCACGATGGATGATGATGGTGGTTGTTTGAGATGGTGTTGCCAATTCTTCGTTGCCTCTATTCCTCCTGGAAAGTAATGAATTTTTTCTTGGCTGTGTCAATACAAAAGGCGGTGGTGTTTGGTTACTCATTGGAAACCGATCAGAAATGGACAACAAAGTAAGCATGGCAGGGGATAGGGTAACAAAGCCACTGGCCACGCAATCCCAACTAGCCACTGTATATCATTGCAAGAAATGGATCTCTGGGTTCGAGGGACAATGGAAAAACACAATTTCGGCCAATTGTTAATCAGCTTTGCGCTTACACGAAACCTCCGACCCATCCATTTGTTCGCACTTTTTTTGATCCCTCCAAAGGAGGATGAAATGACTGGATACATTTCTATGTTGTGATTATAGATGGGAAATAAGTGCGCTGGCTTTTTTGAATTTTATCCTAACATGCATGGAAGGAAAGCCCAAAAATGGAAGAGCAGGGTTGTAAGGGGATCCTTCATGTAATCTCTCTTGGATTAAAACTACAATGCCAGAAGCCAAAAGTAAAATTGGTGTTTAAATTTTCTATGCAGTGGAGTTTACATGTAACGATCAAGCGATTCGATGGATCACCAGCACATAGCCCAACTATAACGTGAATTCCGTCAAAATATCAACGAACGATGTGCAACTGCAACAAATGTGAACAATGAATTTTCAATTGCTGCTGCGACTGCGCAATTGTAAATTCAAATTTAACACATATATCACAAAACATGAATCAAAAATCGTTGAAATCTCTTTTGCAGTGAACAGAGACGTGTCATCATTGAATTTTCGGATGGCTTCCCTAAAGAGTAAGGATCTTAAAACAAACAAAATTGTCCCATAAAAATATGGAATTTATTATGTTATCTTAGGGCATATTATGATATCTTAGGGCATGACCAAAAAACGTTAGAAAACAATCATCGAGTACCAAGGATATGGATATATTTTCATCATATTGGTGTTTGAAAATGGCCGATTTAGAAAAGGAGGCCTATAATTGTGTCGTGAGCTGACAACGTGCTCTGTACGAGTAAACCAAAAAAAGATGTCGGACAATGAGACAAAATTGTCATAAAATGATGTCAAAAAACTATATAGGAGATGCTCTCCATACAGTACTGCAATTTTTAACAAACCCGAATTGTAATTAATGACACAGGGAGAGGAAGGCACCTCAAACATCGACCCAAAAAGAGTAAGATTAGAGAACTAATGAAGTCACTTGAAGTTGAGGGCACCTTACCACATTGTGCCTTCTGTCTACTAGAATCAAATGAGCCACCGTGGTGCAATGGTTAGCATGCCCGCCTTGCATACACAAGGTCGTGGGTTCGATTCCTGCTTCGACCGAACACCAAAAACTTTTTCAGCGGTGGATTATCCCACCTCAGTAATGCTGGTGACATTTCTCAGGGTTTCAAAGCTTCTCTAAGTGGTTTCACTGCAATGTGGAACGCCGTTCGGACTCGGCTGTAAAAAGGAGGTCCTTTGTCATTGACCTTAACATGGAATCGGACAGCACTCAGTGATAAGAGAGAAGTTCACCAATGTAGTATCACAATGGACTGAATAGTCCTGATACATCGGGCTGTCACCTAACCTAACCTAGAACAAAATGACAGATAATGTATGTGGGTTGTACGGTGATAGCCAACATTTCATGAGTTATAGATGACGGAACTTGGAGGTCGGGATAACATAGAACCTGAACCATATTGTAAAGATGATATAAAGTCCTTACAATTTCTTTCTTAAATTTAGATTCTATGGCCTTCCATATCTTTCTTATAAGTCACAAACTGATGAACAGAATGGCGGACAATCAGTGATAGATAGAGGCGGTCAGTGTATATAAAGTTGTTTTTTAAGGCAAGCTCATTTTCATGCAGATTAAGGTTACATAGCATCCGACATTTTGGTGAATGGGATACTATCTCCCATGAAACTCATACGATTGTAGAGTAGGACGAATCAAATTAAGTGTTCTGGCGAAGGATGATTCTTCAATCCCAACAGGTGAAGCCGAAGAATTATGAATAAAAATTTCCTAATTCTTGTGCCTTTTTTATCTGACCTAAATGACGGGGGAATGACTGGGTGGACAAGAGATAAAACCATAGAAACAAGTAAGGCGATGTCTCAGATGTGTGAATCAGTTGTGAGAATCTAGGTTAGTTACTTGGATACCTATGCAATAGGGCTCAGTAATTAGATCTATATTGAAATAATGAACAATCATGAGATAAGAAAAAATACCAATTGCTCATCCGGAGGACTAACCAACAAGAACCCATAACCTGACCTTTCTTTATCCACCCGAATCATAACCGGGAACTCAATTTTGATTAATGTTATCATGATTTAACCCTTTCACTCCCAACTCCCCACTTAGTTTCGATTTATTTCTCGATAATATTTTAAAGCAGAGGCTCCTATCTAAATAAGCTATAACTATTTTCCATATTGCTGGGCACTAAAATGTATTTTCATAACATTTCTGAACAATAAACGACAAATATAGAATTTGGAGACAATTTTTCTTCTGTACGTCTCTAATAAATGGATATTCTTATAAAAACTGTAGCATATATTATTTCATATTCTTTTTTGATTTTTTTCCAACACTTCAACAGATATTACAGGTCAAATAGCCTTTAGTTTCCTATGACCATTTGGTCACAATTCAAGAAATAAATTCAAATCAAAGCAAACACATATAGCTTTAAAAATAAATGAGGTAGACCTTCCAAATTGCAATATTTTTCCTATATGCTGTTAGTACAAGTAGAAACAGAGGAAAGTTTAAAGTTTTTAACATTAGGTTTAATTCGGTTGTGAAAGTGTTAACACTGTCTACTGTGGTAGCATTCCTGCTTTGTAACATATACAAACAACAGTTCGTCGTTGTAGCTGTGTTGGGGATGGATCGTAGTGGTAGGCTGGTTTCAATTTCTATACCGAGATCGGTAGCGGTCTCCGCACGGTTTTAGTATTACTGACGACTACTCATGCGAATTGTTTTGCTTCAGTCCACGTGGGAACTGTAGACCCGAAAGTCTTAGTGGGGGACTGTATATCAGAAGAACTCAGTTAGGGAATTTTGGATTCGTAGAACTCAATTGTAACCTTATGATATAAGTGTCTCTTTGCACAACGCGTCGAAAAACGAGTTTCTTAGTACTTGTAAATGAATTAAAATCGACCTTCAAGCAGATTGTAAAAGGTTGTCCAATAAGAGGTTTTATTGTGGTATTCAACGAGAATTGTCGTCTTTTGGAAAAAAATATGGAATCTTTATTTCATAATAATGACAAGCAATATCAGCCAAATGGCCAGCACGACCACGACCAAATCGCAGAGTGGCAGCACTATGTTCCCGTAAAATTTCCCCCTTAAAAAATCAATGATTTCATTGTTTATGTGGCACGTCCTCTTAAAAGTAAGTAAGTGCCAAGGTTAGGTTAGGTTAGGTTAGGTGGCAGCCCGATGTATCAGGCTCACTTAGACTATTCAGTCCATTGTGATACCACATTGGTGAACTTCTCTCTTAACATGGAATCGGGCAGCACTCAGTGATAAGAGAGAAGTTCACCAATGTGGTATCACAATGGACTGAATAGTCTAAGTGAGCCTGATACATCGGGCTGCCACCTAACCTAACCTAACCTAAGTACCAATTAGAAAACATTAATTAGGTTAGGTATGGTGTCAGCCCACTATTTCAAACTCCTAATTCCTTATTTAACTCAATGACAAGGGACCTCATTTTTATAGGCGAGTCCGAAAGGCGTTTCAAAATGCACTACAGGTAGGGAATAATCATAGCTGAAAAACTTTTTTGTGTTCGGTAGGAAATGGCATTGAAACCATGACCCTTTGTACGCAAGACGGGTATGCTAACCATTGCATCACGGTGGTTCCCTCTCGGCAACGCAATCTTCAAACCACAACAAAGGCTTCTGAACAACAAGTCTGGTGATTTTGAAGCCCGAGATGCGGCATTTTGATTATAAACGTAACCACCAAGGCGCCCTACAAATGCTTTAGCTTTGCGAATTATGAATGCTAGATGTTCACAATTTTGATAGTGAATTTTAATCATTTCAATGCGTCGTTGAACCTTGTATAGTTTCATGTTTAGTCGTAGTTTTCTACTTGTCAAATGTCAAAGAATAAAAGCTTAAAAGTGAAAGATACCGAAATACCGGATGATTCTTGTTGGAAAACACTTTAGTTTTTAATAGGTAGATAACATATGTTATATTGGGTGGTGAGTATTATTTCCAAAAGGAAATTTGAATATCCAAGAACTTGCATAGAGTTTATTTTTGCTATTTCACGTACTACGAATAATATCCCCGCCCATCACATAAATAACATCGAACGCCTCTGACCACTTGTTATCTTCTGCCGATTGAAGATTTTCAGTTTTCATGGCATGCTAAAGCCATGCATGTTCCACCATATGATCCTTCATCCAAGTACTCGTCAGGTCATATCGCAAAACCATTTTTGGTAGAAATCCATCAGAAGAGTCGCTACGTATAACGTAACTACACATCAGAAACCCATCACAAGAGTGTTTCAATATGAGCTTTTGGTCACCAGTCGCAAATAGTGCCAAGTGTAAACCGAAGATTGCCAATTACTGATGAATAGCTCTTTGTATGTTGGAGCTAAAGGTGCTGGTGGTAATGGTGATTCTTCGATGGACTTGGTTCGGTATATGGCGCTCGTTAGACCACGATGGTAAGTGGCGCTTTAGCATTTTCCATACGTTTTGGAATTTCTTTCTCGCTATTATGCGAAAGCACCGCACTATAGCGGAGACCAGACAACAAATCTGCTTCACTGCATAACTTGGTCATACTTTTGGGATGTACATATGATGGCAATCATCTTAGACCAAGGTAGTCGTTATACTGATGGCAGCGAAGGTGGTGGTGGTGGTGGTGGTTTGGTGTGCTGATGATACCATCAAAAAAGATCATGACGATGTTGATGGAGGTAATGGTGGTGATGACTATTATTACAACGAGGACATTGATGTTGATGATGACGACGACGACGACGTTGTTTGACGGCTAGACAGTGATTTTAGCCATCAAACAGTTGGATGGATGATTGTACTATTATGGACAGACGGTTGGATAAACATTTGACCACAAAAATAGGGAATTTTTATGGAAAACTATCGATTTCATTATGTGGTTAGTTTGCTGGTTTTGTGGTAGTTAGAGATGTGAGAGTGATCAAGAATTTGAGAGAGGAAAGTGAACTATAGACGAACGGTAATTTTGAGATTCTAAGATTAACTATGGAATATTTTCCTTTCGTGAGTGTGAAAGGTAACAATTACTCACAAAAAAAAACTCAGTTTTGTGTATCTACTACTCCATGAATAGATTGTAGGGAAAGTCTAATACCTGGCAATGCGTTTAAGAGAATATAACCAAGGAATTTCTTTCTGATTGGAATATGAAAGAAGCAACCAAAACACCAAATTCAAAACGGCCGAACACCAAAAATTTTTCAGCGGTGGATTATCCCTTCTCAGTAATGCTGGTGACATTTCTAAGTGTTTCAAAGCTTCTCGTTGTGATTTCACCCCAATGTGGAACGCCGTTCGGACTCGCCTATAAAAAGGAGGTCCATTGTCATTGAGTTAAATATCCCAGCAAAAAAAAAAAATTGGAAGTTCTTCTCAAGGCACTATTTTAAAATAACTTCCAAAAATGCTCTCCCAAAGATGTTCTTTATTTTAACTGCACAGGAAATTTCTTTGAGGCAATTTCTTTATAACTTGCTTTTTTCATATTTTTAATGGGAAATTCATTTTTGTTGTGTTTCAAATAGGTTAAAAACAGATTAAGAATCAATAAAATGGTACAAATTATTTAAATTTAGCCGGAAAAAATGCAAAATCCTTTGTAGAAAAATTTAGAATTTTTGAAAATATTTGATCACAAAAGTTTCAGACAAGCTTTATAATGCATTAAAAATCATAAAAATTATTTATTTGTCAAAATATCACGAAATTTCTTAATTCACATCCAAAACACTGAATTCGCCTCACACCTTAAGAAGTGATGCAAATTCAGTGTAGCGGCTGTTGAAATGGTGGACATCCGTCCTATGACAAGCCCACGTTCATCGCTTCTGCGTCAATTTGGCACCACTTCCGGATCCAAAAAGAATATTTTCACTACTTTTTTGGCGACGCTTTTTTTGCTGGGATAGAATTGGGCATAACTCAGTGATAAGAGTGATGTTCACCACTGTGGTATCACAATGGACCGAATCGTCTAGTAAACCTGAAAATATCGGGCTGCCACTATACCTAACCTAACCTTGCTTCCTCTGATTCCGCTATTCCCTGGCTTGTATTCATTATTCATGTTCTTGAACTGCAGCAAGGTGTCCTTGTTAACCAGGCCGTAGTTCAGTCTTACTACTTTTGGAAACTGTAGACAAATTATTTAACTTCTTCTGCATTGATGTCTACGCTATTACCTCGACTCGAATTTGAGGACCGACCTAATTAATCTTATGTGTATTCAGAGTTTTATCTTCGGCAAAGTACCAAGCATATGTGAGCCACTCCAGTCCTCTCCTTGAAATGATACATCCAATTTTACGGAAGATTCTTCTTCTTTATTGGCCTATTCCTTCTACGAATTTTTGGGGATCAGTGCAATTACATAAAATATATTTTACATTATATAGATATATTTATAAGATTTTATATCCACCACCATAGACGGGGTGACGGGGGTACAATAAGTTTGTCATTCCGTTTGTAACCCATCGAAATATCGATTTCCGAATATATAAAGTATATATATATTCTTGATCAGGGAGAAATTCTAAGACGATATAAGCATGTCTATCCGTCTGTTGTAATCACGCTACAGACTTCAATAATGGCGCTATCTTCCTGAAATTTGGCTCTGATTCGTCTTTTGTTTGCAGGCAGGTCAGGTTCCTAAGTTCTAGAATCCGTGTTTCTACCCAATTTGCCTGAAATTGTAAATCTAGAGTTATTCTAGGGAAATAAAGAGATGTGCCGAATATGGTGACTATCGGACCATGTGTTGATATAGCCCCTATATAGACCGATCTCCAGATTTACTTCTTGGGCTTCTAGAATCCGTAGTTTTTATCCAATTTACCTGAAATTGGAAATCTAGAGGTATTCTAGGACCATAAAGAGGTGTGCCGAATATATTGAGTATCGGAACAGTTTTTGATATAGCCGATTTGGGGTCTACATTCTAGAACTACAATTAAATGTTCCATGTTTTGGTATTGCCCCGTTACATCGAACTCCCGATTTTACTTCTTAGGCTTCTAGAATCCGTAGTTTTTATCCGATTTGCCACAAATTGAAAATATACTGGCATTTTAGACCCATAACAAAGTGTATATGATTTAGTTGTACCGGTCCATTTGGTAAGGCCTCCATAACATATAGACCGATTTCACTTATTGAGGGTATAGAAGGCGCACTGATCATGAAAATTGCTTGAAACTGAATGAAAAATTTCCAGATGTTACTTCTCGTAATCATTTAAATAATTGGGATGAAAATCTACAGATTTTAGATTTCAAATCAAGGCGTTATTTCATCATTTTCTTGCACACTTACAAGAGATGTTTATGATTCCTCTAAAACTCAAACAAAAAATGGTTCTTCTAAATTCAGAACCTGATCTAGTCTTTATAGGTAAAATCTTTACATTTATCTGTGGGAAGCGTACTAGTTGAACTGATCTGCTTGGGAAAATATCTGTCATTAAACCCCCCTGAAATTTTCGAAGGAAACTATTATATTTGATTCATGGTGGTGGGTATTTAAGATTTGGCCCGGCCGAACTTACTACTGTATATACTTGTTTTTATTATTTTAGCAAAAGATTGTCTGTTTCAACAGTAGAGTTGCAACATCTGTTATATCGGTCCATTCCATTCCTAAATATTGTTAATCCAAGTCTTCTCCTTTCTTCCCCTGGATTGTCTATCCTCTATTTTGAATCTGATAGTGTTTTGGATTAGTTTCTATTTATTCTTTCGCATAGTATGTGCAATATATACTGTTTTTCGTTTCTTTATTGTATTGATAACCTCTTTTTCCTTATGTAGTCTACGCAACACATCATTGTTTGATACAAACTTGGTCCATTGTATTTTATAGAGTAATAAAAAAACTCGTTTTTTTGAAAGTCGGGTTTTCTCTGGTTTCTCTAAACCCCGAACTTGTTTCCAAAACCGGTGGACGGTATTTTTTGAAACAATTAAACGGAATAACCGGTTCAAACGGTTTTAATAAAAACACGAAATTTTCACAGGATATTCTAGCATTATTGTCACAAAAAATCAACGAAAAAAAATAATTCGATAATTTATTAAAAGTTGGACACAATTGATTTTAATTCAAATGTACGTTATACCTATATAGAAGTGTTGTTATTGCAGTTTATTTATTAAATTACTGAATTGTATGTGCTTAAATTTGGCACTATTTTACAATGAAAATATAAAATCCGAAAGTCAGTTGTTTAGTCCTCGGGAATTCCACTAAAACCGACAACCACAAGCCCTTTGGTTTAACCCAGTGAAATTTTACGTCTAATGCACCGGTCAGACTATAAGTTCTTCCGGACGGAATGACTATGTTTGTAAAGAATCTTACAGTGTGGCCGAACGCTAAGAATTGTCGCATGTAACTAAAATATCAATAAATGTATTATAGATCCCATAAACAAGCAGCAATATCGAGCATAACTTATAGTGTAGCCAATATTTGGGATATGTGCGACATTCGTGTCTGGATAAACTTATAATCTGGACGGCGCATAAGAGTCGCTCTATCACTCTACTTTCCTTTATTATTTCACAGTGTAGATGGCTGGTCATCACTTCAAATTTACTTAGATACGTGAGTTTTAAGGACCTTTTGACATCGACCCTCACTTCGAGATTCTAACATTCTGTTCAGATGAGTTGGAGTAATGCAACGAATACGAGGGCTGCTTATGTGTGTTCTTTGAGGTAGATCTTTCCACCATCC
The DNA here is from genome assembly GCF_050003625.1 of Haematobia irritans. NCBI lineage: Eukaryota > Metazoa > Arthropoda > Insecta > Diptera > Muscidae > Haematobia > Haematobia irritans. The sequence continues at coordinate 58,173,050 of NC_134399.1, read as the reverse complement.
TTCGTTGACCTATTATCGGTGAAGAACAGTTTCGCTCAAAGATATGATTGGAAAGTCAACTCTTGAACCTTGTGGGTAGTAGATGAAAATGTTTCATGAGCGCCATGTTAGTAGACCGTGAGAGAAATATTATTCACTGTCACATTACAAATTTCTATGACTGCTTGCGAAGGCATGTGAATATCTCTAACTTGGACAGATATATCAAAAGGTATAAGATAACGGACAGACGGATGGACAAACATCTATTGCGCATAACTTTCGTTTTCATAGCAGTGTGTGAGAAGTTATGTTAAAAATGAAACATTGAAATTCGATTACTTTTGTTGTTGTTGTTGCTGCTGCTGCCGATGGCGCTCAGCGATGTGTTGTTGCCTCCACCATCACCATCACTAACACCACCCTAACCCCAACAGTAACTGTCGTTTTGGGAAAAACTGTCGCTGATGGCGTGAGGAAATGTTCGAAAAATGCTCTTTTGATTATTTCAAAGGCAAGAAGGCGATTACAACAATGATGGGGCTCTGGTGATGCTTACGATATAATGGTGGTGGCAACTTTGGTGTTGTTGTGGTTCACTTTGGATTGCTGTTTTGAGAATGTCCGTCTAGTGCGCCACATAATACTATTACACTGCCCTGTTGATGGTTGTTGTTTGTTGGTTTTTTTTTATTTCTCAATGTCTACTTCTTGGAGTCCCTGTATTCCACAAACATTCATCCATCCATCCATTCATGGAGTCTGTCACCCATCATCCCATACTGGTACATATGTTTTTCCACTGTGATTTGTTTTTTTTTTTTATGTTTGTGTAGTGCTGGTGTTTGTCTGTTATGGATATTGGCGATATCGATTTGTTAGTGGTTTCTTGATCGATGTTTGTTGCCTTTATTGGAGCTCTATCTTTATGTTTTTCAGTTGTTGCATTTGCTGTTGCTTGGATGATATTTTTGTTTTTGGTGGTAATCCATCGGTCGTTTGGTGTTGCTGGTCTTGACAACACATTGTCGCCACTAGGCATTGCTTGAATGATGAATTGTTTTCCTTAAGTTTAGGTTTTAATTTAATTTAAAGCTTGCTAGAGCAGTCCAGTTGGAAAATTGTATTGTATTGCACATTGGGCGATTGTTTGCGTTTGGGGAAAAGTACAGGAAATGATCATATGTTATTATTGCACAATGAATATGTAAAATGTTTGTCGCAATCATTCGATTTCGACAACCGTTTTATGTTTGGCGAGAAAACGAAATGTTTGCGGTAAAAATGTTCATGTCCATGTTCCTCATCCAAAAATAACATTTTTGCTCTAAGAGATAATCATATACCATCTACATTGGAGCTACATATATTCCTGAAGAATTAGTTGTTATACTTCTAGCAACCTGATATTTCATACTTCGCCATCCTTATGACAGTCATTATAAGTGTGCATGGGGCTAGAGGCTTACATCCCCTGGAATATGTAAGCGAATGTCAAAGTCCAAATTTCTTTCGTTGAGAGATTTGACTCCGTTTTTATGTTTAGGATTAACCCTACCCTCTCTACTTGAGAGATTTACTCCCGTTTTCGAGTTTGTGATTACATGGTGTCATTTGTTGTAATAGTATGTATCTCTTATACCTTATTGTTTCTTTTATTGCCTGAGAACTCCTACAGGGATCAATTAATCTTTCAGCGATGTCGAGTTCCATATTGGATCTTTGGTACAAGCTTAGGTAAGGTTAGGTGGCAGCCCGATGTATCAGGCTCACTTAGACTATTCAGTCCATTGTGATACCACAGTGGTGATCTCTCTGGTACAAGCATCAAAATTTACTTTTCAATCTAATATGCAACACTCTGCGAAGACATTTAAGTAAACTTTTCTTCCAGGAGTTATTATGCTTCACTAATGGCAATCAGAGTTAAGAATATCTTTAACTTGCTCCTATGTTGGACACCAGTTTTACTGGTGCTGGTGCGGAAGCCTGATTATTCATCAAGTAAATGCAACATGACATTAAAGGCATCTATACATAGTTTACTAAGTAAGCCTGAAATGCACCAATACGTCATAAAGAGAGGGGCTAAGTGGCAGTAATCCTCCAAGTGGTGCGGCATTCGATTCATTCTTGGCAGATGAGAAGGTTCCAAGTGTCATTTGTAATGAAAGTGCTTGGAAAAATTTAACAGTTTTGCCAGACATAATTTAGAATTTTCTGTAATAACGAAACATTTCATACAATTAATGAACATTTTCATTGCCTTAACGAGAACATTGAAAGACAAGGTTCAATCCTCGGACTACATCTCTGGAACGCAACATATGATGCTGATATTGAATATACCCATGGCAGACGATACATTCTTTGGCTACGCTGATCGCATAGGCGCTGTTATTAAAGCGACAATTCTGAAGTGTTTCAACGCAATCTTCTCCAAACCATGATATGCGCGGAAGACTGGTTAGACACGCATGGTTTACAAGTAGCCATGCAAAAGACCGAACTGTTACTACTAACGAAACGGCATGTGTCTCTAATCCCAACAAAGTAGCCAATTAAGCAGATAGAGTGCGCAACGGAAAATACTGCTATGATAACGTCGTGACTAAGCGGGTTGATGGAAAACCTAGGAGGCCCTCGTCCAAGCAGAAGCGTCTCGGTAGGGTCACGGATACTTTCAAAAGCATGGGGAAATGGAGGTCAGAAAACTGCACGGTCACGGATTATGAGAAAAATCATCTACAAGAAGGTAGAAATTGAGAAGAACTAGTAGGCTGCAAGACGTTTTCCGCAAGAAAAAAGTTGACAAGGTTTAGTCTGGATGCGGACTAAAAGGAGACGAAACCCAACGCCGAAGATAGCTTTATACACTACGGTTGGGAGCCACCGTGGTGCAATGGTTAGCATGCCCGCCTTGCATACACAAGGTCCTGGGTTCGATTCCTGCTTCGACCGAACACCAAAAAAGTTTTTCAGCGGTGGATTATCCCACCTCAGTAATGCTGGTGACATTTCTGAGGGTTTCAAAGCTTCTCTAAGTGGTTTCACTGTAATGTGGAACGCCGTTCGGATTCGGCTATAAAATGGAGGTTCCTTGTCATTGAGCTTAACATGGAATCGGGCAGCACTCAGTGATAAGAGAGAAGTTCACCAATGTGGTACCAGAATGGACTGAATAGTCTAAGTGAGCCTGATACATCGGGCTGCCACCTAACCTAACCTACACTACGGTTTTCATTCATCCCATTGTTCGTACATCCATCAAGCGTGATGTTTCTCGAATACATAATTTGTTGTTTTTGGTTTTGTGGGTTTTCTTTCAGGAAAACACCACATGCTGTTTCTTTTATTTTTTTTTTTTTGTAATTTCGCACAACCGCACCAGAGATATAACGAAAACCAATTGCACACTCACAATGCAATGCCAATTTTGGCGCACGAAACGATAACGATGGACCTACATTGCACATTTTTCCATAACCACCAATTATGAGGTAATGAGCTCACCAAGCTATACAATATCCAATCAGTCATTGCATTTCATTTTGGCCAATGTCGGTTTTGTTTCCCTCATCTATTGGGGATTTTCCTTAGCTCGTTTTCCAAAAGATGCTCACCACAACGATGTACAAAACATCCGACTAATGGCAGAGAAATCGTGGGATCTTTTCATTTTGTTTTTATTATCTTTTAAACAATATAGAAAAATTTATAATACAATTTAATTTAGTTGTGATTTATCTTCGTTCATCATTCATCTGAAGGTGCACGCAAGTGCATAAAGTCCTTAAACATTACATTGTTAAAAAGAAATTAATTTATGTATTTATTACTGATTACCGTGTCATGTTTCTTAGAGAATCTCGAATCTCATTAGGGTTGTACGTCAGATGGGAATGTTGGGAAATTCATGGGTGCAAATTTATTTAATTAAAAGAGTTGTAACTGTCTGTATTAGCCATTAAGTCTATGAAATGACTTTCTGGTGGGAATAACTTGGAATTCAATTCCAAAGTGAAAGAAAAGCTAACTGTGCCATTTTAGTATAGGAATAATATGAAAGGTCGGGAAATTACTCTAGGCATAATGAAATGATTACCATTATAATGGAATCTCAGTTCAAGTACACCCTCAAAAAAAATCGCTTCTTTAACATATGTTCCAAACATATTTTGCAGGAAGCACATATATTATTGGATACTGCCGAAACATTAATATATTTGTTTTATGTGAACATATTATATGTTTGGAAGCATTTTGAGCCAAAAATATTATATGCTTGGAAGAATTTTTCCCAAACACGATTGTGCTCATTCCCTAACATACTCGTAATTTTCACTTCCACGAATTTTTTTAGTTCTTGGCACCGTTTTCTGTAATACAAATAATGTTGAAGAAATTATTCACTTTTATAAATTTTTTAAATTTTACCTGTCGCCTGCACGAACCGAGGACCATACAGTTTGTAAGCCAACACACTATCCACTGGGCTACATAGCTGTTATAGTCACCAGTAGATAATTATCGTTATAAGTTACATTTATATAGCATAGTTTGCAGCGCCCACGAGCCCATGCAAACATAACATTACTTAACAGAAACATACATTTGTTTGCCACGTGGACTCTCCCGTCAACTCCCCCGGTTTCCATCTCTATTTCTTGCTCTATACTCTCTCTGTCGCATTGAATAAAATATCACAACATATGTATGTTTAGTCGAAATTTGTAAATGTATATATGTTTGCATTCACACATATGATTTTTATGAAACATTCATGCCCCAAACATAATATATTCTAACATATTAACATAGATGTCCCAAACATTTAGTGTTAGTTTAGGAACATACCTTGTTTGCACTTAAATATATTGTGTTTTAAAATTGTGCCCGAAACACATTTTGTTTATATCGGAACATATGAAAAACATATTTTTCTAAGAGTGTAGGTTTTAGCTACTTCTGAACTGTCCAGCGTTGCTGATGGAAATATTTCTGTAGAAACTCATGAAGTTATTATAGAGTTATCACGCGCTTACCAGTGATTTATAATTTCCATATCCACATGGCAATATTCTTGAAAAATAAAGGTTTTATCACAATAATATTGTCCTCATTCTTCCTTAACACTCCGAAGAGACTGTCTTAGAATTGGTATTGACCTTCAATTGATATCACAGGGAGAACAAGATTGCTAGTAGGGTACATCCATGGGACAGAGTGACTGACATGTATTGCAATCATCTTCGGGTTGCTAACAGTTTTTAGCCGTTAGTATGAAGCTAAGAGATTTTATACAGTGAGAGTTCATTTTATTGTTTACATGGTTACAAAAGCACTTTGTTCTACTGCCTTTACAAATAAAGTTATTCGTGATGGAATTCAAGCGTATTAATGGGATTGTTTTATGTTTGTCTCGAAAATCACAAGTGGTTATCGTTAGAGCCCTCCACCATTTAAATGTGAATAAATCTTATATTTATCGTCCCATTGCTTATTATAGTGATACTGGCAGTGTTGCATCGTGTCCAAAAAGTGGACAAAAACAAAAGGGCAACAGCACAGAAATGATCCGAAAAATAAAGCCCAGATGTGATGGAAATCCACACCGTTGTGCTAGAAAACTTGCTCATAAGCTGAACATATCGAAAGAAAGGATGCTACACATATTGAAAAATTTGATTGGTCTAAGTTCCAAAAAGTGGAATAGTTAATGAGCTTCTTCACTTCCTTCCCACCAGGAAGGAAAATTTTGAGTTAACCCTAGAAAGCTTAACCTACTTAAAGTCACGGATAAGCTAAACATACGTCTGTGGGATGTATCATAGTTTGTCATCATATGGACAAAATGTGTGAATTTTTGTTTTAAATTTTTGTACTTACACCGATTCTATATACAAATCCTTAGCATTTAAATACGTTTTTAGCTAAACTTTTAGTTATTGTGTACCAAAAAACTCACATTATCGGTACTCATTTTCATGAGGGAGAGCTAAAAACTAAAAAAAACGTGTACGTCTCTTAAAAGTAGATAAGCTGTCTAGGGTTAATTCTAGAAAATTTTAACTCACAAAAATAAGTAAATATTTTAAGAAAATTTATTAGATGTAATTAATTTTTGTAAAAAAAATTGTAGTTCGAAGGAAAAAATTAGAGTTCAAAATTCTAAAAATATCTTTAGCGGCATAAGGTGGGTACTAAGTTCGTGTTTAGCCGCTAAAGTCGCTAAAGTGAAAACTAAATCAGTAAGAAAAAGGCATAATATTATTTCATAATAACTTGATGGGGAATAGCCCAAAGCAAATTTTCACAAAGTTTGTATTCCTTAAAATTCATTATTAAAGAAAAGTAATCGTGAAAAAATGACGATTTTAGCGGCTAAACTCGAACTTAATACCCACCAATACAAAGTTCACGATGGGCTCAATTGTGGTAAAATCTATAAAAAAATTCTGAACTATTTTGAGGACATAGGAATTTAGTAAACTTTTATGCTCCATTTATGTATATTTTTTTCTATTTTTTGTTAATTTAGCTAACGTACGCTAAAAATGATTAAAGTCGTATTCATCGACCGTAGGGTCAACATAAATGTTGATAATTATCGGGAAAATGATCTAAAGACAGTATTGAAATTATGGAAAACCAAACATTTGCCTGGCGTTATGTCTAATAAATAGGGTCTCAAGCCCAGGGAGGTTAACTTATTTATGTGAAATAATATACCTGCCTATTTTTCGTGCGAAAAATCCAGGGTTGTATAAATATGTTTTTGAAAATGCCCAAAACAAAGATTTCGCATTTATTCCGCGCTAACGTTTTTTTATATGGAGTATAACAGTTTTTCGTGCGAAAACGTTATCTTTGTACTAGGCTTAACGCACAATGGCCATCAAAATATCCAAATCCCAATCCATAGGACTTTTGGGCCTGGGGTAGTTTGGGGTGTCTACACGCACAGAAAAAACATGTTTGGACATGGTTGCCGCATCCATTTAATGCTTATTTGGAGTATGTAATTGTCGCGAAAACCATGTATTTTGTCTTTGTAAAAATAATATTCGAGCGGAGAAAAATATATGTTGGCAATAAGCATTTAAATGGTTCTCAAATGCCACAAACATGTTCTATTATTTAAATGATAAAATTTGAGACCATTATATGGTCAGGAAAATTATGTACCTGACCATTCAATTTTTTTTACTTCTTTGCAGAGAAAAAAATATTTTTATAGTTTACGTATAGACATGTCTACAACCATTACATGGCCATAAAGACCATGTACATTGTTTTCGTGACCATTTAATTTTTTTGCAGCGACAAGAAATTTATAAAAACATTGAGCAGGTACACACGATTTTCATTTTGAGCGTCAGTCGTGTGTTGATTGTTTCTTGGAATGGACGGAGAATACGGAATTATTGTGTTTTGTGTTAATTTATTTATTCAGAAATGGCACGTGGTTTTATGTGAATACAAAAAAGGAAAGTGTAATTGAAACAAATGTACCTGGTTTTTGTTCTGCATTTTGACATATGGCATAATTTATTTTTATTTGCAGTTATATGATGTCTGTGTTTGTACATTTGATGGGCACGAAGTAAATATGGAATGATTACTTATTGTTGAAATTGAACCAAACTAGAGTGTGTAAAAATATGTGATGTTTGCTTGCACGACATTATAAATACAAATAAACAATGAATTAGTTTATAAATAAATATAAACAAATAAATAAAGTTGATTTTGTGTTTTCTTTTCTCAAGTGGCGTCCTTTTTTCGACGACGAAAAAAGGTTTTTCATAAAAATCAAAACATTTTAGGTTGTGACCATGTTCTTTTAACTAGAAGAAAAACATTTTTGACGAATAACATAACATTTTAGATCGTGACCATTGTCTTTTAATGGAAACAAAATTCTTTTTATCAATATAATAACATTTTAGATGAGGACAATTGTATTTTTCTTAGAACCATGTTCACTGAGCCAACATGGTTGCAGATTAAAATGTTACAAGGTCGCCGCAAAAATTGCTGTTATCATATTATTTTGCTCTTCGAATATGATTGTGACAATCATGTTTCTTCTCTGCGTGTATCATATCATCGTCGTCGATTCGACGGGATTGGGCCAAAATACCGCAAAACCACTTCCGTGCAGCATTGGGTAGCTTTGTCGGCCGTTTGAAGGCCATAATTCGTGGCAAATGTAGCCAATACGAACAAATCTAAACTGATTCTAAAATTTGATGTTATTTATTTTGTTGCATTATACATCAGCCATCTTGTATAAGTATGCTATTTCTAGATATTGAATTAATTCAATTTTAATCAGGGTTTCCATCAATAATCCATTTCCCGAAAAAGTGTGTTAAAAATATCCCCAATATATTGGAAAGTTGTTGACTCTGAAACAATGGCGTTTTCAAATAGGATATTCGCTCAATTAATTTTGTTTTAAATAATTAAAAAAAAATAAAATTGATTTCAACTACAAATTGATTCCATCCAATAAAATTGTAATTAAATTTTTGTCTGTATGAAGGCAAATTTTCATAAGAGAAAACAAGCGTTTTATCACCAACTCTTTGAATTGTAGATAATAGGTTAGGTTAAAGTGGCAGCCCGATTTATTTTCAGGGTCACTTAGACTATTCAGTCCATTGTGATACTTAACTAAACGTACCTATTACATATGGACGCTTGTAGTTATGTAGTTATTATTATTTTCTTCTGTTAAACCAACCAGATTGTTCCAAAAACTTAAGACGCAGACTGCTTAATTTTAATTTATTTATTTAATAATTTGTAAAACTAGTACAACAAGGTGATACATCTTATAAATGGCAGTGCTAGATTCATGTTTGATCAGAAACAATTTGTAAATGTGTTGGTGTACGAGAAAATACATAAATATAAAAACTTATTTTAATATAACAAAAAACAAAATTTATGATAATTGAAAATTTTCGACAAATTAGCAATATATTATATTGTACACATCGTTTTCCAGGTCCGCCAGTAATCTAAGGCTGTATGCCCCTAAAATTCGCTTACGCTTTACACAAAATTCAGGAAACTCACACAAGAGTTGGTTAATTGATTCCTTTTCCTCCACATCATGACAGCTCATGAAGTAGTCATTATACTCCGCGCCTATCGCCTATCAGGCAGCGACCCGTTATAGCAGATATCAGGAGTGATATCTTACGTCTTGAGAACACTAGCATATCTATTGTGCAGTTTAAGTCTAAATTTAAATGGGACCATGTTTGCTTGGTGTCGTTACAACTCTAGCAATTCTCCCATCGAATATTTGCCACCATAACAGCCTTCTCACGCAGTAAGAGCTTCAAGGTAGCCAGAGGTATACCAACAGATTCTAGTTTCCCTGGAATATGCAAGGTAGTTCCTAGCCTTGCTAACTCATCCGCTTCGCAGTTCCCCGGTATGTTCCTATAGCCACGCACCCATGTTAGGTGAATATTGTACTGATCAGCCATTGAGAGATTTGCGACAGTCGATGGCCGTTTTCGAGTTAAGGAACACTGAGTCCAAGGATTTTATTGCAGGTTGACTGTCTGAATATATATTAATGCCAACATTAATTCTCAGCCAATTTGCCACCTCTCTTATTGCCAATATTTCAGCCCGAAAAACACTACAATGATTAGGTAATCTTTTCGCTATTCGAAGTTCCAGATCTTTAGAATATACTCCGAAACCCACTTGTCCATCCAATTTTGAGCCAGCAGTGTAAAAATCTATAGAATCTTTATAACGTTTATTGCCTGAGGCCTATGTGCACCATGCCTCACTGTTGGGAATTATAGTTTCAAACTTTTTGTCGAAAAGTGGTTTCGTCAGAGTGTAATCCACTACGTTTGGCACATCTGGCACTGAGGACCGAACTGTGACCTACCTTTTTTACTGTTCTTGTGTACTCAAAGTACCCTGGCACCCCGTGACACATTTTGGTACATTTGTGAAACTTAGTCCGTTCGAGTGAATCGAATTTGATCGAGCCCTACTTTGAAAAAATCCCACACCCTCAAAAAAATCGCTTCTCTAACATATGTTCCAAACATATTTTGCAAGAAGCACACATATTATTGGATACTGCCGGAACATTAAAATGTTTGTTTTATGTGAACATATTATATGTTTGGAAGCATTTTGAGCCCAAAAATATTATATGCTTGCAAAAATTTTCCCCAAAGAAGATTGTGCTCATTCCCTCACATAATTTTCACTTCCACAGAATTTCTTAGTTCTTGGGACCTTTTTCTGTAATACAAATAATGTTGAAGAAATTATTCAATTTTATAAATTTTTGAAATTTTACCTTTCGCCTGGACGGAGAATCGAACCGAGTTTGTAAGCCAACACACTATCACCAGTAGACAATTATCGTTATAAGTTACATTTATATAACATAGTTTGCAGCGCCCACGAGCCCATGCAAACAGAACATTATTCAACAGAAACATACATTTGTTGGCAATGTGGAGCAGTGGTTAGCATGTCTGCCTTGCATGCAAAGGGTCGTGGGTTCAATCCCAGCTCCGAAAATAACAATTTTGTAACAAAAAAACTGTTTTTGGTATAAAAATTTGAAATTTTGGAAGGAATTCAAAAACTCTACCAAAAGAAGAACGTGGAGTCGAGTATAAACATACATAAATAATTTTATAATATACACATAAATTTATTTAGGCGTGAACAGTTTTTTACTAGCATTTAACGCCATTTTAAATGTATTTAAAACTTATCGTGTTTTGTACTTAATTTCAGTTTTACCTTTAAGGCCGGTATTAAGTTGGAACCTGGTGCTCTTGAAACATGTTTGAGATGATTCCTTCTCTTGGTGCACTATCCATCAACATAAGCCCCAATATATCCTACGAAAATTTCTACATGCAAACAATAGTTTTACTTATCTCTTACACCCGTATTCACAAGAGATAACATAAACTTTAAACCTACTACACGCAAAGAAAAAAAACGTTTGGAAAACGTGTACCGAAAACGTTTTTCTTTTGTTAGAGTTTTTTGAATTGCTTCGAAAAATTTAAACTTTTATCACCAAAAATTTCGTTTGTTACAAAATTTTTATTTTTTCAATAAAAAAAGTTATTTTTGAAACAACATCACAGTCCATTTCGTTTATATCAAACACTGTTCTTTTCTGAATTTAGGTCTTTAATAAGACACATTTTACAGTTCAAAATTTAATATACTACAATGTAATATTGAACATTTTTTCGAAATCTTCCGAACATATCTGGAATATAGGTAAAAAAAAAAAAAACAAAACTTTGGTCGAAGCAGGGATCGAACCCACGACCCTTGGCATGCAAGTCGGACGTAGCAACCACTGCTCCACGGTGCCAAACTAAATGTTTGTTTCTGTTAAATAAACTTTGTTTATTCGGTTCGTGGGCGCCGCAAGCTATGCTATATAAATATAACTTATATGGATATTTATCTATTGATGACCATAACAGGTACATAGCTCAGTGGTTAGTGTGTTGGCTTACAAAGTGCATGGTCCGCGGTTCGATTCTCCGTCCAGGCGAAAGGTAAAAAAAATGTAAAAATTTATAAAATCGTATAATTTCTTCTACATTGTTGGTATTACAGGAAAATGTGTTAAGAACTAAAAACCCTCGTGGATGTGAGAAAGATGTGAGGGAAAATGCAATTAGCAAGAAAACAATGTTTTTTTGAGTTTGTCTTTATGAAATTGTTTTTACATCCTGGAAAAGAATAAACGTTTATCACAAAAAGTATATACTTTTCTTCCAAATACACTTCCTTACAGCGAAAAGCAAATGAGAAACGAACTTTGTTTGTCTAAAATTTCGTTTGGGAGGAAAGAATTATTTTTTTGCGTGTATTACCATAAATTCCTTCGATATTATGAATATGGACATTAATTTTTAAAACTTGGAGGCTCACTTAGAATTTAATTTTGAAAATGTCAGAATAAACATACTTGTTGTTTTTTTCTAATAAAACAAATATAATTCTGGATTTAAAGAGAATTTTTAATTTTTGGTTCTGAGATAGTAAATAGGCCGAAAAGTGCACCATTTCATGTAATACTCCAAAATGTACGAAGTAATACGGAATTGGATAAAATTTGTTTTATTGACTTTGTACACAGTCTATTATTTTTTTTATATCCTGGCAGATGTAAGAACAATATATTTCTGTTAATGCACTGTGCAGTTTGTATCACGAATACGATGATCCATAATGGCTAAATCACGTTTTATAGCTAGAAGATTTCTCAGTATTTTTTAAACATTTTAAAGAAAAATTAAAGCAGCGACAATAACTAAAGAGGGCGTCTCGTATATAAATGAAGATACCATGAATTGTTTACCATCTAAGGTACATGTACAAATATCGATAAATGTACATGTACTTGCATATGTTTAAATTCATAAATATAAGCCATAAAAATTTTAATGTCATTCGTGTATATGGGGCCGGCGACGACGACAACAACATTATATTTAATAGACTGCATTTAACCCCACAAAAGTGACCCCAATTCTAGAGATCATCCGCTGATTTACACAAACACCAAACAAATGTACATCGTGGGGAGAACAAATAGGATGGTGGTATACAAAGGTATATTCATGTCAGTCGGTTATAGTCTAGGGTAAGTGTTTGTGTGTATGGGTTGTATGTGCCCCTGCATATCTCAGTTTGTGTTTTATAACATTGTCATATATTTCTCATTAATAAACATACGCATAAATTGGACAAGGTGAAAAAGTCAACATAAAGTCACACTCATACGAAATCAATGTCTTCAGTGGGAGAAAAACGAGAGAATACCACTACATCAACATTAGAAAGAAGAACTCAAACAATTGCATTTATATAATCGCAAATTCATTTCAAATGCCATCAAGACGACAAACGTTTAAGAGGAATGCATTTACGTTGAGGGAACCATAGTTGAAGAAATGGAAAAACAAAAACACGCATAAGGACATTTTTGTTTTGTATATTTTCCACAGGCGAAACACAACCCGATTGCAACGTAAAATATGAATGGTAAGTATTGTGGATTGAATGACATAAAGTGAAATGATTCGCTGCATTTTGGATGTAACTACAACAGAAAATCCAAAAATCCCCCGGTTAGGTATTTTCATGCACATCACGTAAATCCACTCAAAGTCAAGTACCAGAACGACGACATCATAGTGGTAACAACATAAAGAAAGACGAAGAACTATGCAGATGAAACAATTACAATTACAACTACAACATAAACAGAAGTGGAATATTCGTAAACAAAAGTAACGTCAACATTCGTAAACAACAGCAACAATCACTGCGCTACAATATTGCTGTTTTAGTAAAGCATAAGGAAAATATGCGTTCAGTGTTGCCATAGTGTTTTCATTTTTTTTTTCGTTTAAATGTATTCGCAGTGGGGAATATCTACGGTTGTTCCTTGCCTTGCTAACTAATCCGCTTCGCAGCTTCGCTGATGTAGTCAACTGTATACGCCTATATACGTTTTTAGAGAAATTTTTCCGCGGTGTTAAGTTCCAGGTCTTTTGAGTACATCTCACAACGTATCCGCCCACCGATTCACAGTACAGCGAATGGATACCAGATTTTGATGTGACGCGAATGTGCACCGAAGTTACAGAGAATTGTTTAGGTATCAGGAGATGCCATATAAAAGCTGCGAGAAGGGACATGATCAGCCCAGACAATTTCAAGAGCGAAATGTTACTTTTCCACATTGAAAGGTGAGCATTAAGTTCGAGTTTAGCCGCTAAAAGCCCCGTTCTTCACGATTAGTTTTTTCTAATGATCCTTTAAAAAGTATATAAACTTTGTAAAATTTGCATCAAAGAGATACAATTTTGTACTGTTTTTAATGATTTAATTTCGGTTGTAGCGGCTAAACTCGAACTTAATACCACCAGAACATGGAATATTTGTGTCACAAAAATTTAAAACAAAAAACATAACATGCTTGCTGCTAACAGATACATAACACATGATGTTACATGTTCCGCGCGAATAAAGTAACATTATGCTTCTGAACAATATTTGGGGTGATTACATTCTTTCCCTTGTAAGCCGCTGTAGTCTGCAAAGTATTTAACGACGCCCTTATGTCCGATCAGGTGATTGAATGATTGATCACCCTTTCGTAAATCGAAAGGAATGGCTTGGGCTCTTCAGTTGGTGTCGTCGGCAGACCCAGCCAACACCATATGAGATATTAGTTGTGTCGACCGAATCTGTCGGGTGACACAACTGCTAACTGGTAGTTGCTACAACTGCCAAAAGGAGTTTGGCAATAAATTCGATTGTCACAACCAATCTATATTCTCTGTGTGCTCTTCGTTTGTGGTTACCCCACTGGTCGCCTCACCGAAAGCAATTTAGGCTCGTACTTGGGAGCCACCGTGGTGCAATGGTTAGCATGCCCGCCTTGCATACACAAGGTCGTGGGTTCGATTCCTGCTACGACCGAACACCAAAAAGTTTTTCAGCGGTGGATTATCCCACCTCAGAAATGCTGGTGACATTTCTGAGGGTTCCAAGCTTCTCTAAGTAATTTCACTGCAATGTGGAACGCCGTTCGGTCTCGGCTATAAAAAGGAGGTCCCTTGTCATTGAGCTTAACATGGAATCGGGCAGCACTCAGTGATAAGAGAGAAGTTCACCAATGTGGTATCACAATGGACTGAATAGTCTAAGTGAGCCTGATACATCGGGCTGCCTCCTAACCTAACTTAACCTAACCTAGGCTCGTACTGCAACTGCTGTCCATTCCCGGGGTGGACACAAGGAGCTTTTCCAAAGGCCAGCTTATTGGTCATTACAACTCTATTTTAATTTTGAGCAATTATCAAACGGAATTTAAATACCATCTGACGAAATTGGTCATGGGTGTCTATCACAATGGACTTAATAGTCTAAGTGAGCTTGAATCGGGCTGCCACTTTAACCTAACCTATGGGTGTCTTACTTTGATTTTATCTCTGCGAGATTGTTTTATTTATTGATTTAGTAGTATTATTAATACTTTATAATATACATTGCAATTATATAAACTCTTACGAACTTGAATCCATTTTAACAAATTGACTAATAGAATAATGCCCTTCGTTTTTTTTAGCAGAGCAAAATACTGTGTATAGCAACATTTCAATTGGGATGAAATCCTTCTTGGGATTTCATGTCTTTCACTGTTTGATTACCCTATTTGGGTTAAAATATATCTCTTCATTCGGAGTTCGTAAAGGCCACTAGTTTTTCGATATGCATCATGCTAGGATTCACATTCCGATATTATAACTTTGTCCCCCCATTTTAGTTGGCATTACATTGATACGACCACTCTAGATGCGTTTGATATAGAAACGAAACACAGAAAATATGACAAGAAACCATAGTACACGTGAGTGCATAAATTATAATTATTATTACAACTTTAGTCTCGAGTAGTTTGTGTGACCTAATGTCACGATTTTTCTAAACTGATTTTTTACAGTGAACTAATCCCCATACAAATATAGGTAAACAGCGAATGCGCAGAGTGGATACGAAGAAAAAAGTAGGAAACCACAGTTGTTGCATACAAATTGTGAACTCAGGCGAATTAAGGTAACAGCTATAGCATAAGCAGCAGCAACAGTAGAAAAACATATATGCGGTAAATAAAAGGCAAATAGCAAAATCGTACTATCAAAGGCTACTGTAGCCGACTTGAATTGTATTTCGTTTGGAGTTGGAAAACAGAAACTCATAACTGGAAGTCTTGCTTCGATATAATTGTCACTGAATTTAAAATAATCAGATATTCCTACCTTAGGTCCTCGGTCTATGGAGGACACTTTACAAATTCACTAAAGTGTTAAATACAACTTTGAGGGAAAATTTATGAGTTAAGATTTGAATCTTTGCAATGCCAGTTTTTCTCAGCTCTAAAATTTGCTGTTGCTGTCATTTACCCCACCTAAGGCTACTAAATTTTCATCCTGTGTTGCTGTATATTTTACAAACAAAAAACATTTTCACATGAATTATGTGCACTTTTCACAGATATAATTTTCGAATGACAGCATATCTCCCCCTTGGCTTATTCAACACTTAATACTGATGATAGCTTCGATCATCGTGATCTATTGCAATAGTTTTGTGCCTGTTACTTAGTAAACAATGTGAACAATATATGACAAGTCTGAACAGGTTTGAGCTTTCATCGCATTCAAATCTGTCACATAAATTTCATTTTACTATTTGTTATTATTTTAGACATTTGATATCCAGACTTGATCTCCTAATAGTTGCTGTAATTAGTCTTAATACACAGAGTAGACAGATCGAAAATCGTTAAGTGACTAATCGTTGAGTTGTGTAAATAACATCTGGTGGTGTTTCTATGTAAATTTGAATTTAATTCCAAAAAATATTTTTATTTAATGTTTAGGTATTTTAATTGAGGGTCTTGTGAAAAATATTTTAACTTTAATTCTGAATGATATAGTTAGAAAATATAAGCAACGAACTTTTGCACAATAAGAATTTAATTGGGAAATTTTTACTCAGACACGGTATTCATTCATACGGACTAAAGAGCCTACTCAGACCCAAAGATTTTGCCTTTGGTTCATTGATTTTGATATTGATTGTGATGCATACTTGATGCTATTAGACAAATTTCATCATAGAATATTAATGCTGTATAATAAGTCCTAATTAATATAAAAATCCAAATTATTTTTTCATATTCAAACAAAAAAATCCCTTTTCTAACATATGTTCCAAACATACTTTGCAGGAAGCACATATATTATTGGATATTGTCGAAACATTATTATGCTTGTTTATGTAAACATATTATATATTTACCCCCATTTTCATAAAGCTCCGTTAGTGTTCCGTTAACTAACCAACTTTTAAACCGTATTATGGACTAAGCTGTCATCTTGCCTTTATATTCCATAGGCCAGTTAGGAACTTAACTGACGAAAATTTTTCAGTTAAAGTTAACCGGAGAGAAGATATTTGCAATTTGCTTTCTGTTAACTGGCAGTTAAATCCTAACGGAGCTACATGAAAATGGCCGTTAGAAGCATTTTGAGACCCAAGTTATTATATGCTTGGAAGAATTTTCTCACAAAGGTTGTGCTCAAAAAAAAAATATTTCTGCCTAATTGCATATTCCCTCACATCTTTCTAACTTTCACTAGAGTTTTTTAATTCTTAGCACCTTTTTCTGTAATACAAACAATGTTGAAGAAATTATTCAATTTTATAAATTTGTTAAATTTTACCTTTCGCCTGGACGGAGAATCGAACCGAGGACCATACAGTTTGTAAGCCAACACACGATACACTGGGCTACGTAGCTGTTATTAGCTCCGTTCGAGAACCCGATAATTTTTGATTATTATCACAAATTGTTACTGGAAGTCGTTCGTTTGCACCAAAGAGCCAGCAAAAGACAGCCGGAGAGAGATTACATTTGACAGTTATGAGATAGAGAATTGCAAGTTTTTGCTAGAGACTTTTTCTCCAGTAAAATATTGCAAACCATAGCATACGTTGCCAGCTGGTTATTGATAACAAACAAAGTACCAGTATAATGTACATTAGTCTTGTGTCGCTCTGGAACGATTGTCACTAGTTCCATCTCTTTCGCTCTCATCGTTCCTTTTGTCATTAAGTTTTATTTTCAATTTAGGCTCCATCGTTCCGCGTATCGCAGTTTGATTTCTTGACTTTTGTTTGACAGCAGCTATTTGCCAATTCATTAAATCATTGATCGATATGCTGCTATTTAATAGAATCATTAGTTCCATCTCAGACCTTCACAAAACACCAAAATAAATCTTTTAATTTCTTGCTGTGAATAATTTTACACACACTGTTAGAAAAATATGTTTTTCATATGTTCCGATATAAACAAAATGTGTTTCGGGCACGATTTTAAACCACAATATATTTAAGTGCGAACATGTAATTTTCCTAAACTAACACTAAATGTTTGGGACATCTATGTTAATATGTTAGAATATATTATGTTTGGGGCATGAATGTTTCATAAAAATCATATGTGTGAATACAAACATATATAAATTTACAAATTTCAACTAAACATACATATGTTGTGATATTTTATTCAAAGCGACAGAGCGAGTATAGAGAGAAATAGAGATGGAAACCGGGAGAGTTGACGAAAGATATCAATATAACACAGCAAAAGAGTCAAAAAAGAACAATTTCTGTGAAACCGCTTGTATGTTGTTTCGGAAAACTGTTTTATGATAAGGCCAAAAATTTGATATGTTTAAGTCTAAATATTATTTCATTTGAATAAAGAGAATATACATTCTGAACCAAGAGAATAGACATTTGAAAAACAAACAGCTTATGTTTTCGCCTTGAGAGCAGCATTTTATGTATGTGTGGACATGTGTTTTGTTTATCATTTTGGCATTATTTTTTTCTTGGTTCGTTAAAAGAAATCAGGGGTCTTCATAAAAATAACGAAAGGGCACTATACTCTTTTTAGAGTTGGGACGGTAAAATGAAATAAGGAGGAAATAGTGAAAAATTACACAGTAAAATGTAAAAAAAAACAAAGTTTAGTTTCTCTTTATTAAAAAGTAGTCCACGAGGAGTTGACGGACACCATCAAATATAAAAGCGGGCATTAAGTTCGACTTTTACAGCTAAAACAATTTAAAAAGTTTATTTTCTTTAAAATGAATTATTAAAGAAAAATAAAAGGAATTTTAGAGCGATGGTGTTAAATGCTAGTAAAAAACTGTTCACTCCTAAATAAATTTATGTTTATATTATAAAATTATGTATGTATGTTTATACTCGACTCCACGTTCTTCTTTTGTTAGTTTTTGAATTCCTTCCAAATTTTAAAGTTTTGTACAAAAACAGTTTTTTATTACAAGATTGTTATTTTTGCAATAAAAAATAATATTTTATCCAAAAATCATTCAATTTCGTTTATATCAAGCACTGTTACTGACTATAAATCTTTAATAACGCACATTTCGATGTTTCATTTAAAAAAATTAATATAGTATAAATATAAATGTGTAAATTAAAAAAAAAAAAACAAATATTGTTCGGTCGGAGCAGGGATTGAACCCACGACCCTTTGCATGCAAGGCAGACATGGTAACCACTGCTCCACGTGGCAAACAAATGTATGTTTCTGTTAAATAATGTTATGTTTGCATGGGCTCGTGGGCGCTGCAAACTATGCTATATAAATGTAACTTAAAACGATAATTATCTACTGGTGACTATAACAGCTATGTAGCCCAGTGGATTGTGTGTTGGCTTACAAACTGTATGGTCCTCGGTTCGATTCTCCGTGCAGGCGAAAGGTAAAATTTAAAAAATTTATAAAAGTGAATAATTTCTTCAACATTATTTGTATTACAGAGAAAGGTGCCAATAACTAAAAAATTTCGTGGAAGTGAAAATTACGAGTATGTTAGGGAATGAGCACAATCGTGTTTGGGAAAAATTCTTCCAAGCATATAATATTTTTGGCTCAAAATGCTTCCAAACATATAATATGTTCACATAAAACAAACATATTAATGTTTCGGCAGTATGCAATAATATATGTGCTTCCTGCAAAATATGTTTGGAACATATGTTAAAGAAGCGATTTTTTTTGAGGGTGCAGAGTATAATATTATAAAATCCAAAGACCCATTCAAACAGTTTGGTTTTCTGAGTTTAGTTACTTCCTTATATTTTCCATTTCATTCATTTTTTTCCTACTATATTACTATTTGAAGTAATTCCACTCAATTTTCCATATTTTTCGTATCTTTCAATCGTCCACGAATTTCGTTTCACAAAATAAACAAACAATGTCATGTATGTCTTTAGTAGATGACAGTGATATAAAAAGGCGGAACGAAAAGGAACGATTTGAAGGAACTAGTTCCTTTGTACAAAAGGAACGAAGAGTCCGAATCACTACGGTGAACGACTTTGCCCAAGACTAATGTACATGTTCGGCAATTACTATTGGAAGTTAAATAAATAGGATTCGTTTTTTGTTCTTAATGTTTTAGCAGCTGAAATTTTGAATGTGGATATAGTTACTGGATAACGTTCGTGTACTTTTCAGCAATTTTAATCAAAGAGAGTAAAATACACTCTTACTCTCTTTCTAGTTTTTACTGGATATTTTTTACTGGAAAAGTATGCGAACAGGCCTATTGTAATCAATAGATAACTATCGTCATGAGTTATATTTATAGAGCATAGTTTGCGGCGACAAACTTATCCTCTTACTCGAAGACATCATTCGTTTATGTTTTACCTACGAATATGTGTGACTATCTCTGGATTTAAAATTTCTATGATATAATAAACATGACATTTGCATGATCACCCCAATCTTTTCATTAAAATAACGAACATTGTTTTTGTGTAAAATATTTTTACACAATTACGCTCTGAATATTGCATTTGATTGTTGTTGTATATAGGAATAGGAAATTTACATAAATTTTGTAGAAGACAAAAAAAATATATAAACATTTTATTATGTAATCTTTGCAAGCCGAAAAGAAAACACAAACAAAAAACTACGACATTACTATCAGAAGCCTATACTTAAGTAATCAAATTGAATTAATGAACTTTACATGTGAATACGTACTTAATAAAATCATGTTGTTGAATGCGAATTTAAAAAAAAAAAAAAAAACAAACGAAGAAAAACCCCAATGATTGTTTATATTTATGAATATTTACACAGATACATGGTATGTCTGTTGAGTTGTAGTAGCGTGAGCTTTAAAACTTCCACTCCACACTTTATGGATTCGAACACTTACAATAAGTGTATTGAAACACGCAATATGGATTTAACACATTTTTCAATGTATTTTTGTTGATTTTTTTTTTGCTTTTTGCAAAATAATGAAAACCTAAAATTCTTCAATTTAACATGAAATCATCGACATTATCTTTCAACAACTTTGCAGCGTAAAACGAATGACATGACTATGAGAGCGATGATAATAGCAAGCAAATATGCACTTTAACCAAGATAGTCAATTTTGGTCGTGTGCCAAGCATGAGCTGAATTTTCTATGAGAATATATCCGATAGTAAGAACTCCAACTAAAGCAAATTTAAATTTTCTATAATACCAAACAGATTTGGTAAACAAAAATTTTATAAGAAATCATAATATTCAAAACATCTCGAGATCCGGAAAATTTTTAAAACCGTAAAAGGGGGCTAATACTTCACATATCTTGATTAAGAAGACGGTTTATTCGTAACAAACATGTAAAGCATATTTCATCTCAGTGAAACCTCATACAATATACAGTGGTGTGAAAAATAATAGAGCCATCTGCTGTTCTAGAAATAGAATGTTTTGTTTACCTTAAACAAACAATTTTTAAAACAGGGTTTTCTATGCATTATTAGTAAGTCTTCTTCTTATTATTATCTCGTTATTTTTTCTGTAATTGAAGCAACAGTTCTTAATTTATCAGTGTTTGAAAAACAAGTGTGAAATAAAATAGAGTCAATTTTAAAGTTTAAAAAATATTAAAGTCTTGTTTCTGACTTTCTTTGAATTTTTTTACGCAAAAGTGAGTAAAAAGATGGACTATTATATTTCTAACATAATTAAAAAAATATATTCAAAATACATAAACAGAATGGGCCGAGGAAACGTTTATTCTTTTCAAACAATTTCACAAAACTAACTCAAAAAAAAAAAAAAAACAATGTTTTCTGGCCAATTTCATTTTCCCTCGCATCTTTCTCACTTCCACGAGGTTTTATAATTCTTAGCACATTTTCTGTAATACAAACATTGTAGAAGAAATTATTCGATTTTATATATTTTTTGTTTTACCTTTCGCCTGGACGGAGAATCGAACCGCGGACCATGCAATTTGTAAGCCAACACACTATCCACTGGGTTACGTAGCTGTTATTGTCACCAATAGACAATTATCCATATAAGTTATATTTATATAGCATAGCTTGCGGCGCTCACGAGCCGATTGAACAAAATATATTTAACAGAAACATACATTTAGTTGGGCACTGTGCAGCAGTGGTTGCTACATCTGCCTTGCATAACAAGGGTCCTGGGCCCTGGGTCAAGGGCCCTGCTTCAACCGAACACCAATAAGATTTTTATACCCTGCGCCACACTGCAACACCCAGAAGGAGGCGAGATAGACACATGGTATCTTTGGCAAAAATGCTCAGGGTGGGTTCCTGAGTCGATATAGCCATGCCCGTCTGTCATTTTTGTAATCAAAGTCTAGGTCGCAGTTTTAGTCCAATCGACTTCAAACTTGGCACAAGTATGTGTTTTGGCTCAGAATAGAACCCTATTGATTTTGGAAGAAATCGGTTCAGATTTAGATATAGCTCCCATATAAATCTTTCGCTCGAAATGCACTTATATGGACCCAGAAGCCAGAATTTTACCCTGATTTGCTTGAAATTTTGCACAAACATAACACTTGGTCGTATAGTCAAGTGTGCAAAATTTGATTGAAATCGGTTCAGATTTAGATATAGCTCCCATATATATCTTTCGCCCGATATGGACTAATACGGTCCCAGAAGCCAGAGTTTTACCCCAATTTGGTTGAAATTTTGCACAGGGAGCACAATTAGTAGTGTAGTCAAGTGTGCCAAATTTCATTGAAATCGGTTCAGATTTAGATATATCTCCTATATATAGCTTTCGCCCGATTTAGACTCATATGGCCACAGTGGCCAATATTTTACTCCGATTTAATTGAAATTTTGCACAGGGATTAGAATTAGCATTGTAGCTATGCGTGTCAAATTTGGTTGAAATCGGTTCAGATTTAGATATAGCTCCCATATATATCGTTCGCCCGATTTACACTCATATGAACACAGAGGCCAATTTTTAACTCCGATTTAGTTGAAATTTTGCACAGGGAGTAAAATTAGCATTGTTGCTATGCGTGCCAAATTTGGTTGAAATCGGTTCAGATTTAGATATAGCTCCCATATATATGTTTTTCCTATTTGGACAAATTTAGACAAAAAAAAAAATACCAACATTTTCCTTGTAAAATCGCCACTGCTTAGTCGAAAAGTTGTAAAAATGACTCTAATTTTCCTAAAGTTCTAATACAAATTTATCGAGCGATAAATCATAAATAAACTTTTGCGAAGTTTCCTTAAAATTGCTTCAGATTTAAATGTTTCCCATATTTTTTTTACTAACATTGTGTTCCACCCTAGTGCATTAGCCGACTTAAATTTTGAGTCTATAGATTTTGTAGAAGTCTATCAAATTCTGTCCAGATCGAGTGATGTTTAAATGTATGTATTTGAGACAAATCTTTATATATAGCCGCCAACACATTTGACGGATGTGATATGGTATCGAAAATTTAGATCTACAAAGTGGTGCAGGGTATAATATAGTCGGCCCCGCCCGACTTTAGACTTTCCTTACTTGTTTTTGTTTTTTTTTACATATATTCCAGATATGTTCGGAAGATTCCGAAAAGGTGTTCAAAATTACACACTACTATATTAAATTTATACTATGAAATTGTAAAATGTGTCTTATTAAAGACTTAAAGTCAGAAAAGAACAGTGCTTGATATAAACGAAGTGGACTGTGTTGTTGGTTCAAAAATAATTTTGTTTATTGAAAAAATAAAAATTTTTTAACAAACGAATTTTTTTGGTGATAAAAGTTTAAAATGTTCGAAGGAATTCAAAAAACTCTAACAAAAGAAAAACATTTTCGGTACACGTTTTTTTTTGCGTGTACGTGGTCCAGTTGGTGGATTTGCTTACAATCCGTAGGGTTCGTGGCAAGGTATCTTCAAACTTCTAAATTGTAAGGTGGTCCATAAAAGGCAGATTAATTGGTTGGTTACTTCCATTGTTTTATTTGCAGCATACTCTAGACCTCTCTTTCTAAACACATTTTTGTTTATAGGGTATTTCTAAATTAATATATGTTTGCATTTAAGCATATTATATTTACAAACATTTTATGTCCCATCCATAATATGTTCTAACATATTAACATATATGTCCCAAACATGTTATGCTATTAATCAAGTTCCTTAATCTAATTTGTCCATATAGCTCGAATAATAATTAATTGTAAATTAAGGCTTCCATGTAAAAGCCTCTGGATGGCTCCGACTCATATCAGAAACTTGTAAAATGATTACCACTCAATTCCGGGATTTTGAATGCCTCAAGATATAATTCTAAACATACATAACAAACGCTCACCACAATTTGCATACAACAACAAACAAAATGCTATTGCTACAATATTATTTAAATGAATTTGTTAATAACATGATCGATCCATAAACTATAGATTGTAGTGTACTCTAAAATTATCAGAGATTAAACTGAAATCAAGCAATCATACAATTAAATCATAAACATCTGTCCGTCCCCCATCTGACAATCCATCCATCCATGCATTCGTCCATTTTGTTAAACTGAGCTAATCATCTGTCCATTCCAATTGTCCAATTTAATGATTATCACTATGCGACTACAGCACACTTCAACCATCCAGCCCCCGCGTCCAATAATTATAGCTTGCAAAAGGAGGACCTGTATTTATGTAAATATCAATATGGTGTTGTTGTTGGTGCTGTTATTATTAGAGCAACAATTACATGGTTTTCCATAAAAAAAACAAACCCCAATGGTCTCATGTGGACAGTTACCTGGCTCAGAGATTGTGGACCAGCTTTAAGCTCAATTCATTACACTTAGCTTGGTTGTTGGTTGTTTTATTGTTCCACTGGCTAATCAATGTGGCAATCTGGCTTGTGAGTCTGTTATTGTCTCCCAATGTGGGCCACCGTGTTAGTTGTGGGTTAGTGGTTTTGGGTTTGTTCCGCACCAACAACTCTTCAACGAAATGACCATGGATGGACGGATGCTATTTCTTCCAGAAAGGTGGATATGTGAGTGTGTGTGTGTGCTTATGCATATGGGATATTTGGCGTATAATGGCAACATTGTTGTGGTTGCACTTTTCATTTGTGGCCTCCGGTGGTGTTGTTGTTTGTTGAAGTGGAAAAAATCGGTGTTCCAAACATGCAGAAAATTTACGCTAAACTTTAATCCTCCCAGATTTCTAGAGTAGCACGCGTGACCTAACCACAAAACGTGACTTTAATTTGATTGCCACGGAAATTTATGAATGCAGTTCATTGTGGTAATGGTCAGTAGTGTATGTGCCAATGTTTGACGTATGAAATAATGAAATTCATTATGGCTTATGGTTCTTTCTTTCAATGTAAGATATTTCCCTAACAATGTCTTCATTGATATGTTCAGCTGGTGAAGTTTGTTTAATTCTTGGAAGAGTTCAATGCCAAAAGACCTCAGAGTTCTACTGTAATATTGTGTAAATGTCAGCAATATGGTGATTTGCCTTCAGAAAACCTTATTTGAATACTTGGGTCAGCAAATACACTCGGGCTATATTCCTAGAAAACTTCCAAATGTATGTAGGTGAATGAATGTATGTGACAATTTTTGAATTTTAGTGGGTTATGACAAAGTAGGTTTTAGGGCAACAAGCTGTGGTAGAAAAGTTTGAAAGTCCAAAAGAAAAAAGTTTAAAATCGCTTGGCATTCTTTCCTCTTGAGCACAGTTGGAGCATTTCACCTCATTTGTTTATGAACGTTACCTAAGCGTAATAAACCTATCGATATATTTAACCTATTTCAATTTAATTTTATTTGATTTAATTTACTTAATATTTTTTCAATTCAATTCAAGTAGTTTTACCAAATGACAATCAACACCAGGAATTGTGATAATAACCCAGTAGAAAAAGTGCTTCGGAAAACATGATATGGATGCCCAACTTATGAGCTGGACGTAGCGTACGCAGAAAAAAATCGGTTGTTAAACATTATTTTGGTTTAATTTATTTTTTATTTTTTTAAATTTTAAATTTTGTTAAGAACTTTTCTCCAGCCAGTGTTGCCAGTATTTTCTTGGCTCATGTCCCCAAATTGAGACGCTTTCGTCCCTCAAAAGTAAAATTAAAAATCCCCACAAAAATCCACATTAACTTTTTGACAAGGTTTAGCAATTTTGTTATGCCTGTTTACAAGTTACAATAGGATGAAGATTTCAAACCCCAAAACAAGGAGACTGGTGTTCAAAATATCATCTGACAAATGCTCACATCTGAATTAATATCGGCGTGACATCTGCGCTTCTAATACAGATTAGGTAAAATTTTCTAAAATTACTAAAATTTTCTTTTCTGGTGGGTTCACTGTTCAGTGTAGTAGAAAAACTTCTTGCTCTAGCTCTAGGACCGCAAATAAATTCCGTGGAATAAAGAGGCGAAAAGTTTGTTTATTTTGAAGATTCCCTGTATTTCTCTAAGCACGTAAACTGAAAAAACAGTGAACCCACCAGGAAAGAAAATTTTAGTTAATTTTAGAAAACATCGATTAATATTCGAGAAAATTTTAAGTAAAATGTCTTAGAAACTCAGATATCATGTCGATTTCACAATAGAAATAAAATGTTGACAAAATTTTCTATAGAAATAAAATTTTGACAAGCTTTTCTATAGAAATAAAATTGTGACAAAATTTTCTATAGAAATAAAATTTTGACAAGCTTTTCTATAGAAATAAATTTTTGACAAGCTTTTCTATAGAAATAAAATTGTGACAAAATTTTCTGTAGTAATAAAATTTTGACAAAAATTTCAGCAGAAATAAAATTTTGACAAAATTTTCTACAGAAATAAAATTTTGACAAAATTTTCTATAGAAATAACATTTGGACAACATTTTCTATAGAAATAAAATTTTGACAAGCTTTTCTATAGAAATAAAATTGTGACAAAATTTTCTGTAGTAATAAAATTTTGACAAAAATTTCAGCAGAAATAAAATTTTGACAAAATTTTCTACAGAAATAAAATTTTGACAAAATTTTCTATAGAAATAACATTTGGACAAAATTTTCTATAGAAACAAAATTTTGACAAGCTTTTCTATAGAAATAAAAATTTCTGCACAAATAAAATTTTTACAAAATTTTCTGCACAAATAAAATTTTGTGTAGAAAAAAAAATTATACAAAAATTTCAGCAGAAATAAAATTTTGAAAAAATTTTCCGCAGAAATAAAATTTGGACAAAAATTTCTATAGAAATAAAATGTTGACAAAATTTTCTATAGAAATAAAATTATGACAACATTTTTTTAAAGAAATAAAATTTTGACAAAATTTTCTATAGAAATAAAATTTTGACAAAATTTTTTACAGAAATAAACTTTTGTTTTAAAGTTTTAATTTTGTCAAAAATTGTTTATTAAAATTTTGCAAAATAAGATTTTTTTGTTTGGTAAAATTTTCTCCAACTTCTGGTAGATTATTTTTGGTTCAAGTGACAACCGTACTTGGGATATGGAAAATGTCATTTATCTGTGGAAAATTTGGCACCAGTTTAACGAAGGGTACTTTTTCTGTTTTAAAACAAGTAAGGAAAGTCTAAAGTCGGGCGGGGCCGACTATATTATACCCTGCACCACTTTGTAGATCTAAATTTTCGATACCATATCATATCTGTCAAATGTGTTGGGGGCTGTATATAAAGGTTTGTCACAAATACATACATTTAAATATCACTCGATCTGGACAGAATTTGATAGACTTCTACAAAATCTATAGACTCAAAATTTAAGTCGGCTAATGCACTTGGGTGGAACACGATGTTAGTAAAAAATATGGGAAACATTTAATCTGAAGCAATTTTAAGGAAACTTCGCAAAAGTTTATTTATGATTTATCGCTCGATATATATGTATTAGAAGTTTAAGAAAATTAGAGTCATTTTTACAACTTTTCGACTAAGCAGTGGCGATTTTACAAGGAAAATGTTGGTATTTTGACCATTTTTGTCGAAATCAGAAAAACATATATATGGGAGCTATACCTAAATCTGAACCGATTTCAACCAAATTTGGCACGCATAGCTACAATGCTAATTCTACTCCCTGTGCAAAATTTTAACTAAATCGGAGCAAAAAATTGGCCTCTTTGATCATATGAGTGTAAATCGGGCGAAAGCTATATATGAGAGGTATATCTAAATCTGAACCGATTTCAACCAAATTTTACACGCATAGCTACAATGCTAATTCTACTCCCTGTGCAAAATTTCAATTAGATCGGAGTAAAAGATTGGCCACTGTGGTCATATGAGTGTAAATCGGGCGAACGATATATATGGGCGCTATATCTAAATCTGAACCGATTTCAATAAAATTTGGCATACTTGACTACACTACTAATTGTACTCCTAGTGTAAAATTTCAACCAAATTGAGGTAAGACTCTAGCTTCTGGGACCGTAGTAGTCCATATCGGGCGAAAGATATATATGGGAGCTATATCTAAATCTGAACCGATTTCAATCAAATTTTGCACACTTGACTATACTACTAATTGTACTCCTAGTGCAAAATTTAAACCAAATTCGGCAAAAAATCTGGCTTCTGGGGCCATATAAGTCCATATCGGGCGAAAGATATATATGGGAACTATATCTAAATCTGAACCGATTTCTTCCAAAATCAATAGGGATCTATTCTGAGCCAAAACACATACTTGTGCCAAATTTGAAGTCGATTGGACTAAAACTGCGATCTAGACTTTGATTACAAAAATGTGTTCACGGACAGACGGACATCGCTATATCGACTCAAGAGCCCACCCTGAGCATTTTTGCCAAAGACACCATGTGTCTATCTCGTCTCCTTCTGGGTGTTGCAAACATATGCACTAACTTATAATACCCTGTTCCACAGTGTGGCCCAGGGTATACAAATTCAATTACGCCTTGCATATAAATCTAGACATCATTGTTTAACTAACGAACCACGTAACTAAAGAAACTTTTTTTGTTTCATATGAGCTCATTTCCACCAGATTTAAGATTGAATAGACATATTTTACAAATAAATCTCAATTTTTCATAAACTCAAATAAAGATGAATATGATTGATCAATTACTACCTGTAGGCAATTAAAACCAGCTTCTAATATCAATACCACCATGTTGTAAACAAATGAGATGTCTTTCCCACTTACGTCTCCTCATTTGGGTGATTGAAGAAAATTACTTTATTTACAAATGTAAGCTAATATTACGAAATTAATTAATTATGAAAAACAATGCCAAATACAGGATGGACATCCGCCATATAATAATTGAAGTTGATTTGATGAAATGAAGAACTTAATTTGCCTCATTGATCATTTGCCCCGCTGGCCATTCCCTCTTCAGTTTTTTTTTGGAAACTTCTTTTCAAAAATTGGAATTAAGTAAAACCAGCAGCAAGGTCATTTCTAGGCTTGGAATCGAATACACATTCCCTCAAATCCATTCAGACAATGTTGATTAACACCAAGAAGGTCCAACATCTATCAAAACAGCAACACACACATACACAGACACACAAACTTGTGGTTAGTCTATGAAATTTAAAATTTCACGGTTGGAAAACTTCATCAAATGTGGCGTTAATGGCTTATCAAATATCATCACAGACTTTTTTTTGTTTTGGACATGAGAGCTCTTTTCTGGTTAGCTGACTTTGTATTGTGGCCTAAATATCAGTGTTGTTGTTTTAGTTTTTTTTTGGCTGATGTTTAGTTTGGAGTTTTGTTTAATAGGCATCTAGTAATGATATTTAAGTGCAATTTAACTATCATTTAAAATCTCATGGCTATTTTTGGGGGGTAAATCAGAAAAAAACAAAAACAGCCAGTGCTATGGCCGTTTGTTATTGCCATTTAATTTGTGTGCACTGTGTAAACTTTAATTTGTAAATATTAGCGATAATGACTTAGTTGTTGTTGTTGTTGTTGTTATTGTAAATTTAAGAAAAGTGAGTGAGTGACTTACCATCTCATCAAGACTCTTCAAATCATTGGTTATGATTTGTGGTTGTGGGCCGTACATTAACATGGGACCTTGATCGTCGTCATCTTCATTTTCACTATCACTGTCATCGAAAATGTCAGTTTCGGTACCGACAGTTTCAGTTCCCACGCCAATATCAGTTTGTGTCCCATCACATTCGGTTTGTGTGCCACAGCCAATGCCATTGGCCTTATTGTCGGCTGCTATCTCTCGATCAATTTGGCGTTCCATTTGAACCAACATGGGAGCCAACATACCTGTAATGCATTACAAAGAAGAGACATGGTGTTGTTAAATTAGAAACTATTAACAATACATTTGTTTTTTTTTATTCAATTTAAATATGATACTTTGTAAAAAAATCAAGGATAATGGAAAAAGGATTTATTTTGGAAGAATCATGTGACACAGTGTGGTGAAATTTAGAAATATATTTTTTATTAAATGAAGTTACACGTTCATTTTTAAGGAGGCTAGCAAAATGTATAAGCCGATCAATTAAAAATTAAGGGTAATATAAAAATAATAATAATGGCATTTTTTGTGATATGGTTAGGTTAGGTATAGGGGCGGCCAGTTGCTTTAGGTTCACTTAGTTTATTCTTCCCATTGTGCTACCACACAGTGTTACCAGTTTTGGAGATTTTCTCCAAATCGGGGGTGGGGACGTTGGGGGAAATGGGGATTTGGTGGGGATTTTTTATAAATTTAGGGATTTTCCGAAAACTATCCAATTAATAATGAATAAAGTTTACAAGAAATTCTGTTTATTTCTACAGTATTTAAAAGATGGACTAAAAAGGGACACAGAATTTTATTTTATATGCCCAATCGCTAATTTATAATTTTACTCAGCTTGGCTAAGACATTTTTTTTTTACAATTTTGAAATCATTTTGTGAGGACTTGGGCCTAAATGTGGCCATCTCATGTGTTCATCACTCGTTTGGACATATAGAAATAATGAAGTGGTTCACTTTCACATTAATCTACCACCCAATGATTCACTTTCACATTAATCGGCCACCAAATTTTATTACTGGAGTAATATTTAGAAGTAAATTTTCGTTCATAAACCGAAATCCCATTTTCATTTCTCGAACATTTAGAACAGAGACCACCGGTCTCCTGTCTTGTGTTTCGACATCTTGATTTTATTGCAACTCATAAGCTGGTATGGCAAAACATTTAAAATTTTTTTCAACATTTAAATTATTACTGATTTACCGCTGCAGAGTCTATTTCTTTAATTTTTTCTCATAAAAACTTGTCAAAAATATTTTGCGAATTTTAGAATTGGGAAGTTTTTAGAACGAAAGCGTCCTAATTTGGGGACACGCCCGAAAATACTGGCAACACTGGTACCTCCTTTGTCAATGAGTGCTGCCGGACTCTATGCAGCTATATGACAAGAGACATCCTTTTTATAGCCGAGACCAAACGGCGTTTGACATTGATGTGAAACCACTTAGAGAAGCTTTGAAACACTCAGAAATGTTGCCAGCCTTGCAGAGAGGGGATAATCCACAGCTACAAAACTTTTAGTTGATTGAACCCATGATCCGTTGTATGCAAGGTAGGCATGATAACCGTTGCACTACGGCGATATGAATTTGTTGAAACATAAGCGTATTAGCACACTCGGATGAGAGTCGAAAAAAAGATGGGAACACGGACGAAAAAGACTGTTTTTCATATGTTTGGATGTAAAAATTATATGTTTGGAACTCAAATTTTTTAACACAATATTTTTAAGTGCAAGCATATAATGTTCATAAACAAGCATAAGATGTTCGGGACATATATGTTAGAACATATTGGTTGCGACATAAAATGTTTGTAAATATAATATGCTTAGATGCAAAACATATATTCATTTAGAAATTGCTTATAAGCATATATGTGTTTAGAAAGAGAGACCTAGAGAGTATGCTGCACGTAAAATAACGGAAGTAATTGGCGCCTTAAAAATATATCCACACAAAGAAAATTTCAATAAAATTTTTTTCTACCAGTATATGCCCTAAGGTGAAACATAATATGTTTGAACAATACAAACAATATTTTGTTTGGACCAATCCTGAAAATAAATATGCTTGAAGCAAAATGTGTTTGGGGTATATGTTACAGAAGCGATTTTTTTGAGGGTGTAGTTTTTAATGTATACCTCAATAAGTTCAAACACTAAGGACGATTTAGTTTTTATCAAAAGTGTTCCCCTCGTATTGCACTGTGTTTTCTCTTGCGCTTTTTTCACCTAAATCATATTATCATTCTAAAGTTATTGTTAATCCATAATAATGGGAGAGATTCTAAATCCAAAATGTATTGAAAAAGTAGTTAATATTTTGAAGCCAAATTAAAAAAATTTTACACTTTGTATCAGAATCGATATCGCCTTAAGTTCGGTTTCCTTTGAAGAATTAATTCTGGAAATACCACGATATGACCCTAAGAACACAAGCACTATCCGTGTAAAAATCGGGGGATCTAATTAGATATGATTAGATCTCAAAATTGGCCACTTAAGATCTAAGCAGATTTACCATCATAGGTTAGGTTAAGGTTAGGTTGACGAAATCTAACATCAGATCCAACTATATACAGGGATGTATATAATAATATCTAAGACATTAGATCTAGGCCAATATTGAGATCTGATCAGATTTAATTCCATAGTAATCAGATATGATTAGATCTTACCATTTTTCCGATCTACTGATATCTAATTGTATCAAATTAGATCTCTCAATTTTTACCCGGGTAAATAGTATATTCGGCTAAAAATTCGATCATACCGAATCTCAAGTGCCCACCAAAGAATTAGCTTATATAATTCATATATAGGGTGGCCGATATGTAATGCAACAAAGTAAGGCGCTATATTTTTTTTTATTTTATTTTAAATTATTTTAAATTTTATTATTCAAAACTAAATAAGTCAAAATAACTTGAAATTTTTAACCCTCTAATGCCCAAGCCCGCCTTTAGGCGGTCTTCATTTAATAAAGAAGCTTTTAGTAAAACACACCTTAAGACAACAAAAATGGGTAAAATAAAAAGAAAACTTAGTTAAAACTGTTCAAGAGGCATGTACTGAAGCATGCACTGAATTTTACCGTGTACATTTTTCTTGTTTAGTTTTCTTGCTTTCGTGTCTTTAACATTGAAAATTTAATCAGCTGGCAAAAAAATTGGACCATTAGAGGGTTAAATCGCTTCAGATTTCTTGGAATTGGCTACCTTCGGCACGACCGACAAAGCCTGCGGGCTACACAAAAATGGCTCTGCTGTATTTTTACCCAATATCGGCGAAGCGCCGTCTTGAGATAATCGACACTTTGGTACTTTTTAGTGCTAACCTTACTTACAAAATGCTTTAGACGTTGAAAGTCCAACCGATTGAGTTATGGAAATTTTGGAGACCATTGTGAAAGACGAACCGTCTTTTAAGCCATTCTTGATTGACACGTCTAAGTGCGGGAGCCACCGTGGTGCAATGGTTAGCATGTCCGCCTTGCATACACAAGGTCGTGGGTTCGATTCCTGCTTCGACCGAACACCAAAAAGTTTTTCAGCGGTGGATTATCCCACCTCAGTAATGCTGAGGTTCTCAAAACTTCTCTAAGTGGTTTCACTGCAATGTGGAACGCCGTTCGGAATCGGCTATAAAAAGGAGGTTCCTTGTCATTGAGCTTAACATGGAATCGGGCAGCACTCAGTGATAAGAGAGAAGTTAACCAATGTGGTATCACAATGGACTGAATACTCTAAGTGAGCCTGATACATCGGGCTGCCACCTAACCTAACCTAAAGTGCGATGGTGTTGATTCCTGTTGGAATATCCATGGCCTGTGGTAGAAATGTTTGCTTGCCGGGGGCTTCAGTAATGTCTTTAGGGCATTTTCCCGATAATAGTTGAAATTTAATTTGACCTCACTGTCGATGAATACAGGCGGGGAGCAACCACCGGCCGTTAGGGCGGTCTCCACCATTACCATCGGCGGCACTTGCGCTTTCCACATAAAACATTTGTACGATTATGATTATTCTTGGTTCTAAATTTCGTTGGTGATTTCCAATCTATTCTGGGATGAATTTTTATTGAAATATGGCAAACATAATATAAAGAGAAACACACACAATTATATCTATATAGCTTACCATAAGTACATTTAGTCATTTGTCATATTTTTGATTAATTTTTTAAATTGAAAATAAATCGACGGCACAGGAACATCACGAAATATTTAAAATAATTACAAAATTAAATTAAAATATCACAGTAGTATATCCTTATGGCTACGATCACAGAGGATTGAACTTAAACGGATTTTTCATATAATTGGAGTATGCATTTCCCGAAAGGAAATTAGGATAAAAGACCCACATTAATCATCTCCCCCTCTAATTTTATACTGATGCCTATGGAAAATCGCTTTGGCTTGCGATGGAAAGTATAGCCAAGCTTGTGTGTAGAGTGGTATCTGGCATATTCTTTCCAATAGGTTAATAATATCAATGTAATGTCTAAACAAACTTATCTACGCAAGAAGTTTTTGCCCTTATCGAGATATTCTAGAGCATTGCAAAATATGCTGTTTTAACCTTGAAATAAGTATATTTTTTCCCTTCAGAAAACAGTATTTTATCAAAACACGAAATTCCTTTTTTCCATTTTTTCCACAATAACCAAAGTTGCTTCACAAAAGACGCTCTATCTCACAAACTAATTGACTTACAGACGT
Organism: Haematobia irritans; assembly: GCF_050003625.1. Classification (NCBI taxonomy): domain Eukaryota; kingdom Metazoa; phylum Arthropoda; class Insecta; order Diptera; family Muscidae; genus Haematobia; species Haematobia irritans. Next base: position 58,138,293 of record NC_134399.1, on the reverse strand, counting down.
CAAATTTTGACACGAATCATTTGAAGGTTGGTATTATATAAAAATAATATGCATTTAATACTAGCGATGCCATCTATGTGTCAGACCGGGGACTTATCAGCCAACCTGTTAGAGTGGTATCTGGCATGTTCTTTCCAATAGGTTAATAATATCAATGTAATGTCTAAACAAACTTATCTACGCAAGAAGTTTTTGTCCTTATCGAGATATTCTAGAGCATTGCAAAATATGCTGTTTAACCTTGAAATAAGTATAAATGATATTTGTTTTGAGTATTGTTACGACGAAATAAAAGTTCGTTTTGTAATTGACTAATAAAATTTATTACTTAATTTCGCCACACTGTATTTTACTCCAAGTAATTGGGGGGGATTTATATATGAATGAATGCTATTTGCTACTTACCAAATTTCGCTCCTCTACGGGCAACTTCTAAAAGGCATAAAATTACATGTTTCTCGTTTTTTCTCATAATGAGGTCGTCTGTTTCGAATAGGAGGCACTCTATAATTTTAAGGCTTTTTCTGTAATTACAAGAAGAAACAAAGCAACAGCAATGAAAAGATTAACAAGTTTTGGTAACCATAGAGAAATACTAAAATTATTATCAACAAATCAATCAAAAGTCTCTTTTACCCCCATTTTCATAAAGCTCCGTTAGTGTTCCGTTAACTAACCAACTTTTAAACCGTATTATAGACGAAGCTGTCATCTTGTCTTTATATGCAATAGGCCAGTTAGGAACTTAACTGACGAAAATTTTTCAGTTAAAGTTAACCGGAGAGAAAATATTTGCAATTTACTTTCTGTTAACTGGCAGTTAAAGCCTAACGGAGCTACATGAAACCGGCCGTTAGGTAAATAAAGAAAAAAAAAAGAAAAAACAAAAAACAACGTGAAAACAATCAGAAAATGTTTTGTTATCGAAGATTTCAATGAATGGAGATCTTGTGAGATTTTGTGTTTATCCATCAAAAGATTTGGAAATTGAATTGGTTTCTTTGCTTCTTTTGCTTCAATTGAAGGTGTTCAATTTCAAAACGATGTGCAAGACATTTGTGAAGAATTTTTACTTTTACTGCGGAATGAAAGGGAGTGCTGCCATGGTTTGATGTCTGTATTTGACTTTGCCTGCCCAGTGGCATAAATAGTTCGTTGTTGGGTATTCGATAAGGCCTCAATTTGCAGACTCCAAGAAGTTATCGTTTCATTTTAAGAAAGCACGTTATTTGTGAACAAACCCAGCAAACCTTGGGTAAGTAGTTCATGTCAAATACTGCTTACCAAAAGCATTTACCTCATGCTTGAGAATAATGATTTATCAATGCAGGTTTTCATGAGTACGACCACCTATCAAATAGATTTGTTGTTCAATTTTCGCAAACTTCACTGGATGCTCATGTCCAGAGAATGAAGCCGCCGAGTCGTGCCGCCGACCAGTTTTTGGAAGTCGACGCCGTCGCCGAATATGTCGATTCACCTCGACTCAAATTTAGCCGACAATTAATGAAAAATATTCATTTAATCAGAGAAATTTATTAACAATTGTTATATTTTTGCCAACATTATGAACTTTCCACCTGCAGTACCAAAATTCTGCAATAGTTTTACAAAAATTTAGCTGTGAAAATTTGAATGAAATGTAAATTTGATCTCATTACAATTCGTAAAACTTCAAATTGATTTTATAATGGATAATTGTGCGCCGCCGACTAGACAATTTTATATGGGCTTAGCCGTCAAGCCGCCGCCGCCAGGGGCAATAAATTAGTGTCAACCTCTGTCGAGAAAAATGGGTCGGCTTCATTCTCTGCTCATGTCTCGCCCGTGCTTACAATTTAGCTCTTGGTAATGTTCTGGGAGATACTTTCCCCATATGACTTGAACGTGGAAAAGTAAAAAAAAATTCCATTATTTATATACTAAAAAATGAACCAATTTATTATGTTTGGAGAAAGTTTCCTTGGCTTTAATAATTTTTTGTGTACGATAGTTAAATTAACTAAAAACATTGTGTTTCCGGCAAAATAGTTCAGAATTTCTTAAATTTTGTATGGTGTAGACATTTATCTAAATTTAATCAAACAGAAATTTTAAATTTTCTTTTTATTAAATTTTTTTATTTTAATGAAACTTGTATTTAATGGTGCGTGCGCTAAAATTTAGGGTGCATATTCCTTAGTTTTAAAACAAATAAAAATATTGACCTTATATTTTTATTTAATGTTTTAAAACTACACAAATATTTGCTTATTAAAAAGGGCTATTAAAACTACTACCAGAAAAAAGTGAATCCACCGTAAAAGAAAATGTAGGTTTTTTTTAGTTTGTTTTTCATATTTTTAAGAAAAAAATTGGAATTAAAAAATTTTAAAATGTCTTTAGCACTGTACTAAGTTCAAGAGACATTTTTAGGAAAATTTACTCATTTCAGAAACTTAGGAATGAAATTTAAATAAACTTCACCCATTTTAGGAAAATATCAACTATTCTCAAATTAAAAAAAAATCGTCATCCTTTATTCTCGCTTTATTACAATAATTTTAGGATACTGGTCTTTGAAGTATTTGTCTTTCAGTTAAATATTTACGCCTTTACATAGGTTTACAATTTTTTTTAATAAGAGTTTATTGGACTTGAAGTTATTAGGCCTAACTAGACATATGTTTCATTGCGGGCTGATTCCCCATTTATTTTAAGGATACAGCATCCTTGATTCACAATATGTCTTGAAATGCACAAATTGAAATTTATTTAAAAGTTTCTGTTTAATTTCGAAAGACACGCGATTAACCAGTGATTTCCTAGAATAGAATTTAACCATGGACCTAATGGAATTACTACCCAGCAAAAAAAGAGCTTCCAAAAAAGTAGTTTGGATCCCCAATTTGTGATCCGGAAGTAGTGTAAACATGGATCATCTCAAATGAATTTTACATGGGCTTGTCATAGGATGGAATTACTCCATGTTTGGATCCTTTGCATTGCTTTAGAAGTTGTGCCTTGGAAGTTCATTTGGATGAAGAAATTAAAAAAATAAATAAATAACAAAAATTTTTTTTCCAATTTCACTTTAAATTTTTATCATTATTTTTTATTAAATTTTTATTTTATTATTATCTAATTTTTATAAATTGAAAAAATTCTTCGCTTCCACCGGGGGTTGAACCTGGGTCTGTTGGCACCATAACAGAACGCCTTAGCACACTCAACCACAAATTCTGATGAACACGATGCATCAAAATGTCTATTCAAATGTTTGTGACATGAACCTAATATGACACCACGGCATGACATTCTAACTACTTCCTGAGATGTTCTTTATTATATTTTATTATGAATGAAAAAATAAAGAACGCTGGTCAAATCTCACCAGCAGAAATTTTTATATTAAATATTTTTTAAAAAAAAAATTTTTTGTGTTATACATCGTTTTTTTTTCGGCATATATTTTTGTATAAATATATTTTTTCCATTAAAAATCAACAAAAAATTTAAAATTATCGTAATTTGAGAAACCTTCGCAAAACAACTTCCATGGATGTGAAAAAGTCAAACGGCACAGGTTCACATCCCAGCTGGGATGAATTTTTTTATTTTTTTTGCTTTTTTATTTTTTATTCTTTTTAGGGAAATTTAATTGTCCAAAACTTAAATTTTCTCCTAACATAGCCTAATTGTGTACTTTCTAATACTTGTCCCAAAGGACTGTATCCGACGTGGAAAAAAATCGATAAGGGATCCCGGGATGCGGTTTAAAAGAAATGTTTGGGGACTTGTCCAAAAGAACTGCATCGGAAGTGGAAAAAACTTGATGGGGGATTCCAGGATGCACTTTAAAAAAAAGGTTTGCGGACTTGTCCAAAAGAACTGCATAGGAAGTGGACAAAACTTGATGGGGGATTCTGGGATGCGCTTTAAATGAAATGTTTGTGGAACAACTTGTGGAACAACAATTTTTTTGCTGGGTACAGCCGAAATGAAACCTAAACCTATCAGAATTATTCAAAGAGTGACAGACAATTCCTAATATAAGTTATTATTTGTAATAGACCTATTGAATGCCGTAAGCCATAAATCATAAATTATCTCAATTTATACCGCTGGATGGCTACTGATGTCTGCATCTTTGCTTCTGGATCTTCGGTGGTCTGAAACTTCTTATTGGTCTGCCTGTCTGTCCATCTGTCTGTTTGGTTATTTTGAGGCATCCATGCATTCATTGACTCATTATTAGTTCAGGCTTACATCAAAGAGTTTTTGGTAGTGCTGTGGCATGATGCGTGCGTGATGCGTTTATTATTTAACATTAATTTGCCGTGAATGAATTTTACGCGGATACGGTTTAATTTTGTTGATCTAAATTTAATTGAAATTTTCTGTTTTTAACGAATATCATTAGAAACGGCAGAAACAGTAGCAGCAGCATGAATCTTAATTCTTCTGTGCTTACCTTAGGCAGCTACTGATGCCGCTGTAGGCTTCCTTTTGCTATTTCATATGGCTGAATAGCTTCTTAGTTTGACTAAATGTTTCAGTTCTGTTTCTTTATTTCGTTCTGCTTTCTTTTTTTGTTTCTTTTTTTGCTTCGGCTGCTACTGTCTAGCTTTTGAGTTCTATTGCCAAGAATTTCTATTTGTTAAATTCTAGTTGAAAGTGCAATGATCGGCGGGAATGTTTGCCGATTGTAACATTTCACTTTTCCTTAGCTTGGCGTAGAAAATAATGCGCTTTGCCAAATTAGCGTAATTGAAAGTAAAAATTTGTGGTAATAAAGAATCTTTTAATCTGGTCAAAAAAAAAAAAAAAAACTAAAACCGGAAATATTATTTATAATAAGACAACACATAAATGTAATTGCAATTTTTATTGGATAGCAATAATTACATGCTGAGAATTACATTTTGCATGCAGAGTATTTTTATTTAATGCCAAATTCTGACAAAACAAATAATGCGTATTTTAGGCTTGAAAACTTCCCTATACACAGACAAAAAAAACGTAATTAAACTAACACTAGGGGAGCCACCGTGGTGCAATGGTTAGCATGCCCGCCTTGCATACACAAGGTTCGATTTCTGCTTCGACCGAACACCAAAAAGTTTTTCAGCGATGGATTATCCCACCTTAGTAATGCTGGTGACATTTCTGAGGGTTTCAAAGCTTCTCTAAGTGGTTTCACTACAATGTGGAACGCCGTTCGGAAAAAGTAAGAATGAACTATTTTACATTTAGTTATTTTTTTCTTCTATGGGAGGATGTAATTTCATGAACTGCAGTTAAAAAGTACAACCGGATATTCAGTTTTACTGGTTTTAACAATGATTTGTGGAAATCTTAAAATGGGGAGTACAATTTGGTTCAATTTTCGTGCGAGGTAGTTCATTTTTACTATAAGTTTACTTTTTTTATGGTGTACACTCAACAAAACATGATCCCTACATTGGAAAGATTTCTTAACTTTTTGCGTACGTTAAATTAACTAAAGAAGGTGGAAAATTGTGTACAAATGAAGCATAAATATTTACTGAATTCGTGTCCCCCGAAAAATAGGTTAGAATTTCTTAAAATTTGTAAATTTTTACCAATAATGCGCCCATCTTGAACTTCGTATAGCACTAAAAATATTTTTGCAATTTTGAACACTATCTTTTTGCCTTCACACTACGAAATTTTCTTTTACAAGTGAATAAAAAATAATTATGTCTATAACTTTTCTTGAATTTGTCGAATATTTTCTCATTTTTGTGAAATTAGTGTGACATCTGCGTTTGTTATATACAATGCCACCCATAAGTATTGGCACAGCACCCTAAACCACATAGTGGTCAGGGTATCTGCGAAAAAATGTGTCTACCAGAAATATTGATTTTAAGCTCCATAGGATATGTACCGATCGACTCACAACTTCTTCCTGAGTCGGTTTAGCACTTGGTGTCCGTCCGCCTGACCATATATTTGTTCGCAGTATTCAAGGCACTATTATTAATGTTGATGGAAGAATGGGCTACAATGGGGTACATAGGTACAAATAAAACAAAAAATTAGTCCATTCATTGTCTAGACTGCTTGATGCCATTATCAAACAAAATTTTTTATAATTTAAATAATTAAAGAACGAAAAATTTTCTAAAATAAAAAATGATCTATTTTAAATGTTTTAATTTAAAATAACTTAGCTTCATATCACTTTTAAAGTGTGGTTTTTATCAAAATTATTTGGTGTGTCAATACTTATGTGTGCCACTGTAGTTTAGTTAAAATTTCTAAAATTAACCAAATTTTTATAAAATTTTCCAAAATTTTCTTTCATGGTAGCGTCATTGTTTTTTTTAGTGTACCCGGTATCTAAGATTTTATGGCGTTAGTGCAAACGCACTCAGCTGTAAAAAGGTGGCCCCTTAACAATGAACTGGAGATAATTCCATTTCCCACAAATTAGTTCAGAATTTCCTAAAATTTGTAAATTTTACCAAAAATGTATCCATCATGAACTTTGTATGGCGCCATATACATTGTGCAATTTCCATTTTTTTTTTCAAAATACGAAATTTCTTCAACAAGTGAAAAAAATAATTTTGACTAATAAATTTGTCGAAAAATATTTACTTATTTTTTGTAATACAGTTTAGTAAACCATTCTTTAAATTAACTTTATTTCCTGGTGAACTGAAAAAATGTTGTCGTGAGGCCTTAAAATACGAATGCGTGTTTTGCTTTGCATAGAAGATGTATTTCTCTGATATAAAGTTTTTTGATTGTACACTCAAAAAATAGTTTACTTGGATCCAAAGATTTTGACCTACCCTTAAGGATTTAGGTATTGATTCCGAGCCAAAGATGCGGCTTCTTTAAAATAACGACATCTCTGACGGACCTCCCTGGCTTTAAATCTAGGATAAATAAAATTAAAATTAGATACACTTCTCATTCATCGAATTTTTATCCTCTTTTTGCGATATATTAATAAAGGTATTTATGTACAAACAAATTCCAATTTAAACCCCAAATTATGACGGGTACTTCAAAGTAAAAACAGTTTTCTTAATGTTAAAAAAACTTTAAACCAAAGATGCAAATCCTTAAAATAAGTCTTAGTCTATGTTTGAAGCGATTTTATCTTAAATTTAAAAATGCAATATGTCAGTTGAGTAAAAGACGATTTCTTTAAATTAAAAATGTTTTTCTTTATTTTAAGGAAAATTTGCCATACTTCAAAGATCTACAACTTCAGAAGAGAGACGGAAAATTTCAAGATTTAATGAAAAAAATTTTTGAAGCAAGGATTATAAACTTTCATTTAATTAAAATATCATTATTTTAAAGAATTTTGTCCTTAACTTTGGGTAAATTTCGATTCCTAAAATTAAAGTTGCATAATCTTCCATATTAGGTCAATATTTTTTTCACTGTACAAAAGTCGATAAACTTTTCAATGAAGTCGTTTTGTCCTTATAGTTAGGTGATTCGACTTAAAGAAAATTTTGTTTGACAAAGGTCAACTTGACGTTAATAATACAGATAAATTCCTCAAAATTATTTTGACTTGACTACTTGAAGTCGAAAGTTGAAAAGTTAAGTTGTTAAGAAGTTTTTAAAGGTCTCTGATAGCACATGATGAAAAAAGCGGAAAAAAGTGAATGATTTCAAATTTGACTTCTAGTATCTAGTATTTAGTGACGATCTGATTTCTTCCAAATTCAATAGCGTTCGTCCTTGTGCCCAAAGAAAAATCACCCTGTACCAAATTTCATTAAAATCGGTTAATAATTGCGACCGGAATCCTATGAACAACAAAAACATGGACAGACGGACAGGCACCAAGCGCTAGATCGACTCAGGAGGCGTTTCTGAGTCGAACGGTATATATTTTATGGGGTCTAAAATCAATATTTCTGGTAGGCACATATTTTGGCAGATCAAAGTTATTATACTATGACCACTATGTGGTTTAGGGTATAAAAAGAATTGTTTCTTAAATGCTTCCGTACTTTAAATCTCCGCTTCTTTGGCTCGGAATCAATACCAAAATCATTAGCGTAAAGACAAAATCTTTGGAACCGGGCAAGCTTTTTTCAGTGTGGACAGACAACTTGTAGTGGTTTCCAGATAGTAAACTTCAGTAGACTAGAACCTAGTCCTTAGGTAGTTTAATTCGTTCAAATATCTAATGTAGCAGTTGTTATTTAAGCGAAGTTGCGAGAAATTAAAAAACAATCCCCTTTCCTAATTTTGGTTAATTTGGTTTTACCTCATTTCAGAATAAAGTATTATGGAAATTGAGTTTAAATTGACTGATGATAAATTTAATATGCCCCATTAGGTCTGTTCAAAAATATACTGAGTTAATTTAATTTAATTAAATTAGATTATCTAAATATACATGCTACGTAATGATCATTGATTAAACTCAACAACTATTCGCCACTGCTACACTTCTACAAAAACAATGCAATTTGCGAAGATTGCAAAAACGCCAATGGGTGTGTCGATGTCTATCTCATTGTGTTCGGTCTACTTTGATCTAATTTAGAGGAACTTTAATCAATCGATTGACATGGAAATGCCACTATTAACTAAATTCAATCGATTTGTATCGACAATTTAATGAAAACATTTGAAAAGACAGTGAAAATAATTCTAGTATTAATCGCTATTGCGGATGAGATGACAAGTTTGAATTTTGAAATCTTTTGTCGTAATAAGTTCATGTCGGATTATTGGTTTAATGTAATTCTTGGTATCAAAGACTGACGGGTCATTACAAAGTTTCGTTGTCTGATGCAAAAGTAACGAAGGAGCAATTCACTATCGTATTTAAGGTTTTTATCGAATGTAGAAGTGTGAGAGAGTCCGCGTTTTCGCAAAAAATGGAAAAAGAGCAAAACCTGTCGGTGATTTGTATCAAATCAATGAACTGTTTGACTTCCATCACTAAAGTTTAGGAAGTTTGGTTCTTTGATTAGAATAATGCAGCAGAACTCCAATCTCTTGTTGGCAGACCCCCGTTTGAAAGTGGTAGAAATAGCTGAGATGGCTGGAATTATAAAATATCGAAATTCTGATCTGGCTGAGCGACAGTTCCGCATTTGCTCACTCCGAACAACAAGTAGAATTATGCAAACATTTCCGTTTGAGACATTTGAACGATATCCGTTGGTCGCTTCGCGAAATCGACGAATCATGGATCCACTGGTATTCACCCAACATCTAGGAAAAGTCTATACAGTGGACTCTAACTGGCGAATGAGTTCCGGAACAGATCTTCATCTGTTTGCCTAATTGGTCTGAAAGTTGATGACCACCGTATTCTAGGAGTTATTAGATACCAATCAAGTACTTGCAATATGACGAATTATCTTTCACTGTGATAACGCATCTGGTCACTTCTTCCGGTTCACCACGTTGGAATTAGGTTATGAATTGTCGTCCTATGATTTAATTTAATCTACACTGAAAAAACTTACCGTCGTATATTTATAGACTTCTTGTCCTTAAAATCAGATAGGTAGCTAAAAATGTCTTTATTTTAAAGAAGCAGCATCTATGGCTCAGAATCAATACAAAATTCCTTAAGAGAAGGTCAAAATCTTTGTATCCCAGACAACTTTTTTGAGTGTATATGAACCCTTTTTAGTTTTTTTTTTATATAAATTATTAAACTAAGCTAAGCAAAATTTGATTGTAATACTAGAGTTAAAAAATATTAAAATCTTTAAATTTAAGATAAAAAATTTCGAATATAGACTAAGAATTATTTTGAGGAGTTTGTGCCTTTGGCTCAATGTTTTTTTGGAATTAAGGAAACATTGTTTACTTTGAAGTATCCGTTATAATTTGGATTTTTAAACTGGTATTTGTTTGTACGTAACATACAGCGAAAAGAAAATGAAAATTTGATAAATGAGATTTAAAGCCAGATAGATGTATGTAAAAAGATTTAAAGCCAGATAGATGCATGTAAAAATGTATTTACTCTAAATAAGCTGCATCTTTGACTGGGAATCAATACCAGTCATTTTTTTTTTGAGTGTACCTAAACCCTTTTCTATCAGTTTTTATATAAAATGTTGACATATTTTTAATTGAAAAATAATAATTGAAAGTGATTATTTATTATTTTATTTAAATAGGTCTTAATACAAATATCATTGATTAAACGAAAATTAAAATAAGTAAAATTTGAATGAGATACTTGAGCTAAAAAAAAATTTGTTTTTTGACTATTGACGATTTTCCTATTCTACTTAGTTTACTACATTGGTATACTCACCTGCACCATGTTATGAAATTTGAAACATTATCGCGGGCAAAGAATGTACCGCTTTTTGCTCCAATCAAATAGTGAACATTGCCCATGGCCAAAATTGGCCCTGCCGAGCCTGAAGTTATAGACCGAGTCATTGATTTGTTGCGTGCCTGACGTCGGGCCAAATATTCCTCAGCAGCTTGGCGTACATAGTTGGCATGCTGTAAGAACAAAAAAAGACACAAAATAAAAAACCATACATTTGAGAAACAAATATGCAAAACAAAAATAAGAACGAAAAACAAATACATGACAATGTATATTTGGATTTAATACCCTCAAACAATTCAAGGAATCTTAAAAAGAAAGATCACGAAACGCCACCGCCGGCTATTATTTTTACGCAAAACATTCAAGCGAAATGATATGCAGCCGCCACCCAAAATTCTCATTAGAATCACTGCAAAATACAAACTACTCGAAATGCAATAGGAAATGTCGTCCAATGTGACCGCAATGGGTGTCGCTGCACTTCTGCTTGCCTGGGAGATCACAAAAAAACAAAAACTTGCGACATTTTGAGGGTATAGCATAATTAAATTAAACATATTTGGCGAGAAATTATTTTGTTACCATTCCATTAACTGGGTTACAACACAAAAATGCGTGTTTTTTATTGATGCACAAACTTACACCCCACGGTGGCATACTTGATTGGTTGCTGAATTGTTGGGAATTCATCATTGGCGCCATACGAGTTTGATGACTTTCGGATGTGAATCAAAGACATTTTATCTTGGAACTAGTAATTTATTCTTCTTTTCTACAAATACCAATAATCGGAGCATACTGGAAAAGGTCTTTTTTGTGGCAAATATTGGCATGATGACTGCATTGCGAAAAAATAGGTTTATGCTTTATGGTAGACTTACTGTCGTTCCAGGTACACGAAGAGATTATATGGTCAGAGTTTAAGAGTCAAGAGGTGCCTTTGAATGACGGTGAACCAAAATAACGACAGATTGCAATCCTGCCAATTCGTTTCTGACTTTGAGGACTTGTAACAAAAATCGTATCTCTGAAATTCATTTATTGTTTTGATTTTGTTATATATTTGCTGTTAGCCTTCCATTAAAAAAAAAAAATAAATTTTGAAACATTAATGTTATTTTGCCAAAAGTTTGTAGAATATGTAAACATTTTACAAGACAGTTAGGTCCCTAAGAAGCCGCATCTTTGGTTCGGAATCAATAACAAAATCCTTAAGACTAAGTTAAAATCTTTGGACACAGGTAAACTTTTTTTTTGAGTTTAGTCAAGTTACTAAATATAATGGATGTGCATTCTCTATGATTTTATTTAAAGTTTCTGTTGACAAATTGCATGAGAAAATATTATGAAAAAGTTTTCGAACAGAAACATGCACAGTCAGGAGTATATAGATTTGTATCTGGCGTTTTCTTTTCAATGACTGTTGATCAAGTTCCTTAATCTCCTTTGTCCATTAAGCTCAAATAATAATTAATTGAGAATTAATATTATGAAAAAGTTTATGTGAATATATTCGATTTATAGAAATTTTCTAAAAAAATCCCCATAACCTAATGGGATATTTTGCCTTAATTATCATATATTATTTTTATACCCTCCACCATACACTGAAAAAAATATTGTCGTGAGGTCAAAGATTTCATGTCTTTAAAATACGAATACAAATTTTGCTTAGCATAGAAGACGCATTTCTCTAAAAAAAAGTTATTTTCCTTGTCCAAAAGTCGATAAACTTTTCAATGAAGTCGTATTGTCCTTATAATTAAGTGATTTGACTTAAAAATGGGTATCTTAACATGAAAGAAAAAATGTATAGGCTAAGGTCAACTTGACTTTAATAATTCAGAAAAATTCTTTAAATTTAAGGAAATTGTTTTTAAATTTGTTGTCTTTTTGCATCTTGACTACAAAGCAAAAAATCGTTCAAATATAGGACATGTTTTTCAAAACTTTATTTTAAAGAAGTTTTTTACTTCAAACATAGCATAATTTCTACTGGAAGTCGGGTCCTAATTTGGAAAACAAAGTTGCCGTTAACTCCTTTTTAACTCCTTCCTTTTGATAGCATATGAAGAAAAAAAGCTTAGAAAGCGAAAAATTAAAATTTGCTTCCTAGAAGCAAGTACACTAAACCTAAATTTAAAAGAGAATTGTGTCTTAAAAGTAACCTTACTTGTATTCTCCGCTTCCTTGGCTCGGAATCAATACCAAATTTTTTAAAGTAAAGACAAAATCTTTGGAACCGAGTATGCTTTTTTTTTCAGTGTAGGATGGGGGTATATTAACTTTGTCATTCCGTTTGTAACACATCGAAATATTGCTCTAAGACCCCATAAAGTATATATATTCTGGGTCGTGGTGAAATTCTGAGTCGATCTGAGCTTGTTCGTCCGTCCGTCCGTCTGTTGAAATCACGCTAACTTCCGAACCAAACAAGCTATCGACTTGAAACTTTGCACAAGTAGTTGTTTGTGATGTAGGTAGGATGGTACAAATGGGCCATATCGGTCCACTTTTACGTATAGCCCCCATATAAACGGACCCCCAAATTTGGCTTGCGATTGCTCTAAGAGAAGCAAATTTCATCCGATCCGGCCGAAATTTGCTACATGTTAGTATATGGTCTCTAACAACCATGTAAAAATTGGTCTATATCGGTCCACTTTTACGTATAGCCCCCATATAAACGGACCCCCAAATTTGGCTTGCGGAGCCTCTCAGAGGAGCAAAATTCATCCGATCCGGTTGAAATTTGGTACGTGGTGTTAGTATATGGTCTCTAACAACCATGCAAGAATTGGTCCATATCGGTCCATAATTATATATAGCCCCATATAAATCGATCCCCAGATTTGTCCTCTGGAGCCTCTTGGAGGAGCAAAATTCATCCGATCCGGTTGAAATTTGGAACATGTTGTTAGAATGTGGTCTCTAACAACCATGCAAAAATTGGTCCATATCGGTCCATAATTATATATAGCCCCCATATAAACCGATCTCAAGATTTGAACTCCGGAACCTCTTAGAGGAGCAAAATTATTCCGATCCGGTTGAAATTTGGTACGTGGTGTTAGTATATGGTCCCTAACAACCATGCAAAAATTGGTCCATATCGGTCCATAATTATATATAGCCCCCATATAAACCGATTCCCAGATTTGGTTTGCGGATCCTCTAAGAGAAGCAAATTTCATCCGATCCGGCTGAAATTTGAACATGGTATTAGTATATAGTCTCTAAGAACCATTCAAAAATTGGTCCATATCAGTCCATAATTATATATAGCCCCTATATAAACCGATCCCCAGATTTGAACTCCGGAGCTACTTGGACGAGCAAAATTCATCCGATCCGATTGAAATTTGCAACGTGGTGTTAATATATGGCCGCAAATAACCATGCCAAAATTGGTCCATATCGGTCTATAGTTATATATAGGCGATCCCCAATCACACAAAAATTGGTCCATATCGGTTCATAATCATGCTTGCCACTCGAGCAAAAATAATCTAGCAAAATTTTATTTCTATAGAAATTTGTCAAAATTTTATTTCTATAGAAAATTTTGTCGAAATTTTATTCCTATAGAAAATTTTGGCAAAATTTTATTTCTATAGAAAATGTTGTCAAAATTTTAATTCTATAGAGAATGTTGTCAAAATTTTAAATCTTTTTAAAATTTTGTAAAAATTTTATTTCTATAGAAAATTTTGTCAAAATGTTATTTCTATAGAAAATTTTGTACAAATTTTACTTCTATAGAAAATGTTGTCAACATTTTATTTTGTCAAAATTTTATTTCTATAGAAAATTTTGTCAAACTTTATTATATACGTATTCAATCGGCCTTTTTTAGTTTAATATATACCACGTATGGACTATGTGGTATATATTACGGTGTTAGGAAGTTTTAAGACACCTTGCCATCGGCAAGTGTTACCGCAACCCAAGTAATTCGATTGTGGATGACAGTCTTAAGTAGAAGTTTCTACGCAATCCATGGTGGAGGGTACATAAGCTTCGGCCTGGCCGAACTTACGGCCGTATATACTTGTTTTAATTCACTTTCTATGTGAAGTATATTTAATACAAAAAGCGATTCATTTATGTAATATTAAATAACGATATCTATTATCAGACAATGTTAATTGGTTGTTAAATGCTCCAATTGTTACAGATTAGATTTGCCTTGTTAACAAACTCTGATAATAATTCGCCACACAATTTTTCGTTATATTTCTTTTTCAATTAAAATAACACAAAAAACCCCATTCAATCCATAATAAAAATCATTTGTCACGATTTCGGTTTTTTATTCGAAAAAAAACATTGTTCCTTTATTATGATGAAGGCGCTTTCTAAGGTCCATATGAATTTGTAACGAATCGATAACTTTGGTATTAAAAACTGTCATAATGATGACAGAAAATGCGGAGAGCTAGGGGGTGGCAACACTGATGACATTTTTGGTTATTGTTTGCATAAACAATACCAGCCCCACAATTAAACAAGAAAATAATGTCGCAAATAGGCAAAGTCGATTCGAGTATGCTTCTTTATGGGCCAAGATGTTTAGCCATGAATGAGAAATGAAACCACCATCATTAGCTCTCTCAGTGTTGGCAATGCCAATGTCCGTTAGTGTTGGTTGAAGAAAAGGGTTTTGCTTTTGTGCATTGTTGTTGTTGTTGTCGTCGTCGATACCGTTGCATTATGTCACCGAATATCTGTGAATAATTGAAAAGTTTCGCACAAAATGTCCGTACCCCCTATGCAACGCTGGTTTGGTTTTAATTTTGGATCTAGTGTAGAGTTTTTTTTTTGTTTTGGGTTATTTTGGCAACATTATTTTCAATGTCTTTTATATGCAATGGGGCCAATTAAATGCCATGTCATTTTATTTGTCTACTAAACGTTTCAGACATTAATGTGTGTTGCACTTATTATGGTGTGCCACATTGGACAATAGAAACAAAAGTCATATTACCACACGGCAATATTAGGCGTGTTTTAATTTCTTGCTACAAAGAAATTTTATGTGCACGGATTTTAGGCATCTAAACTGCATTGCGTTAATTGTGGATAATTCAAATGCAAAGAAGTACACGCCACAAATATAATACAAGTAATGAAAGTATTAGCAAATCTGACAAAATTCATAAGATTTAAATTAATTGCGAAAAGGCGTAAAACGAAGAATTTTCCCAACAAACACAAGGATGAGCATTTTTCATAGGTAATGCCATATCAATTTGATAGTGAATCTCATGTTCAACATTAATTTAAATGGCCTTGCAAATTGCTTGCTTTCAACAAATTTTCCATAGATTTGAAGCGTTAAAATGAAATTTAATTTAAAAAGTTGTTGCTAATATGTTGAGAAATTGTTGCTAACGTGTTGAAATCTGCTGTTGATGGTAATGTCTGTTTTTTTGTTGAGAACGCGATTTTCTCAACACTTTCTCAAATTGAATTCTAATCTAATTCTTTGAAAAAATGTTTGAAAGCGTATTGAATATAAGCATTTCTCCAATGCTTGTGTTTATTGGGTTTATATATAACCTAAAAGAAAGTGAAAATGAAATCCTTCTCAAGCAGAGCCTTTTCGGATGTATATCTAAAGTAATAAAAAGGAAAAACTTCAAATTTCTTGCTGGGTATTGATGCATTATTTCCGTTTCCAAAAGTTGTATTTTTAAGAAAGTGGCCAACTGAAGAGTATGTTTCTGTCAATTTCTTTACATCGGCTACTGGGCGCCCATAATTATGTTCTCTTAATATAACTGCTTGACGGTATGCATTGTTTGTTCATTATCTGTTGATGACAATAACACCTAAGTAGCCCAGTGGATCGTGGTTTGGCTTACAAACCGGCCCGCGGTTCAATTCTTCATCCGGGCGCAAGGTAAAATGTGAAAAATTTATATAATCGAATAATTTCTTCTACATAGTTTGTATTACAGAAAAAGGCGCTAAACACGAAAAAATGTGAGAGAAAATGCAATTAGCCAGAAAATTAAAAAAAAAAATAATTGAGTTATTCTTTATGAAAGAAAAGAATCAACTTTTATTGCAAAGAGTATATAGTTCTCTTCCAGACAAACTTCCTCATAGCGAAAAGCAAATGGATAGCGATGATTGTTTGTTTCGTTTCGTTTGAGAGGAAAGAATTAGTTTTTGCATGTATAAACAGCGTATTATTCCATAAAGATGAAGACATGAAAAAATTTTCTTAAATCAATTTACCGCCATCATAATAGAAATAATACGAACAATAATAATTCACCAGATGAGAAACACTCTCATCTTTGTAACATATGGTATAAAAAAACGAATAATGGAAAACATGCCTATTATTGCATTCATGGTAAGAGAATTAATTGTGGGAGCCACCGTCAACTGAAGTTTACTTCAGCAGCATTTCCCAATTAATAAAATGGTTGTGTGACATATTCATTAGTCATTATAGCCAGTTGTGGGTAGGCATTTGAAAAACAAATGAGGAACATAAAACTCCTCCAGCAATGGCCAATTGTTCATACAGGAGTATGGAATTTGATTATGTTAGGGACAACTGCCAAAAATAATCTACCAAAATTTGGACCAACATTTACAAAAAAAAAGCTACCAAACAAAAACAAAACTTTATATTCCATTACATATCAAAAGTTATTTTGCAAAATTTTATTTCTATAGAAAATTTTCTCCAAATTTTATTTCTATAGTAAAGATCGTTAAAATTTAATTTCTATAGGAAATTTTGTCAAGATTTAATTTCATTTTATTGAGTACCTACACACACAACATATATATAATAATTAAATTTTGAAAATAAAAAGAAAATAAATAAAAATTAAAATTTATAGAAAAAAATTATAGAAAATTAATTTTAATATTCAAATACATTGCATTCTTGATGAAGCAAAGTTTTAATATTTGATACTCTAATTGTGAAATAAATTTTGAATATTCTTTTTAAAAGATGATGCGTTGGTGGTGCATTGTATATGGAGTGGTAGAGTGTTCCAGAGACGTATTGTGCCAATAAAGAACTGCCATTCGGATACAAGACTTATCCTTCTAAAGGGTATTATATTCCTATTTCCTATTCCTATCAGATCTGGTATATCGAATTTTAAATTTTGTCGAAATTTCATTTGTAAAGGGTGGTTAAAATTTCAAGGGCCGATGTTGATTTTGAATAAAACACAAACTATTTAGGAAATTATTGTAATTTTATTTTATTATGATATATTGGTATTACTCAATTATGTATGAAAAAAATATCGGCCAAATGGGCGCCGCGACCTCGGTGGCACACCTTCATCCGATGGTCCAAATTTTCGATGACGCTGAGGCATAATGGAGGTTCTATGCCGTTAATGTGCCGAATTATCTCATCCTTTAGCTCTTGAATTGTTGCTGGCTTATCGACGTACACCTTTTCTTTCAAATAACCCCAAAGAAAAAAGTCCAACGGTGTCAAATCACATGATCTTGGCGGCCAATTGACATCGCCATTACGTGAGATAACATTGAATTTGTTTCGCAAAAGAGCCATTGTTACGTTAGCTGTGTGGCATGTGGCACCGTTCTGCTGAAACCACATATCGTAAACATCTATATCTTCCAATTCGGGCCATAAAAAGTTCGTTACACCCAAAAAAAGTGAACCCACCATGGAAGAAAATGTAGGTTTATTTTACAAAATTTTAACTAAAATAGTTTTCTAATTGCAACATGTTACAATTAAGTTTATAATTTTTGTCAAATTGAAGAACATTTTCTAAAAATAATTAATTTTTTCTGTTGTTTAAGAAAATTTAATATGTTGAAAGAAAAAATTGGATTTAAAAAGGGTTAAAATGTCTTTAGCGCTGTACGAAGTTCAAGGCAGGTACAATTTTAGTAAAATTTACTCATTTGAGAGACTTATGAACCCAATTTAAGCAAACTTGTGCCGTTTTAAGAAAATATGAACTTATTTATTTTTTAGTAAAATTGTGCACTATATTTGTATACAACTTTTTTTCTTATTTTTAGTTCACGTCATTAAAGTTAGCAAAAAATTATTCAAATAAGGAACATTTACTCATATTGTACAAAATTTAACTAAAATCGACTAATCTTCATGAACTAAAATAAAGTTCAATTGGCATTAGAGCCCCTTT
This sequence comes from Haematobia irritans, assembly GCF_050003625.1. Classification (NCBI taxonomy): domain Eukaryota; kingdom Metazoa; phylum Arthropoda; class Insecta; order Diptera; family Muscidae; genus Haematobia; species Haematobia irritans. The sequence continues at coordinate 58,119,822 of NC_134399.1, read as the reverse complement.
TTTCTGGGTGTATCATCTCACGATAGCGAACACCATTCACAGTAACTGCCTGACCGGCCTCATTTTGGAAAAAATACGGCCCGATGATGCCGCCAGCCCATAAACCGCACCAAACAGTCACTCTTTGTGGGTGCATTGGTTTTTCGACAATCACTCTTGGATTCTCATTCGCCAAAATGCGGCAATTCTGTTTATTGACGAATCCACTGAGGTGAAAATGTGCCACATCACTGATTTGAACGCCCATTTTCATAATAAGTCTGGATAACTTTAACACGTTGTTGGATTGTGTATCTCTCCACGGTTCAAATTGAGTAAGTCTGAAATAGAGAAATGTCAAATAAAATTCGGAATAAACTTGGCGTTTAGGTGTGGTTCACATTCAACATCGGCCCTTACAAATTAACCACCCTTTATATGAAATTTTGTCAAAATTTCATTTCCACATAAAATTTTATTTCTATACATAAATTTTAGTTCTACAAAAAAGATTGTCAATATTTTATTTCTGCAAAAAAATTGCCCAAATTTTATTTGTATTGATAATTTGTGAAGTACCTCCTATGTGGAGAGAAATATTTTGCAAAATCTACTAAAACATCAAGAATTCTACCAATCTACCAAACAGTAACAAATCTACCATTTTTGGTAGAATTCTACCAAATGTGGTTTTAAAGGTAAATATCTTGCGACAATCTTCGTAATTTGGAATTATGCGAAACTCACACTGAACTGAAGAAATGTTCGGTTCCAATGGTTTTTATCTTTCCACTAAATTTGGTACTAATTACAGTTTACCGCTATGTTCCTATGGTGTCTAGCTGTCAAACTACACAGAAAAGAACTGATTCAAAGACTAAATTAAAAAAATAATAATTTTTAAATTGATCAGTCCTGCCAACTAATCAGGAAAATTAAACAATTTACAATCGAGCTTAATCCACCCCAAGAAACAAGTTAGGAACCACCTTCAAGAATTTTCGTGTGTATAGATTTATATTCGAAATAAAGCGAACGATTAAACAATGAACACTGGTGATATCTTTGCTTTTATTGCCAGTAGTCCACATCGTATTTGCTATACGATGACAGTAAATATTATTTTGCATCAAGAGCATGTGTTTACACATTACAATGGAATCTTTGCGCACGAATGGCTAAATTCTGCCTCATTTGGCAGCAGTTCTTTTACGAGAGATTAATTTTAATGTGATAACACATCACACAAATGCCGTACTAAAATTGTCAACTTTTGTGAGTTGGCCACTTTTCAGCGTTAAGGGGTTTCACTGTATATGACTTTTTGATTTAAATTCCAAATTTTAATTCATTTTTTATGAACAATTATACAATTTTGTAAAACTACATCATGCTAATTTTTTTGGCCATAACAATGAATCATTTTCATTGATATTTGTTCCAAAAAAGAAGACCACAACACATAGAGCATTTACTGTCACGCATTTCGACCACAGATCAGGGCATGTGAGTCGCATAAAACATACGCTGACTAATAAAAAGACCCAACACGCCACTTAATGTGGCAACAATCTGTTAATGTGGCGCCACAAACCATGATAAATGGCCAAACTAAGGCATTTTGCAGACGCCTGCAAAACGGGCAGGTTCCAATATTCATGCATCCTGCAGATGCGTTTAGTGGCCAGCAAGTGGCATGTCGTTAATAAAGTGCAAAGAACCGAAAAATTATGGGAAAATGTCCGCAATGATATGGTAAATGCTTTCAGTAGCCAAGATAATGTGGAAATGTTGTTAAGAACCTAACAAGATCTTCTTCCATAAAAACCAGAAAAAAGAAGAGAAATCTAAACGAAGTAAAAATCCTCTGTGAACCATCGAATTTTATGGACTTTATGAAGGTGCTGTCGGAGACACATCTTTGATCACTGACCGCCACCAGAGGACTAAAGCAAAACACCAAAAGTTTAACGCAAAACAATTAGATATCGTTTTTCACTGCTGTTACGCCCCAGACCATTGTTGTGGTGGTTCGTTTGTGGCTCCATGTCATGTTTTTCGATCTTTGACGCGGATTTGTTTTTATTGTTTGACCATTAAATGTCCATGGGAAATATTTATGTCAATTGTTCAATGAAGTGTTGTTAAATCCCATTAACAAATAAATTGTCCAAATAGTCAAATGTTTCAAAGGGGCCATCGCATGCCTGCAATGAGCCCATGAAGACAGACCACTCTGAAGTATCATTGATGGAGTTGGAACTTGTATTTAAAGTGGATATTGGTGTCCATGTCCATGATTTCTAACCATATATCGGCTGTAGACAATCGAAAAATCCAATCGGATAGGCCAAGGGCGTCAGGAAGCAGGAGAAAGAGACGACAACGAAGACGATATCAATGACTATGGTTACTTTGGAACAATACTCCTCAATATAGGAGCCATATTAAAATGCAATTGTTTGGAAGAGTTATTTATTGTGAACGTCTTCCTTTGGCCTCACAAACAACGATCAGGAAAGGTCCTCAGTTGAAAAGGCGCTACAGTAGGTGCGAAAAGGAAAGCTCTAAAAATGAGATCACCGATATTAAAGAAAATAACGAAAACAACGGAAAGTAAAACTCGGTCAGAGGGAGGCTCTACACTGAAAAAAAGCATGCCCGGTTCCAAAGATTTTGTCTTCACTCTAACAATTTTGGTGTTGATTCCTAGCCAAAGAAGAGGGGAATACAAGTAACGATATTTTAAGACACAATTCTCTTTTAAATGTGGGTTTTGTGTACTTGATTCTATTAAGCAAATTTTAATTATTCGTCTTTTTCTTCATATGCCATCAAAGTCCTTTAAAGCTAGTTAACTACAATTTTATTTTCCAAATTCAGACTCGACTTCCAGTAGAATTTATGCTATGTTTCAAGTAAAAAACGTCTTTAAAATAAAGTGTTGAAAAACATGTCCTGTATTTGAACGATTTTTTGTTTTGTAGTCAAGATGCAAAAAGGCAACAAATGTAAAGACAATTTCATTAATATTAAAGAATTTTTCTGAATTATTAAACTTAAGTTGACCTTACCCCAATTTTTTCTTTCCTGTTATGATACCCATTTTTAAGTCAAATCACTTAATTATAATTCATTGAAAAGTTTATCGACTTTTGAACAAGGAAAAAAAAAACTTTATATTAGAGGTATGCGTCTTCCATGCTAAGCAAAATTTGCATTCGTATTTTAAGGACATGAAATCTTTGGCCTCACGACAATATTTTTTTTAGTGTATGTAAGATATTTCTAATTGTATATGGAAATTTTGCCCCTGAAGTTAGTGCTGCTTCATCTGCGTATGACACCACGTCTATCGTTTCTCCTTTTATACAGAAAATATCGTTTATAGTCACATTCTAATGTAGAGCTGATAGAAATCCTGCTTGAGGACTCCAGCTATTCACATACCTTTGGGTGTTTGAACTCCACTTTTAGAGTTGACCATGAATTATTATTGAATACGGATGACCTTTGATTGTAGGTTAGGTTAAATAAAGCCGACCAGCAAATTGTCATTTGAGGGGAACCTTGAATCAATAGACGCTAAAGATTCTTTAGTAAAGAATGAATTAGGATAACCATACATAAGATGGAAATCTTTGGCAATCATGTATGATTAAGGTTTTCCCGGTTTAAGGCCGGGCTAAAATAGCCAGTTTTTATACCCTCCACCATAGGATGGGTGTATATTAACTTTGTCGTTCCGTTTGTAACACATCGAAATATTGATCTAAGACCCCATAAAGTACACAGAAAATAATGTTATAATTTTTTAGCTAATAATAAATTTTTGTTACAGAAAATTTTTAAGTTCAACAAAATGTTTGTTGATATAACAAAATTGGTTGCTAAAGTGACTAAAGTCGTAATTATATTTACAAATTACATTGTTAGCTCAACTTTAAACATAATTTTAATTGTATTGACAATCAAATTAATTGATATTTATTTGTGTGTATATATATTCTGGGTCGTGGTGAAATTCTGAGTCGATCTGAGCATGTCCGTCCGTCCGTCCGCCCGTCCGTCCGTCTGTTGAAATTACGCTAACTTCCGAACGAAACAAGCTATCGACTTGAAACTTGGCACAAGTAGTTGTTATTGATGTAGGTCGGATGGTATTGCAAATGGGCCATATCGGTCCACTTTTACGTATAGCCCCCATATAAACGGACCCCCAAATTTGGCTTGCGAGGCCTCTAAGAGAAGCAAATTTCATCCGATCCGGCTGAAATTTGGTACATGATGTTACTATATGGTCTCTAACAACCATACAAAAATTGGTCCACATCGGTCCATAATAATATACAGCCCCCTTATAAACCGATCCCCCGATTTGGCTTGCAGAGCCTCTAAGAGAAACAAATTTCATCCGATCCGGCTGAAATTTGGTACATGATGTTAGTATATGGTCTCTAATGACCATGCAAAAATTGGTCCATATCGGTCCATAATTATATGTAGCCCCCATATAAACCGATCCCCCGATTTGGCTTGCAGAGTTTCTAAGAGAAACAAATTTCATCCGATCCGGCTGAAATTTGGTACATGGTGTTAGTATGTGGTCTCTAATGACCATGCAAAAATTGGTCCATATCGGTCCATAATTATATATAGCCCCCATATAAACCGATCACCAGATTTGACCTCCGGAGCCTCTTGGAAGACCAAAATTCATCTGATTCAGTTGAAATTTGGTACGTGATGTTAATATATGGCCTCAAACACCCATGCAAAAATTGGTCGATATCGATCCATAATTATATATAGGCCCCCTATAAACCGATCCCCAGATTTGACCTCCGGAGCATCTTGGAAGAGCAAAATTCTTCCCATTCGGTTGAAATTTGGTACGTGATGTTAGTATATGGTATCCAACAACCATGCAGGAATTGGTTCCTATCAGTCCATAATTATATATAGCTCCGATATAAACCGATCGCCACATTTGACCTCCGGTGCCTTTTGGAGAAGCAAAATTCATCCGATCTGGTTGAAATTTGGTACGTGGTGGTAGTATATGATATTTAAGTGCGAAGTGGTCCAAAAGTGGTCCATATCAGTCCATAATCATTTATAGCCCCCATATAAACCGATCCCGAGATTTGGTTTTGAAGCCTCGTGGAGGAGCAAATTTCATTCGAGTGAGTTGAAATTTGTGAATGACAGTCTTTCGTACAAGTTTCTACGCCATCCATGGTGGAGGGTACATAAGATTCGGCCTGGCCGAACTTACGGCCGCATATAATTACTTGCTTTTTTTAATTTTGTTTGATAGTTCATCTTAAAGACAAGAAACTTTTCAATGGTTGCTTTGTATCATTCCCCATAAAGTTATAATAAAAATTACCAAAAAGATTAAGATTTTACTCTACTGTTACAGATTTTTTTTTCGAATTTAGCGTCTAAACTCGAATATAATACCCACAACGTTGTGCCTCTGTGGATAATCGTTGTGCAGTTACCTTCCGAAGGTTTAATATAACGTGGAACAGTTAGTGGTCATTCGGAGCTTTAATAGGTATAGCTTTAGCTCTATATTGCTGCCATTTAATTCTTGGTCTTATACTGAAGGTGTTTGCAACCCGCTCCATAGTTTCAAGAAGGGTAGTATCTGTATCATCGTATTGAACTAATCCTTAATAGTTTTTCAATCTGCTTTCTTCACATTTGACAGAAATTAGTTCTAGAAATATGAACAGCCAGTTTAAAACTTACATAACCATGTTGTGAGAAATTGTGTTCAATTGAACCCTGTCACCCAGATAGATTCTGCGAGGCTAAAACAACATCCAAGACCTTTTTCCAGTAGCTGTTAATTTTGGATTATCTCCCTTATGCATACTATCAGATTACCTATCCGTAACTCGGCCCTTTTATATTTGCACCGAAAGTATACCAATTGTTTGCACCCACTGTATAGTAACTAACTCCTTGGACTACCTACCAACTGCTATGAAACTCGTAGCCGTTTCTGTGTATACACTAAAGTAGGTAAAATTAGGAAACAAAGAAGAACCATTATATGGGGAAAAGAGAAAACTTATATTTTATTTATTATTCAATTCTAACCATATTTTTGTTTCAAAAATAAATATGCCAGAATGACGGTAGATAGTATAATTAATGATATTGCTTTGCCAAAATTAAAAGGAAAAAATATCAAAAATACTTTCAAATTAAAATCGCACAGAGAAGATTAACAAAGAGACACAATTACAACATGCGCATGCGCAACGCCGTAATATTTTGACCTTGACCACATACTCGTATGTGGCGAAAAAATGAACACCTTCACAAAGTCTAATTATTTCCGTCTTTCAAATTGAACTTTTAACCACAAACAATGCCGATGAAGCAAAAAAAAAAACAATAGCAAAAAATACCACAAAATGGTGTTTAATTATTATTTCTCAACTACACCCCCTTCAAACAAAGAAACGCTAATGATATTTTTCAAAAACTAAAAAAACTCTTGTAGAAATAAAGGAAAACCAATAACCACAATGCTTATACTTTCATATTGACCAATATTTGTGGTAATTTTGAAAAATATACAAAACCACCGTTTTGTGGGAGACACTACATGGCACATTCAACAGAATTTTATTGGCATTTAAACGCCACTTGTAGTTAAAGTAACGATGTCATGTGTGAACGCACCCTTAATAGGGGGAGAACGCACGAATGGATGGTTTGCATTGTGAAGAGAGAAGTCCTATTTGCATATCTTGCCTTGTAAAATAGAAATTAATACCAGAAGAGGCTGAAATCAAATTGTGATAATTGTTTAATCTTGGCAGGTGTTAATTGTACATACTAAAAAATATTATACAGATTTCATCAGGTATAACAATGAGTAATATCAACAACAACAAGTATATACAGCCCAAAGTTCGGCAGTGTCGTACAAAGTTTAATGACACATTTCGATAATATAGCGGATCTGTTTCTATTAGAGTAGTCATGCCAGATTAAGGAGAAAAGTAGAGGCAATTGTAAACAAATTTAGATAAGTGGGCTCCATGGACCAGTGATGCCAACTATTGAGTAGCAAAAAAAAAAAAAACAAATTTATAGCAGAAAATAACAACAAAAAATCGAATTTAATTTGACTCAAATTTATTATTTTAAACAATTATGCTATAAAAATCATTAGCTTCAGTATTTTTGAGAAAATTTTTAGATACAGGATGACACATTTCATGCTAAGGGAGGCCATACCTACCCTACGGGAAGTTGGTGCATATTGCCACTAACGGACCTATGGCAGCTCTGGTACTAGTACTATACTTTGTCAAAATTTTTATATTATTTATTGATCTACAAATTTTTTTAAGCACTATTATAAGAATAATCTATTGTTCGATATATTTCAGCAGTTTTTCCTTTTTGATGGAGAGTTTGCCCCGGACTAGTTCATGGGGTAATTCTACTAAGTTGTCCCTTCAATATGATTTGACCAGAACTGGGACTTGTCCATACACACCAGGGACTAGTCCAGCCCCGGGCGAATTATATTTAAAATACATGGTGCGGTCAACTTAGAAAGTAATACAGTACCTTGGCAAAATATTCGCTAGACTTACGCATTAAACATTGATTCGCATTAGACTTCAGTTAATAAAATGTGAGGATGTTAATCATCAGATGGCTTTATACCTCTTCAGATGGAAATGTACCATTGTGTCTAGTTAGCACGCTTAATTTCTTTCGGATCGGATGGAATAGAGGCTCAAGTAGGCGCAAGAGGTCAAATCTAAGGATAAGGGTTATATTATAACTATATGGACCGATATGGACTAACTTTTGCGTGATAGCTAAAGCACATGTCGAATTTTAACTCAATCCGACCTACATTACTAACCACTAGTTGTGAAAAGTTTTAAGTTGATATCTTGCTTCGTTCGGAAGTTAGCGTGATTTCAACAGACGAACGGACAGACATGACGTAGCATTTCACTACGACCCAGAATATAAACCAACCAGACTAGTATTACATCTCCTATCTCCCAGTACCCAAATAGCAGAGTTGAAATCGGAAATAGCTAGAATTCTCGCTAATAGCAATTTTAACAATTTTCTAGCAACTCAACAAAATAGCTAGATCTAGCTATAAAATAAATAAATTGACATCAGTGCTGGAGACACAAGAAGGAATGTGCAACGGGTAGAACGAGGATTGTCAGTTATGACCGGTTGAATAGGGTAAGGGAACATGGTAGATGGAGATGGTATGAATCAAAAATTTTCTTTATTTCGAACATTAGGGGCCAGTGTTGCCAGCATTAGGGACAAAATTTTTGAATTGGGGATGTGTTGGGGAATTTTCATAAATTTCGAGGATTTTTATAGAGATTTTTCGAAATCGGTTCAGTATAATAAATCTGATATACAATAATGGTTTACATGAAATTCTTTTTATTTCTTTATAATTAAAAAACACAATGAATCGTAATCGTATTACTGATTTTCTATAGGGAGCTACCGTGATGCAATGGTTAGCATGCCCGCCTTGAATACACAAGGTCGTGGGTTCGATTCCTGCTGCGACCGAACACCAAAAAGTTTTTCAGCGGTGGATTATCCCACCTCAGTAATGCTGGTGACATTTCTGAGGGTTTCAAAGCTTCTCCAAGTGGTTTCACAGCAATGTGGAACGCCGTTCGGACTCGGCTATAAAAAGGAGGTCCCTTGTCATTGAGCTTAACATGGGATCGGGCAGCACTCAGTGATAAGAGAGAAGTTCACCAATATGGTATCACAATGGACTGAATAGTCTAAGTGAGTCTGATACATCAGGCTGCCACCTAACCTAACCTAACCTTCTACAGTATAGCCTATTCCTTTATTTTCTCATAAAAGCTATAAAAACGTTATTTGGGATTTTTGTGAGGAGTTTTAATTTAATTTAGGGATTTTTGGGGACAAAAGCATCCTAATTTGGGGACCTAGAGCCAGAAAAAAATGCTCGCAACACTGTTTGAGGTTACGGAATAAACTTTATTCGTACTCTTGATGAAATCATCAAGAGCATAATGTGAGATAAGATTCAAGTAAGACTACTCTTAGCATTTTCTAATGTACTAAATACACTTCTTTGAACGAAGCTTCCATATATCTCAAATATTTGTCTAGTGTGAACGTCTCCTTAGTATATTCCGTTCTATTCGATTGATTCAAATAACGTTAATTATTGTATGATAATAATCACTTGCAATAACTCAAGTACATAATTGATGTCAATTTATTTTGGAGATTTTGACACTCCGTTGGTTGTTTTCTTTTTCTGCGGATAGCTTAAACGCTGTCTCTATTGGTCATGCATTCCAACGAATATGATATACAAGCTTGTCCAAATGTTGTATTTGTTTGCCTATCTATTGGACGAGAGTAAACAATTCGACAATATTAAATTAATTGAGAAAACATCAACAAATTTGTGTTAATTTGCAAAAACACATATAAATTGCACGACATGACTCGGCTGAATGCGGTTTGGTAACGGCAAAGAAAACAAAGCTGAGTTCAAGGGTAGTCAAAGCAATAGACCATGGCTAAAATCACTTTGACTAATAGTGAATATTTTTGAGAAAAAAAATGCAAAACTTGGATTACCAGACGTATAATCTTTACTATGAAATTCATAGAGGGATATCTCTCTCTACCCTATTCCTCTGTTCCTCCCTCAGTATGGTCTTAGCAATTCTATCTATTCTAGCATAAACGAAAATATTCGTTATTCGAATTTAAAAAAAAATACAAATCTATTGGGTATCGTTTATCAGATACCATAAACACACAAAAATAAATTGGGCAAAAAAAAAAAAACCTAAAAGAGAAAAAAACCAAAACAGAGTGTGAAAACGTGACTTTGGCGGTGTTACATACTTTTGATCGGTGGTTTGTGTGCTTGTGCTTGTCTTTCTGCTGTCTACCTCTGTCAGAGTGCCGCCGGTGATTGTTTTCGTTCAAGTCATGGGGTTTTTGTATGCGAATTCGAAATTCGAGTGTGGCAAGATCAAGTGAAATGACATAACAATTGTTTTGTTTTTATTATTATTATTATTATTATTATTATTGATGTTGTTGTTATTATTATTTTATGGATCGCAAATTCTTTTTGTATGACAGCAGCGCAATTCAAAACAATTGAGCTCCATAAAAAAATGCTTCCAAGTTTAAAGACCTTTATTAGATATTATTTTTGGGGATGGGGGCACGATAATTGTTGGAATATTTGGCAAGAATTTGAGTACACTACAGACATCATTATTCGGTCAGAGTTAAATAATGTCGTTATAAAAGGAATTGTGGCTACTGTAGATATTGGTCGTAGAGATTGTAAGTAGAGTCTAAAAGTCTAAGATGTTCGATTTGGGGTAAGTGAAATTTCAACTTATGCCAATTTCGACAAGGGCTGTGGAGCCGGAGCCGGAGTCTTGGAGTCGGAGTCTGAAGATTTTGCTGGAGTCGGAGTCGTAAAAATTTTGCTCGACTCCGACTCCGGCTAAACCAAATTTTTTAAAACACTTCACATTTTTGTAACTAAGCAAGTTTTTACGCAAATTAGTTTCCATTGCGTTATTCATTCGATCAATGTACAGCATGATTGTAAATGAAAATCAACTTCCAATTACGGCTATCTTTTTATGTTTCCAAGAATGTTAGACTAGCAGATGGGTTGAATCGATCCATTTTAATGCCCATATCAATTTATTTGAAATATTTCGAACAATCGAAATTATTTTTTTTAATTTTATTTTAAGGCCATATACATATGTGGAATATTGACAGAATTTTTTTTCAAAGTTGTTTTTTATAGAAAATTTTGTCAAAATGTTATTTCTATAAAAAGTTTTGTCAAAATTTTATTTCTATAAAAACTTTATTCAAAATTTTATTACTATAGAAATATTTTTTTTCTATAGAAAATTTAGTCAAAATTTTAGAATATTTTGCAAAATTTTATTTCTATAGAAAATTTTGCAAAATTTTGTTTGTTACACAATTTTTTTTTTAATTATATTTCTATTGATAATTTTATTTCTATAAAAATTTAAGTCAAAATTTTATTTCTATAGAAAACTTTGCCAAAATTTTATAGTAATAGATTTTTTTATAAGAAAATTTGGTCAAAATTTTATTTCTATAGAAAATTTAGTCAAAATTTTGTTTCTGTAGAATATTTTGCAGAATTTTATTTACTACACAAAAATTTTTCTAAAATTGTATTTTTATTGATAATTTTTTCAAAATTTTATTTCTATAAGAAAAAATTGTCAAATTTTATTTCTATAGCAAATTTTCTCAACATTTTTTTCTTACTGATGCTCACTGATACTCACTGCTATAAAAAATGTATTCAAAATTTTATTACTATAGAAATTTTTTTTTCTAATTTTGCCAAAATTTTATTTCTATAGAAAATTTAGTCAAAATTTTATTTACTAGACAAACATTTTTCCAAAATTGTATGCTCACTGATACTCACTGTTAAGTCGAAAACATGTAGAAATGACTCAAATTTTCAAATTTTTCAATGAATGAATCTTAAATGCATTTTTGCGAAATTGTCTAAACAATTATAAATGTTTCCCAAATATTGCCCGAGATTTTGTAGAAGTCAGATTTGAGATTTTATCAAAATGTAGATCTAAATACAAAGTTGTGCAGAGTATATTATAATCGGCCCGCCCGACTTTAGACTTTCCTTGCATTTTTATTTTTTTGTTAAAATTGTGTTTCGTCCATAACGTTAGATTTAAATTTTAAGTACATAGATGTAGAAGTATATACAATTTTGTCTAAATCGATTCAGATTCAAATTCATGCATATGGGAATATAAACCTTTATATAGCTCGCAACAAATTTAAAGTATTTGAGATAGTATCAATAATTTTGGTCCACAAATACATATACTGTTGGTATCTTCTCATATTATGATGGGTATTTATATCATTATTTTATTTATTAAACATTGCCCTAAATTCGAAATATAGAGTTCAATTGGCATCTAATGTGAAATTAAGATCTTTTTTGCACACATAAATAAATACGATACTTTATATCGATCCACTTACGGTACCCCCACAATAGAACTACAAATTAGTGGTATTAAAATGAGATTAATTATATTACCCGGAGTTGATGAAAAATGCTGGAGTCGGAGTCGGAGTCGAGCAAAATTGGCTCGACTCCACAGCCCTGATTTCGACTATTCAATCTTTTTATAAAATTTCATATTGTGCATTAGGTAGCACTCATAGAGAAGAGTGAAATTGATCACAATGGACTTAATAACACAAAATCACAATGGACCTAATAACAAAATCTAGCCATTGTTGTGTGTACATCCGTTGGTATCGGAAAGCTCAAAAATGACTTTACCTATTTGAAGTATTTAGGTTAGAGGACGATCACTTCAATAAGACGTCTAATTCTCGTCTAGGAGAGGGACCTTTCTTGTCTAATTTTTTACAAGTTTTCCCATAGTTTGAAATATTCAGAGAAGGTAGAGAAAAGTTCCACGACTCACGCATGAATCACGTTTATGGCAACGGGAGAGTTTGCGTGAGCGCGATTAAAAAACCAAATGTCGTGCGTGAGTGTGAGTCACGAAAATAGTTTCTACGTGAGTGTACGTGAGTAACGAATTTCGGAAAAATACGCTCACGAAAATAATTCCGCCCACGGACAAAACGCTTACGAGTTAAATTCATTTACAATTTTAGTAACACCTGGGATGTTAAGAGTTTAAAAACGCTCTCGATTATAATCATGTTCAAGTTTTCAGACACGTCGATAAGGTAAATCCCTCATAAAATTATTCGTGAGTCACGGTATTTTTAGGAAGTCACGACATTGTCGTGCGTGAGTACAAGTTTTCTTTTCGCGAGTGTGCGTGAGTCCTACTAAACAATATCGTGCGTGAGTAAGATTTTTCCGTCGTGAGTGTGCGTGAGTAAAATATTACTCATGTTCACACCTCTACCTCTGCCATTTCCTCATTGGACTGTAGAATATTCCTTATCAGCATCATCTACTTGCACTACTACTTGACTATTAAAAAACTTTGGGAAATTCGAGTATAATTCACATTGGGTTTAGCGAATTACCCGACTTTATTCTGATAATTGGTTGATAGTTTGCAGCTGCAAGTAGACGATGCTAATGAGTTCCGAAACGATCGTTCATCTAACCATCTTGTAGTCTGAAGGACTTTGCCCAAATCCATGTGACAAACATACATTTCCTCCTGTAGTTTAGTCAACGCATAGTTTTAAACTGAAATCAAAGTAATAACAAAACAAAAATATTTTTTTTGTAGTATTGATGAAAATATTTCATATAAAATAGTGTGAACAAAATTCCCGGGTATTTATGTCAGCGAAAATATGGAAAAAAGCCCTTAGCACTGCCTGATTCTATGTTAAACTCCCTGGCAAGGGATCTTCTTCTTATACACCGAATGAATTCTCTTTGTAGAAAGTGGAACTTTTTATTAAAATATCGAAATGTTAAGTTATTTTATCAAAACAACAAGTTCTAGTTGTATGTAAAACTTTCGTACTTGTTATAAAAACAAATCGTTCCTTTTAGGAAATATATGCGTACTTTTTGGTAGAAAAAATTTTACTGTACAATTGTACAATTAGTTGTAGTAACAAGTTTGAAAAATTACATCACTATTTTAAACCTTAAGTTTTTGAATGATTTGTAGTTTGGTTGACTCATTTTTATTCATAACATCCTATCACCCAAATGAGAAGTGGGATAGATATGCATAAATAAATTAAAAAAAAGGAATACACTCAAGAACATTATTATCACAAACGGAAGCAATGAAACTTCTTCGTAATTTCAATGAAAATGTTTGGACTTTTTATGAAGAAATTTTAGCGCAGAATGTTTCGTAAAATATTCATAAATTCGTAAAAACTTCTTCACACAAAATCATGAAATGTGAAGAAAGTTTCGTTAAAAGTAAGAATTTTAGAAGAAAATTTAATGCAGAATATTTCGTATATTCGTAAAAAGTTCTTCGTAAAACTTCCGAAAATCAATAAAAATTTCTTTGTTTTAATGAAGAATTTTAGGAAATACGGAAGAATTCTTTTGGTGTAGCCAAGTTCTAACGGCAATTTGGTTAAGTGGTTTGAAAATTTTCGATATACTCAGAAATGTCACCAGCAATACTGAGAGGGATCGAAACTGGGATTGAATCCCAGTGCCTTTTGTATGCAAGCCGGACATGCTAAACATTTCACTTCGGTGGATCCTCAGAGCGAAAAACACATTTTATTCATATGTATGAAATTTAGATGTTAATATAATTTCCATATATATATCTTTCGATTTTTACACACTTGCGAAAGCGACTGGAAATTTCTTCCTATTACAAGATGACATTATTGAGTGCAGAACTTTCTAATATTAGTTCGAAGTTGGATATAACTGCCAGGAAATTTAAATAGTTTCGAATTGGAAGGATAATGTTGGCCTATAGAGAATTATCCCAGCAAAAAAGCGTCGCCAAAAATGAAAATGTTCTTTTTGGACCCGGAAGTGGTGCAAAATTGACGCAGAAGTGATGAATTTAACATGGGCTTGTCATAGGACGGAAGTCCTCCATTTCAACAGCCGTTGCACTGAATTTGCATCACTTCCGAATGTGATCCGAATTCAATGTTTTGGATGTAAATTAAAAATTTCTGTGATATTTTGTCAAATAAATCATTTTTATAATTTTTTATAATTCGTTTTGTTTGTTATTGTTGGTTTATTTTTCAATCATTATTGTTGTTTTTGATTTCAGCTTAAAACCATGCATGGACTAAACGACAAGTGTAGCTTAACCAACAGAGGAAAAGTATGCTTGTCAAATTTATTTGGGCAAAGCCCTATAGACTGCAAGATGGTTGGATGGGAGCCACCGTGGAGCAATGGTTAGCATGCCCGCCTTGCATACACAAGGTCGTAGGTTGGATTCCTGCTCCGATCGAACACCAAAAAGTTTTTCAGCGGTGGATTATCCCACCCCAGTAATGCTGGTGACATTTCTGAGGGTTTCAAAGCTTCTCTAAGTGGTTTCACTGGAGTGTGGCACGCCGTTCGGACTCGGCTATAAAAAGGAGGTCCCTTGTCATTGAGTTTAACATGGAATCGGGCAGCACTCAGTGATAAGACTGAATAGTCTAATTGAGCCTGATACATCGGGCTGCCACATAACATAACCTAACCTAAGATGGTTGGATGTACAG
Organism: Haematobia irritans; assembly: GCF_050003625.1. NCBI lineage: Eukaryota > Metazoa > Arthropoda > Insecta > Diptera > Muscidae > Haematobia > Haematobia irritans. Next base: position 58,104,537 of record NC_134399.1, on the reverse strand, counting down.
CTGTTTCGTAATTACCACATTCCTCATCAGCATCCTCTTCTTGCAGCAAAACTATCAACTTTCCAAAAAAAGTTTGATAGTCGGCTACTGCCGATTCCAAACCTTTTAATGGATTCCAACGCTTGTCTGAAACGTTTGACCTCAAATATTTTCAAAAATTCGCAATTTTTTCAGATTGGATTTAGCATTTGTATTTGTACCATTTTACGAATTCTTTGTAATTTGTACCATTTTATGAATTCCTACTCTGTTTTTAACCTATTTGAAACAAAAAAAGTTAACATAACCCATTAAAAATATGCAAAACACAAGTAATAAAAAATTGAATTAAAAGAACTTCATGTGTAGTTAAAATAAAGAACTTCATTGGGAAGTGATTTTAAAGTTGTTCCTCTGGAAGAACTTCCAATTTTTTTTTGCTGGGATATAGTACGCACCACCAGACTTTAGATTTTCCTTAATTGTATTTAACTGATCTTCTTCAAATTCGAAAAAGAAGAGTCATTTTCAGTCATCTTTAATTAAATGAGGTTAGTATAGGTTATCTTATAGTCGACTTAGCTCAGCATAAACTTTTTTTAATAATTTTTTCTAGAAAAATTTATTGCTTAGATTATTTCAATGAAGTGTGCATATTTATTAGTGATCATTTTACTTTGTTGTGTATTTTTTTTAATTAAGTTCAAGATCGCTTTAATAGAGTCATAAGGGAACATGGCATGAAAAGGGGTTTGGTTTGAAATATATTTGTAACATTTTCATTTGTGAAGTTTGTTCATGTTTGAAGATACAGTGTATCCAAAAAACAGAGGAGAAGAAACCCAATTTAGTAATCGCTTCAATGGAATTATTGAGAAATTTGTTAACCTAACAACAATTGGGAGTGTGACTGTTCATATGGATTTGTTCAACTAGAGTCAAAGTGCATTTATGTATTAATTTTAAAAAGTTTAAAAAATATATCAATGCTTATCAATTGTATATTTCACCATGAGTCTAACATAGTCTAAAGTTCATCGTCCACATCCAGATGCCATATGCAACTGTTTCGTTTTTATAGGTCAATGGAATACTAGCTTATCTAGGTGGGGTTTTGTTATTTATGTGTGAATATTCCATCAAATCCGTAAAATTACTGTTGATAGGTGGAACCATTGTGATGCAATGATTAGCATGATTATTGCTTAAAAACACGTAAAATTATTTTTACAAACAAATCGATGTCAGCTAAATTAAAAGTTCACAGCCTGTTGTATACCCTTTTTCAGTGCATTATCTAAGCACATCATGAAATGCTAAATGTGATTAACATTTTTCCTAGGAGGAATTATTAAAATTTTTTCTAGGTTTTTCGCATTCTAACTTATTCCTATGTTGGTTGGCCTGTGCGTTTCAGTTCCTTTTCCATAACGATGAGAAAATATTGGTAATTGTTAAAGAGCCGAATGTAGTCGGTAAAATCAATTTTCAATGAATAAATTTTTGCTTTTTAATTTCAAGTGAAATTGATACGAACTCATACACGTTTTTCGCACGAATCAAACCAAGAATTAATCAATAAATTGACCACCTGGTTGTAGTAAGGTGTGTGTGTAGACTACCGCAAAAATATGTGGCTACAAAGACTGAGAAAGGAATTTGTAGAAGCACACAGTGGGACGAAATTAACCAAAAAGAACGTCCTTAAAAATTGTTGTACTTTGGAAAGTGCATGTTGGAATTTCTAGATTAATTTACATTATTAAGTTAATTTACATTATTAATTATATAAAAAATTAATTACAGTATATATTATGTTAGATTAGGTGTAGTGGCAGCCCGATATTTCAGGCGCACTTACACTATTCAGTCCATTGTGATACCACAGTGGTGAACTTCTCCCTTATCACTGAGTGCTGCCCGATTCTATGTTAAGCGCAATGACAACGCACCCCCTTTTTATAGCCGAGTTCGAATGGCTTTCCACATTGCAGTGAAACCACTGAGAGAAGCTTTGAAATACTCAGAAAAGTTACCAGCATTACTGAGGTGGGATAATCCACGGTTAAAAAACTTTTTGGTGTTTGGTCGAAGCTGGGTTCGAACCCACGACCTTGTGTATGCAAGGCGGGCATGCTAACCATTGAACCACGGTGGCTCCCCAGTGTATATTAAGTATAATGTTGTGGTGAAGTTGTTATACTTAGATCTTCTTAAAATTCTAAGTTGATGTACAATATTCATTTATTGACATCCCCGAAATTTTGGTCTACAATTAAAATGGAAGAAATTGATATTTAATCACAACAAACTTAGGCTCAATATCTGATATAGTTTCATAGTCTCTACTCATTTCATTCGTGTAGCTTAATCTGCAGTCTAGGTTAGTTATAGAGGAAGTCGGTTATTTGTAAGCTCACTTAGATAATTCAGTGCATTGTGATACAGCACGTGGTGGACTTCTTTCTTATCTATGAATGCTACCCGATGGTACTCAATGACAAGGGACTAGGGCTGCCAATAAAATTTCAAGAAACATCGTCACTTTTTTCGAAAAAATCGTCATAATCGTCACTTCTATTTTAAAAATTGTCAAAAAAGCTGTAATGTAAATAATATTAAAACAAACTAATTTTTTGCTTAAAAACAAAAGTATTAATTTCATATAACGAACAGAAAATTAGCATACATAACTATGCATTGCATCAACAATAGCATTATGAACTCAGTTTTCCATAAAAATAACATTATGATTATATTTAAGTTTTTTATGTAAAAATAAAAATAAAGATCTTTAATATTGACGTATATAATCGGGCAACTATCTTCCACAATTTGATCAAAAACTCTTACTGATTGACTCTCAAATTAAGAGGTAAAATTTTTGTAAAGAAATAAAATTTTAACAAAATCTTCTATAAAAATGAAATGTTGAGGAAATTTTCTATAGAAATTAAATTTTGCAAAAATTTGTTTAGAAATAACATCTTGCAAGAATTTACTATAAAAAAATTGCCAAAAATGTTCTATAGAAATCAAGTTTTACAAGAATGTTCTAAAGAAATAAAAAATGTGCAAACATTTTCTACAGATATAAAGTTTTGAGAAAGTTTTCTATAGAAATAAAATTTTGACAAAATTTTCGATGAAAATAAAATTTTGACAAAATTTTCTATGAAAATAAAATTTTGACAAAATTTTCTATATAAATAAAATTTAGACAAAATTTTCTATGAAAATAAAATTTTGATAAAACATTCTATGAAAATAAAATTTTGACAAAATTTTCTATAGAAATAAAATTTTGACAAAATTTTCTATAAAAATAAAATGTTGATAAAAATTTTCTGTAGAAATAAAATTTTGACGAAATTTTCTATAGAAATAAAATTTTGACAACTTTTTCTGTAGAAATAAAAGCTTATAAATTCAATATAAAACATTTCTTTTGAATAAAACAAAATTTTTTATATACTAACCACGAAAACTTCAAAATAATTTTTTTTATTCTGATAGATTTTTTGTAAAATTTTCTTCAAATTTTGTTGGATTATTTTTGGCACGAGTGGTAACCGTGATACTAATACTGTAGATTTGAAATGAGGTCTAGCTCCTACATGTAGGAGCTTGAATAAAAAATCGTCAAAATGCCGATAAATCGGCAAAATTGGGAGCCCTGCAAGGGACCTCCTTTTATAGCCGAGTCCGAAGAGCGTTTAACATTACTATGGGAAAACACTCAGAAATGTACCAGCATTACTGAGAGAGGATAATCAACCGCTGAAAAACCTTTCGGTGTTTGGTAGAAACTGGGGTTAAACTCATGACCCTTTGTATGCAAGCAGGAATGATAACCATTTTATCACGGTGACACTCAAGTTCGATCTTTTTAATTGAACTAGTTTATCTCATAAACTGAACTGATTAAGATGTAGAAATCCCGATAATTTGGTCGATAATTGCATTTAAGCTCTGAAACACTCTGTGGAATAATGTAAAATATAGTAATGCCAGTACAGAAAAAATATCACCAAAAATTTACCAATTGAAATTTTAATTGAATTTTGAAAAATTATAGTTCATGTTAGCCTGATACCGAAACAGGCAATTGACGTCCAAATGCATTATATCTAATTATACAATTATTTTTCGAGCTTTATGGACAGATATAGATTAAGGAACATGGTTAATAGAGCCATTGAAAAGAAAACGCCAGATACAAATCTATACACGCCTGGACTGTACATGTTTCGGTTCGGGCGAATGAACCTTTAGTATAGATCTGGCTGGGAGAGATAACTCAATTTTGGGCCCTTTATGCTAACTCCTTATGGAGAAAACATTTGGGAAATTTCCTCTTACAAATTGAATCATCTTTTCTCCCACTGTACATCATCTTTTCATATAACTTACAAGTCCCTTAATCTTATTTTATTTTATTTTTATTTTTTTTCGTGTTGTTGCATTACTATGTAACAAAACGAAATAAAAATAAGATTAAGGGACTTGTAAGTTATATGAAAAGATGATGTACAGTGGGAGAAACGATGAAAAAATTTTCTCAAAATAATCGAAATTTTCTAAAATTAACCAAAATTTTTCTTCTGGTGGGTTCACTGTTTTTTCAGTGTTGTTACATGTATAGTGACCGGCTCCAAAGATTTTGTCTTTACACTTTACAGGGTAAGGATACATTTAAGACACAACATTCTTTCAGTTATTCTCAGGGTTTTGCGTACTTGATTTTAGGAAATAAATTTTAAAGAAATCGTTTTCAGTTTGTTTCTTCATGTGCTATCAAAGTCCTTTAAAAACGTGTTAATGAGAATTTCCAAATTCAAACTCGATTTCAAGTAGAAATTATGCCACGTTTCAAGTAAAAAACGACTTTAAAATGTATGTATTGAAAAACATCTGTTATTTTTGAAGTTTTTTCTTTGTAGTCAAGACACAAAACGCCAATGATTTCATTTATTATAAAGACGATTTCATTTATTTTGAAGAATATTTCGGAATTATTAAAGCCAAGTTGACCTTAGTCCAACAAAATTTTCTTTCATGTAAGAAAACCAAATTGTAAGTCGAATCGCTTAACTATAAGGACAAAAGACTTTATTGGACAATGAAAAAATCTTTATTTCAGAAAAATGTGTCCTCTATGCCAAGTAAATTTCATATTCGTATTTTAAGGACATGAAATCTTTGGCCTCACGGCAATTTTTTCAATAATGGTAGGCTAATAAATAAGGTTATTTTTTAGAACGTACGTTTCTCGTATCGAGTTGGTACATCACCCCAGCGAAAAAATTTGGAAGTTCTGCTACTTCCAAAAATGTCCTCCCAAAGATGTTCTATATATCAACTACACAGGAAGTTCTTTTAATTCAATTTTTTATAACTCGCTTTTTTCATATTTTTAATGGGTAATTTTAACTTTTTTTGTTCCAAATAGATTAAAAACAGAGTAAGAATTAATAAAATGAAAAACAAAAACTATTCAAATTTTGTCAATAAAAATACTAAATCCATTCTAGTAAAATCATAAAAAAAATATAAAAATTAGTTATTTGGCAAAACATCACAAAATTTTTTAATTCACATACAAAAACACTGAATTAAGATCACACCCTAAAAAGTGCTTCATATTCAGTGCAAAGGCTGTTGAAATGGTCGACATCCGTCCTATGACAAGCCCATGTTAAATTCATCGCTTTTGCACCACTTCCGGATCCAAAAAGAACATTTTCACTACTTTTTTGGCGACGCTTTTTTTGCTGGGACATGATACTAGATTTAATAAGGTTAAAATCAATTTCAATTTAATTTGGGCAAAATTAAATGAATTGTAGTAAATTGGAAGGAGTTCCTAAATGCATTTAAAATATACAAATAAAATTAATTTATATATGTAGTCAATGAATCAATAGAAACAAGTATATACGGCCGTAAGTTCGGCCAGGCCGAAGCTTATGTACCCTCCACCATGGATTGCGTAGAAACTTCTACTGAAGACTGTCATCCACAATATATAATATATATATTAATATGTATATAATTAAGATTAAAGTTTCTATAGAAATAAAATTTTGACAACATTTTCTATAGAAGTAAAATTTGGAAAAATTTTCTATAGAAATAAAATTCTGACAAAATTTTCTATAGAAATAACATTTTGACAATCACCCTTATTCCTGAAGTCGCCCTCGCTCTCGCCGTCGTTTTTTGTCGTCTGTCGCTTTTAAGTAGTCTCGTCATTCATTTGGTATTCCTGCGAAGTGGCGACGGCGACGACGACGATTACTTTTTGTACCAATTACAATACTCGGTAATAAAAGGCCGATATCACTAGAAAACAATCAGCTGATGTGCAAAAAAAGAATTTTAATTTTTTCGGTTTAAAATATTTTCATTTCTGACGCAATCCCAAGTCGGACAATTAAGAACAAATATTTAATTTGACGCGGAAAAAATGTGGATATATATTCAAGGACAGTTAAAGCTTCCAAAACTACAAAAATGGCGACGACGCTGAGATCAATGGCACAAGGATCATCGTGAAAGAAAACAATCAGCTGATGTGCAAAACTGAATTTTAATTATTTGTGTTTAAAATGCTGTTTGTAATCCAATGTTGAATTGGAAAATCAAAATAAATGATAAATTTGACTCGGGAAATGATTTAGATATCTACATTAGGACAATAACAACATCCGGGATATACAATTGGAACGACGTTGACATTATGTGTCCAAGGATCATTCAAAGTTCGACACAATTGTTACCTAAGTTTGGTGCTAAATAAAATACATTGGCCTTGAAGGATTTCTATTAAAAATAAATGGAATTGAAAATCAACACGTTTACTTTAATTGTACAGTGTTCTTTTCTGTGATTTCAATGTGATGACCATAACTGCTATATATATTGATTTTTCCCATTTTTTTGTAATTATTGAAGATTAGTCACTTTACCTCTTACCAATTTCCATTTTTTACATCTATTTTTCAATTGTTCGATTAATAAAGTCTAAAAAACTTCTTCAAAAATTAAACACTAAACTCGTCGCTGGTAAATTTAAAGGCGACAAAAAGCGACGATGTTGGCGACAAAAAGCGACACCAGGAATACCGATTTTTTTCGATAGCAGAATATATCGACGAACGGAATACCAATTAGTGGCGATTGACGAAAAGCGACAAAAAGCGACGGCGAAGGCGACTTCAGGAATAAGGGTGAATGTTTTCTATAAAAATAAAATTTTGGTAGATTATTTTTGGCTCGAGTGGCAACCATGATTATGAACCGATAAGGACCAATTTTTGTGTGATTGGGGATCGCCTATATATAACTATAGACCGATATGGACCAATTTTGGCATGGCTATTAGCGGCCTTATACTAACACGACGTTGCAAATTTCAACCGGATCGGATGAATTTTGCTCCTCTAAGAGGCTCCGGAGATCAAATCTGGGAAACGGTTTATATGGGGGCTATATATAATTATGGACCGATATGGACCAATTCTTGCATGGTTTTTAGATACCATATACTAACACCACGTACCCAATTTCAACCGGATCGGATGAATTTTGCTCCTCTAAGAGGCTCCGGAGGTCAAATCTGGGGATCGGCTTATATGGGGTATATATATAATTATGGACCGATATGGACCAATTTTGGCATGGTTTTTAGATACCATATACTAACACCACGCACCCAATTTCAACCGGATCGGATGAATTTTGCTCCTCTAAGAGGCTCTGGAGGTCAAATCTGGGGATCGGCTTATATGGGGTATATATATAATTATGGACCGATATGGACCAATTTTGGCATGGATGTTAGAGACAATATACTAACACCACGTACCAAATTTCAATCGGATCGGATGACTTTTGCTCCTCTAAGAGGCTGCGGAGGTCAAATCTGGGGATCGGCTTATATGGGGGCTATATATAATTATGGACCGATTTCGACCTATTTGTGCATGGTCATTAGAGAACATATACTAACACCACGTACCAAATTTAAGCCGGATCTGATGAAATTTGCTTCTCTTAGAGGCTCCGCAAGCCAAATCGGGGGATCGGTTTATATGGGGACTATATATAATTATGGACCGATGTGGACCAATTTTTGCATGGTTGTTAGGGACCATATACTAACACTATGTACCAAATTTCAGCCTGATCGGTGGAAATTTGGTTCTCTTAGAGGCTCCGCAAGCCAATTCGGGGGATCGGTTTATATGGGGGCTATATGTAATTATGGACCGATATGGACCAATTTTTGCATGGTTGTTAGAGACCATATACTAACACCATGTACCAAATTTCAGCCGGATCGGATGAAATTTGCTTCCCTTAGAGCAATCGCAAGCCAAATTTGGGGGTCCGTTTATATGGGGGCTATACGTAAAAGTGGACCAATAGGGTCCATTTTCAATACCATCTGACCTACATCAATAAAAACTACTTGTGCCAAGTTTCAAGTCGATAGCTTATTTCGTTCGGAAGTTAGCGTGATTCAACAGACGGACGGACGGACGGACATGCTCAGATCGACTCAGAATTTCACCACGACCCAGAATATATATAATTTATGGGGTCTTAGAGCAATATTTCGATGTGTTACAAACGGAATGACAAAGTTAATATACCCCCATCCTATGGTGGAGGGTATAAAAATGATATAGTAAATAGTAGAAAATTAATAAAAATTTAACTATTTTAAAATACAAATTGAGATGACTACAAATTTTAAAGTAGGTACAACAACAAAACTAAATCAAAGTAATCGGAATTTGGTATCTGTGGATTATTAGAACTATAAATATTTATACTAGTTTTTCATATAAATTATATATAGCATATATTTTAAAATTAAATATCTCTCTACATATTACTAAAAACAAATATTTCTTTAGATCTACTTCGTTTTTTTTTTTTTCAATTTATATTGCATGAATGAAACCACCTGTCAGTTTACGCATTGTTTTCCACATTTTCAACCTGTGGCTTCTTTATTACACATCCACGATAAAGAAAACTTGCTAACTAATGGAAATATTTTTTGTATTTTTTACACAATAAAATGGAAAAACAAAACACCAAATAAATACAAACAAAGCAAAACGATAATGGCGAAGAAATGCGGAAAAATTGCAGAACTCGGTGAGTAATTAACACCACCGCTCATGTGAATAAATTCGAAAACGTAAGACAAGATGGAAGATTCATAGAAATAACCAACAGACCTAAATATTTGAAATAAAGCAAAATAACAAAAACACAACAACAAATAGGTAAATGTGCAATGTACATAATTTTATGCCAGACTGATAATGGTGGTATATTTTTATGTCGATTGGCTAAACGCAATTATATATAAAATTATATCCTAGATAATATAATGTTTACATCAATTGAAAGCTAACAGCTGTTATGGAACTATTGTGAATGAAGAGTGTCGAATAATGTAAGTAATTGTATGAAGAAACGGATGTAAACAGTAGTGCGTGGTAACAAGTATATATTCAGTTTGATTTTTTAATTTTGTTAACATAGATAATTCAATTTAGCTTAATTTATATTAATTTATTTTAATTTCAAATAAGTTAAATGTAATTTAAGTATTGCTATTTAATTTGAATAAGTTCCATTCAATTAAATACAATTAAATTAAATCAGCCGTTGGCCTCACGACAATGTTTTTTTTTAGTGTTCCAAAATGTTTAATTTTAATACTTTTCGGGTCTTTCTCGTATCCAAACTGTTATTAGCCTTTTAATAAATGGAGATAAAAGAGGAAGTAGGCCGATCTTGTGAATCTTCGAACTAGCTTGATTAACAATGACACAATACGGGTAGGACGAATGCATAATGGTGGACGAAATCGTTATATTGATGTTTACATATTGCTAAATATATATCGAAATTGAATAGAATTCCTTTTAGTTTTACTTTAGCAACTCATTTCTGACATCAGATCTTTGTGGCATTTATCATTATAAGCAATTGCTTAATTAATTGTTGTGTTTATTATTGTTTATAAGATTAAAGATTTCCTCAAAATTCCGGCATCACGTTTAAGTATTTTGAAAATATATTTCGAAAATATTTTATATATAACCTTCACTTTAATTTCAATAAATTTTTCAGTTTTATTGAAATGAAAAACAAATAACACCACCATTCTGTGGAATAGATATCAGTGTGCGGTTAGTACAAAACAGGTGTTGCTTGATTTTATTTAGGTAATAATGGGCAAAATGTTCACAATTCTTTCATTAATTAACTTAGGTATTGAAAGCGATGTGTGGAAATTAAATTTACTATAAAAGCTGTTATGGTTGGAAAAAGAGAAGACTGATAGGTTTGAAAATTGATACGCAATATAGACTTCGAAACATGCACAATTGATTGGAAGTTATATACACTCCTCTTTCTAATAAATGAGTATGGTGTAAGTTAAAGGGTGATACGGTCAAAATTTGGTCAATATAAACTTGACGTATTTCTTTCAATTTTGCATTTAAAAAACCTGAACACCCCTCATTTTGAAGGTGTGTGTGTGTAGAATGTTGCTCCTATTTTGATTTTGGAATTCACTCTTCAGTTGTCAAAATGCCGTCCAAGCAAGCAGAGCAGCGTATCAAAATTTTGCTCGCGCATCGAAAATCCGAGCTACTCGCACGCAAAGCTGGCAAAATCGCTAAAAGTTGTCAAATCTACCGTTACAAATGTAATTAAAGTGTTTGGGGAACGTTTGTCGACAGCCAGGAAGTCTGGATCGGGGGGAAATCGAAAACCGGAAGCCGCTGAGACGACAAGGAGAGTTGCCGGTAGTTTCAAGCGAAACCCTAACCTCTCTCACCGAGATGCCGCAAATAAGCTGGGTGTATCGTCTACAACCGTGCATCGAGCCAAAAAACGAGCCGGACTATCGACTTACAAGAAGGTAGTGACTCCAAATCGCGATGATAAACAAAATACGACGGCTAAAGCGCGATCCCGGAGGCTGCACACGACGATGCTGACGAAGTTTGACTGCGTGGTAATGGACGACGAAACCTACGTCAAAGCCGACTACAAGCAGCTTTCGGGACAGGAGTTTTATACGGCAAAAGGAAGGGGAAAGGTAGCAGATATTTTCAAGCTCATAAAACTGTCAAAGTTCACAAGAAATATCTGGTTTGGCAAGCCATCTGTAATTGTGGCATTTTCATAGCTTCCGGGACTGTCAACCAAGAAATTTACGTAAAAGAGTGTTTGAATAAACGTCTGCTGCCTTTCCTGAAGAAACACGGTTGTTCCGTACTGTTTTGGCCGGATTTGGCATCTTGCCATTACGGTAAAAAGGCCATGGAGTGGTACGCCGCCAACGTGCAGGTGGTTCCCAAGGACAAGAACCCTCCCAACACGCCAAAGCTCCGCCCAATTGAGAAATACTGGGCTATTGTCAAGCGGAACCTAAAGAAGACCAAAAAAACTACTAAGGACGAGCAGCAGTTCAAGGAAACTGGCTTTCTGCGGCGAAGAAGGTGGACAAGGTGGCTGTACAAAATCTGATGGCAGGTGTCAAGCGTGAGACCCGGCAATTCGGATTTGGAAAAGCGAAAGCCTAACTGAATATTTTTATACTAATTGAACTTGAAAAAGAAATTTAATTTGTTTTTTTAAATAAACGATTTCACCGATTTACACGCGTTTTGCCTTGACTAAATTTTGACCGCTTTGGAATACTTTTGGATCACAGGCTAGATTTTAGATCTCACACTTTGAATAAGGCATATGGAACACTTGGATTTGTCAAGCGCTGGAGTAAGGAATTTTCTGACCCATTTGTTACAAGGTATTTATATACTTCACTTGTGTGTCCTATCCGGGAATATGGATCTATAATTTGGGACCCACAGTACCAAATTCATTGCATTCGTATTGAATCAGTACAGAAGCAATTTTTACTGTTTTGTTTACGTCGGAATAACTGGACTCCTGAAACCTTGCCGTCTTACAAAGAAAGACTATCACGTGTCAAATTAGCTACACTGAAAAGTAGACGTACCATGCTGAATATCTGTTTTGCGGTTGATGTAATTAACGGAAGATTTAAATCTGATTTCCTTCTTAACAGTATATCGTTCAATGCACCACTGGGAGCCACCGTGGTGCAATGGTTAGCATGCCCGCCTTGCATACACAAGGTCGTGGGTTCGATTTCTGCTTCGACCAAACACCAAATAGTTTTTCAGCGGTGGATTATCCCACCTCAGTAATGCTGGTGACATTTCTGAGGGTTTCAAAGCTTCTCTAAGTGGTTTCACTGCAATGTGGAACGCCGTTTGGACTCGGCTATAAAAAGGAATTCCCTTGTCATTGAGCTTAACATGGAATCGGGCAGCACTCAGTGATAAGAGAGACGTTCACCAATGTGGTATAACAATGGACTGAATAGTCAAGTGAGCCTGATACATCGGGCTGCCACATAACCTAACCATGTACCGTTAAGACCTACCCGCAACTTTGAACTGCTTCACATAGATTACTTCCGAACGAACTTTGAAAACAACGATCCGCTTTGCCGACTTTTTAATGAATTCAATAAATTCTATAAATATCTCGATTTGTCAGAAGAGAAATATAATATAAAGAAGAAGATAACATTATTATTAAATACTTAAGATATTAACAAACCATATGTATATATTAGTGTTAGTCTGTCCATAGATGATATTAAAAAGTCAACAAATTTAAAGAAGATTTGATTAATTTTGAAGAATTTTCAAAATTATTAAAGTCAAGTTGACCTAAATAAAACAAATTTTTCTTTCATACAAAGACACATAGTTTTAAGTCAAATCACTTAACCGTAAGGACAAAACGTCTTCATTGAAAAGTTTTTCGAATTTTGGACAAGGAGAAATTCGTCTTTTATGCTAAGCAAAGTTCGCATACAAATTTTATGGACATAAAATCTTTGGCCTCACGACAATACTTTTTTGCAAAATATAATGTATGAAGGATAATTATGCCAAAGATAATTTTAGGTATACTACTTTTGGACAATTAACCAAGATGGGTACTTAGTGATTAACCATGAAGTTTTGCATTAAAAACATAAAAATTAGAAATTAAGGAATTTATGTGTGGAAGTTACAGAGACAAAAAAAATTCACGAAAATTTTTCCAATTAAAATCTTAATTGAGTTTTAAAAAATATTCAATCAAAAATTGAATCAACAAATTTTTTAATTGAAATAAAAATCAATCACACGACTTAATAGCATCAATTAATTTATAATTGGATTAATTATTTTTTTAATTGACTGTCAATTAATGTTTAATTGATACTATCATTTCTGTGATTGAAGACATTTCAATTAAAAATTAATTGGATCAATTAATTTCGTGATTGAATTAGAATTTTTTTTTTGTGTATGTAACCGTGGTGACAAAATAACCGGGAAATACAATATTTTCTTTTTGACTACGATTATCTACAGCTTAAAATGTTGATACACTCAAAAAATGTGAACTCTCTATTTCACTAAAGCCAATTTAACTTTATTTTAGTTCAAGGGATAATTATGTGTCGAGAAAGTTTCCTTTTTTGCGTACGTTAGTTAAATGAACTAAAAACGGGAAAAAATTATACACAAATTAAGTAAAAAGATTTACTACTCGTAATTTCGTAATTTCACAAAATAGTTCATTATTTCTTTAAATTTGTAAATTTTACCAAAAAATCGTCCATCATGAAATTCGTATGTCACTAAAGACGTTCTTGCATTTTTGAACCCCATTTTTTTCCTTCAAACTACAATCATTTCTTTAACAAGTGAAAAAAAAATTAATTATGTCTAATAAATTTTCTTGAATTTGTCGAAAAATATTTACTTATTTTTGTGATATCGGCGTGATGCTAGCGATTGTAATACTGTTTAGTTAAAATTTTCTAAAAATATTAAAAATTTTCTAAAATTAACAAAAAGTTTTCTTCCTGGTGGGTTCACTGTTTTTTCAGTGTAGACTCTCAATACACCCGAATAACTAAAACTACCAGGATTAGTTGAATTTATTAAATTGATATTTATATGATATAAGTAAATTTTACTTACATTAATATAATTTAACTAAATTAGTACACTAGTTAAAATGCCATATTATATTTAATTTAATTCATTTTATATTAATTAATTTACTATATAACAATATATATAATCTAACTTAAAGTGAATTAATTGTTATAATTTTACCAATTTTATTATCCATTGTTAGTCCAATGAGCATCTTTCTAAATATAGCCCATCAACTATTTATCAGCTTCATCCGATTATTTTATACCATTATATTTTTGTATATGTTAACTATAATATTGAAATTCTTATGGCTATGTTGTTTATCCTCATTTTTATGGTCTTGAAAATTATATTTGTTTCCTTTTAAGAATTTAGCAAGATTAAGTCAAAAAGCTATTTTGCTTAAATTTTTTTCTTTAATTTGATATAGTGAAAATATGTCCATGCCTAGATAACCATCGACAATTAAATGAATTGAAAACTATCGAAATAAAAACACAAACATCGTCATCTCAATCGGATTCATTGTCATTGGTACCTTTGGTGTGGTCGCTTTCATTGCTAGCTTGTTTTGCATCCAGGACATAGTTTGCTCTTTGTCAGTATCATCAGATCATATCGGATTTTCATTTCGCTGAAAATTATTTTATTTTGCCTGCGACACCTCCTACTACTCCACCGTCACCGCCTTCTATTTTTTTTATTTTATGTTCTTGGCATTTGCTGGTCAGTTTCGATTTCATGCTGTGTATAATCCATGTTTTTGTTTCCTTCAAAGTCATTGGAAAGCTTAAAATATTATGTGGCTTATTTGATTGCAGGGGGGTGGTAAAAAACTTGAAAGCTACTGAAGGGATTATACAAATTATTTAAGTTTATTTAATAGCTAATGCAATGTTACATTAAGAGCATGTGTTGATTAGGTCTAATGATGTGTAAAGCCAATATAGTCTAATTGTAGACTTTAATGTAAAAGCGAACCATAAACTTTACAGTCCAGATTTGAAATGATGAGAATAAGAGAAATGTTTACAGATGTGCATTATATTGTCAATGACAAGAGAGAGAGAGAGAGATCTATTGGCCCCCTCTTTTCGACTAACGCCCCTGACAATATTCTGTTGCAACAACGGCAGCATTCCTTGTTGTTTAAGACCATCAAATAATTGTCCCCATGGTTCTCTTAATCCGAATTGACCATTTCGCGTTGAAGCATTGCATTGGACTGTGTTTTTTTGGCTTTATGCGGCGGTGTGTCATTTCATGTTATTTATGAACTACATGCGGTTTTAGGGTTTTAGCACATATTTTCTGACAGCCAGCTAGCGGACCCAGCCTGGCCAAGAGGAGTTGCCATTTTGGTCAATGGGTCTCCAGATGGTTTCAATGGGCTGAATGTTTGTTTGTGACCAAAAGATTAGTACGTTTGTTAAGAATACCAAAAAAAACACCGTCGGATGGACGGACAAAGATGTTATGGCCAAAAACAAAAAAGAAACGCACTAAGACAAAAGGCAATAAGCAATGCTTCAAAAATACGAATGGGCTAGCAACCAGTGTCAGTATAACAATCGCAACACCAACAAAAAAAACAACAACAACAACATTGGTCTATTTTATTTATCGTTTTCTTGAAATCAACACTAAAAAATCGTTTTAGTTGTTTTGGCCATATTTTTGCCTTTTTGGTTAGTTTGTATTGGGCCGCTTTAGTGTTGTTGGATTATTTCCATTTAACGGTTATGGCCTCGATCGAGTTAACAAGTTCACCCACATTCCCAGAGTCACATTGAATTGAAGTTATCTCTCGGTTTTTCATTTATTGCTGTTGCTGTTGTTGTTGCCAATTGGACTTCAATGTGGCCAAAAACAAATAACAGTCCCCTTGTCCATCGATTATTTTATTTCGTTACTTGGCATGGCTTGAGCAAAATGTATAGAAATTTTTTCAACATTTTTCATTTTTCAAAATCTATGGAAAAAAACTGCCTTTTGAAAAATTAAAGAAAAAATCAAAACTAGGAGACTGAAAGAGATATTCATAAAAATCTCATTGAAATTGGCAAACACATCAGCCCGAAAGCTCTTATAACAACTATGAGTAGTGTTTTGTAGCATTCAGCTAAGTCGAATTGAGAGATGCCCTAAGATATGAGAAAGAGTTGTGGGTAGCTAGCAGGCAGGCTTATTGTACAGAAAAAATATTTCTTCACTGAAACAACATTGAACCCACCAGGAAATAACATTTTAGTTAATTTTAGAAAAATTAGATTTATTTTAGAAAATTTTAACTAAACTGTAATAGAAACGCAGATGTCACGCCGATTTCACAAAAATAAGTAAATAATTTTCAACAAAAATTCAAGGCATTGGACAAAATTCATAGTTTGAAGGAAAAAAATTTGAGTTCAAAATTGCAAAAATGTCTTTAGTGCCATACGAAGTTCATGATGGGTACATTCTTGATCAAATTTACAACTTTTAAGAAATTCTGAACTATTTTGTGGGAGATACTTACGCAAAAAATTATTAAAGTCATGGAAACTTTCGTAAAACGTAATAATTCCATGAACTAAAATATAATTAGATAGGCTTTAGTGAAATATAGGATGCACTTTTTTGTGTTGCTTTATAGTTGATATGATAGCATCAGTTATCGATCCCAAATAAAAAAAATATTTGTTCCAGTTAAAAATTCAATGTGATCAATTAATTTTTAACTTCAATCACGATCACATTAGATTTGGGAACAAGTAAAAGTCATTGGGAGCTAAATCAGGAGACTAAGGTGGGTGGTCAAGCAACACGTACTTTAATTCGTTGAGTTTAGCCATTGTTAAAACACTCTTGTGCGCTGGTGCGATGTCTTGATGAAAAATTATTTTTTGTGTTGTTTTTAATTGACCCAAAAGGTTGCAATAGTACTCTGAATTTATTGTTTTATCCTTTTGCAGATAGTCAATCAATAAAATACTTTTGAAGTCCCAAAAACCCGTTGTCATAACCTTACCAGCCGATTGAATTGTTTGGGGCACTTCCTCCAGCTTCAGTCCATTGTTTGGATTGTTCTTTTGTCTCTGGAGTATAGTGGTGGATCCAAGTGTCATCAACGACGCTTAAAATCCATTTTATTTCGCTTAAAACGATCCAAACAAACTTGAGAAATGTTCATTCTTATGCGTTTTTGATCGACTGTTAACAAATGGGGCACCCAGAAAGCTCTTCATCTGTAGTTCTTCATGCAAAATTAAATGGACTCGATCATTTGAGATGCCCATGATATTAGCAATTTCACGCAATTTTATTCGTCCATCATTTAATACCATATCATGCACTTTGGCTACAATTTCTGTTGTTGTTGCGGTTTTAGGACGTCCACTACGTGGTTCATCTTCAATGCTTGCACGACCACGTTTAAATTCAGCAATCCAATTTTTTACTGTTGCATATGAATGAGCGCTTTCACCTAACACATTCACCATATCATTATGAATTTCTTGTCCCGAAAAACCTTTTTTATGTAAATATGTAATGTAATGACAGCACGCATTTCTAATTTTTCCATTGTAAAAAAATTGCGGATGCGTCTTTTTTGAACACCTGTTTCTATATGAAGGTTGCCAGATCGAAACAAAATTTAACATGTGTTCATAACAGAGATGGAAGTTTCCAAAACACTTAACCGTCTGAAATAATAGCAATATAGGTGGCAAATTGACTGAGAAGTAATGTTCCAACAAATGTTGGCATGAATATAAATATAATCAGACCGTCAACCTGCAATAAAATCTCTGGATTCTGTGTTCGTTATCTTGAGAACGGCCATCATCAACGGCCGGAAATCTCTCAACAAAATGACTGAGCAGTACAATATTTACCTAATATGGGTGCCTGACCACCGCAACATATCAGAGATCTGGGAAGCGGATGAATAAGTCAGGTTACCTACTCAAGTATAATTTTTATTATTATTACTATTTGTACTATTTTATTATTACTATCTGTAATGAATAAAATGAATTTAACTAAACTGGCTTCAATCATAATTACTAACAAACAGAATTATTAAGCTTTAAATAGTTTTTGGACTAAAGAATGCCATGCAAAGTTACTATATATAAATTGTCATAGTATTGAGATTAAAAAGTGTTTATCGTCAACTTATAACTACGTCACTCTGAAAATCGTCAAGACGTTATACAAAATGTTTAAAGGAAATACCTGAGTCGGACATTTTCAAAAATCGTCAAAACATAACTACGTTGCCACGTTGGGTGCCACCGTGGTGCAATGGTTAGCATGCCCTCCTTGCATACACAAGGTCGTGGGTTCAATTCCTGCTTCGACCGAACACCAAGAAGTTTCTCAGCGGTGGATTATCCCACCTCAGTAATCCTGGTGGCATTTCAGAGTGTTTAAAACCTTCTCTAAGTGGTTTCATTGCAATGTGGAACTCCGTTCGGACTCGGCTATAAAAAAGGAGGTCCCTTGTCATTGAGCTTAACATGGAATCGGGCAGCACTCAGTTATAAGAGAGAAGTTCACCACTGTGGTATCACAATGGACTGAATAGTCTAAGTGAGCCTGATATATAGGGCTGCCACCTAACTACGTTGCTTAAAATCGTCGCCAAATCGTCACGGGCCAATTTTACCATCAAAAATCGTTAAATTTACGAAAAATCATCAGAGTTGGCACCACTGTTCGTGTGGGTTCAACGGTAAAAAAACTAGGAGGTCCTATACGTAATAGGTACTTTTTTTGTTAATGTGGTATGGCAAGGTTCTAAGTGAACCTGAAAAGCAAAAACGGGCTACGTAGAGAGCGTATGACAGCTTTGTAAGCTTTGATTACAAAAATGAGTCTACAGACCGATAGACAGTAAAAACAATTTTCATTTAATATTTGTATTTTTCGTCATCATCTAAAAAAACAAAATGTGGTAATAGGTACTTATCGAAGAATCTTATGACATTTTCAATTTCAGTGACAAATATTCCCCAAATATTTCACCGTATCTATAATTGCAGACATTGCAAATGGTATGACATTCCCAGTATGCATCCGCCTCATGATGTAGCGTTGTATTCTCAGATCAAGCCAACAATGAGATGCCGACCGAATGGTTGTTATAACTGAGCATTTGTCTTGAGACCGCTAACTATATCGGGCAACTACAATAGCATGATGATAAACATCTTATTAATTGTTTAATAAAGTAACAACAAATCAACATTTTCTTTTGTTCGAAGTTGCTTTTGTGTTGTTTGGTTTGGCTGAGTGGGCCATTACCAACATTAAGATATAATTGTTATTCACAGCACAAAAGGATTCATTTCAATTTTACGTTTCGGTTTTGTTTTTCTTTTTTTTCTGGTGACCTTTGGACCGATTTCAGACAACTCATCGCTGTAGACAATAGAATCGGCCCCTGAGGCCAAAAGAAAAGGAAATTCGAGGAAATTTTCAATATCAAATGGCATCGTTTTTTGGCAATGCAAATATTGTTTTTTTTTTTGGTTTACAAATGAAACTAGGTCAGTGGATTAGGAAAGTTGGGATATGACCCAATTGGCTAACATAAAATTTGTATGGGTTGCTACTAGCAATGGGGATATCTTTTTTCCATTAACCTTTGCTAATTGTGAAATTCTGCAAGGCGCCTTGGTAGCGTAATATAATTTCTTTATGAAGTTATGGAGTATTGTTTACCAGCTATGTCTATTATGGCAAGGCACAATATAACGAATTATTAGAATCAATGATTTCAAATAGGCATGCATAGGAAAAGGTCGAATTTAATCTTATTTATGATCATGAATGTCATTTTTGGATTTCCTTTATTTGCACAATTAATTCTCAAGGGCATAAGGGATGTACTTTGGTAGGTATTATGGAAGTACTCTGGCAAACAGAAACTGAGAGAGTTTTCAGTCGCTGTCGATTACATCAGGATTTGTATATTCTGGAGAGAGAAAAAGTCTAAGTGTGATACTATGTTCCATTTTTTCACCAAAATTCTTAATTCGAATAAAACTATTAAAAATACAGGGTGGCTGAAATACAAAACATAACTCGTTATCTTGAATATTGCATCACGCCCAAACAGTGGACGAAAAAGAATGGTCACATGAAATTATCCCAAAATGGAAGGTGTGATTTGATCGAAATCCAAGCCGCAGTATTAGAAAACTTTCTCGTGAGCTGAACATATCGTAAGAAGGAATGCTAAACATATTGCAGAATGAGCTTTGAGTAAAGAACAAAAAAAAAGCTAGATTGGAAAGAGCCAAGGAGTTGCTTTGCTTGCATGAAAGTGGCTAGTTATCTAATTTGGTTTTTTTCCGGTGAGAAGCCATTCCAAAGTGGTCAAACAAAATAATTGGGTTTACTTGTCAAGGAAGTTAGCTCTAAAACATACACCTTGGACGCTCCCCGCTTGTATTCATAGACCGTGGAATATTATTATCCAGAAAGGAGGGTTTCGCTTTATTTCTACCGCACACCACGGTCTCCTCGGCTATGGGAAGAGTTTATCAAATTTTTATTTTTTTTTATAATTTTGACTCGTTAAAAATTTTGTATACACACAAAAATGCTTTTTCTGATTCAATCACCAAATTAATTGATCAAATTAATTTTTTAATTGAAATGTCTTCAATCACGAAAATGATAGTGTCAATCACAGTTTTAATTGGGCATAGAAAAAATTCTTCATTAAAAAATTAATTGATGTTTTCACCAAATTTCAATTAATTTTTTAATTGATTCAATTAAAAATTTAATTGATGTTGATTGCAAAACTCAAGTAATTTATTAATTAAAAAAGGTAACTCTTTTTAATTACTTTCTGAATTGGCTTAGAGTTTTTATTTGGATTAACAAATGATTGTTTGAAATACACTTTTAATTAAAAATTAAAAAATCAGCACTTTTGTTAACTGAATTAGTCTTCCGAATTTGATTAAAAAGATAAGTGTATCAATTAATTTTTTAATTAAAAATTTTAAAATTTTCAATCATTGACTTAATTAACTTAATGTTTCTATCATGATTAAAAAGTTAACTGTATCAATTAAATTATTAATTGAACAAATGTTCAACTTCAATTAACTTTTTAATTGGAAATATTTTTGTGATATTTTTTTCTGTGTATTTGTTGTTAGCTTTCAACTCAAAATATAAAATTTTGCTAATTTTGAAAGAGTAACAAAATTGTGTAAAAAATGTGAAACTTTCATTTTTTTCCATTTTGGCCATCTTGGTGGTACTTTGGGGACTTGTAACCAAAACTATATCTCTGAATTTCATTTCTTTTTTTGTAATGGCTCTGCCTGCCGGTGGAAGGCCATAATTGGTGTTATTTCCGACATTTTTTGCTTGTGAAGAATAAAATTAAAAAATATGGTGCTTTACTTCGTCGTATTAAATATCAGCCACTCTGAATACGTTTCCATCAAATCATGGATGACATTCAAGGACATTGATTGGTTGATTTGGTTAACACTTCATCTCTTTTTTTAAAAATTTATTAATTCCAAAAATAACCATATAAACAAGCGGGTTTTCGCCGCGAAAATTTTAAACGAAAAGTACTCTTGAACTCAAGTTCAAAGGGTTTATGTTCAATAATTAGGGGGATTTCTATTCCCAGGAAAACGGGATTTTTTCAAATTTCCCGGGATCCCGCTCAAAATCCCGGGAATTCCCGGGGGAAAAACCCTACCAATAAGCCTATCTGAATTTCTATTTAAGATTTTAAGAGACTGGTAGATATTCTTCTTAGAACTGAATAGACGACGATAGCATACTTTTTCCAAGCAAACGACTACGAAGGCCGCTTTGCATGAACTAATCAGTATTAATGTCCAAGTGACGACGAATAAACAAGTACGTCTTTCCAAGACACTGAGGAAACTTTCGCCAACATAGAGAATTTCTGGCTTAAATACCACTCTAGAACAAGGGGCACTCCGCTAATGAGGATTCAAACTGAAATTTCACTGACACTCACGCACGATACGTATGGTAGCCAATCCCACTCAAGCACATTCACGCTCACGCACGATTCACGACAATTCACGCGTTCATGACAAATTCACGAGACTCACGAAATTTTCCAAACGAAAATCAACAAAGGCAACAAAATTCGAAAACAGAATATAGTTGGAGAGCTAAATTAATTTCAGTAAACATACGAGTATGAATTAAATCTTGATTTTTTTCGTGAGCTTGATTTTACAGAAATTTTATTCACGCACATTCACGAACCGATTTAATTGCTCACGCCCGCTCACGGACGACAAATTTATTTTAGTCTTATTCACGCACATTCACGAGAGTTGCTTTGGATTTTGTTCACGACTCACGTGATTCACGTGTGAATCAGGGTTGGCCTGTCACAAACTATGACTTTTGCGACGGTATAATACGTATGTCGCAAAAGTCGTAAACCTACTGTAGAAAACCTAATTTTGAATAGAAGAAATCCTGAACATTTTTTAATTTATTTTGACAGCATTCGCTGTGAGTTTCTGTAGAGATTTGTGAAAGTTTTCCCACGGTTAAGCCTATTTTCTTAGGTGGTATCAAAATTCCCGTTGGTGAGTGTGCAAAATACCTTGGGATTATATTGGACAGGAGACTGAACTTAAAGCTAAGAAAGGACGAGAAAATCCACGGTTACCCTGTACTCGTGCAAAAGGCAATAGGGAAAATGTGGAGACTGAAACCGAAAATTGTGAACATTCCTAGGAATTGAAACTTCTTCGCACATACCATCGTCTTGGATATCATCGAATTCGCTGCTTAGCTGACGCGACTAAAGTATTTTGAGTTTGCGACTTTTGTTACTTTTTCTACATTTACGACGCATATGTGACGTTTACAACTTTGCGACAGTCGCAAACCTAAAAAAGTTTGATACAGACCATCTCTGGTGTGAATCACGCGTGTCACGAGAATTTCGGGTCACGTGCACACCTCCAATGCAAACTGAACACCTGTGGCTTCTACGGTAGATGAGTAAATTATCTGATTTGTAGCATTCAATTGGAGCCAGCGTAAACAGAAGAAAATATCTGCAACGACAACCATCATCGGGTTTGTTATCGGAAAATGTTGCCTTTCCTATTCAATAGTAACATCTCAAAGCTAACCTAGCCTACCACATAATTTTTGGCAGACAATTCCAATAACAACACACAAACCGTGTTTTCTTTTCTGTTTGCGTGTAAACGGTACATTGGTATACATTAGACAATCATTGGTATAATTATGTAGCAAAACGTACGCCTACTGTTTGCATGTAAGTCATTGACCTAACCTGCCTTTTTAAAACTCTTTATCGAAAATCGTAGCTAAAAATGTAATTAGAAACTCTTGTTGATATGAGATCCAGGTTATATGAGGGGTCTTTACATTTAAACACCTGTAGATTACCATCTCTCACACCAAATTGTCAATCGTTATGGTAAGACTGAAAATGCGAAATTATCTATTCATTTCACATAAGTGACTTACAAGATCCCTCTGATGGTTTTCGAACAGCTAACAAACATTTGGACACAACGATCAGCTTTAGGTATAACAACAATAACATGAAACAAGACAATTTTGTTAACGCTTTGATGGTGGAAAAAATGACATTTGTCAAACAACGAAATGTCAACAAACGTGACTTTTAGTGAAACTTTCTTTGTCGCCGTTGCTTGTATTGACGCCGTCATCATTGAAGCCGTTTATTTTACAAATCAAAAGGAATTTTGCACATTTTGTTGGCCCCTTTTGTGTTGTTTTGTTTTTTTCAAGGCATAATCTATTGTAAGCCTAATGTCCGCTTCTTCTTCTTCTTCGTGCTTGCTTGTATTTGGATTTTGTTCAAATTAATATGCAAATATTTAAAATAAACCATGCGAACATGTGTCTATCTAATGTCATTGGGTTTTTGGTTTATTTGATTTTTCTGGTTTTGCGGCAAGCGTGGGAACACTTTGATATAAGCAAATACATAGTGGCTTAAGCTCGAAATGCTAAAAAGCTTGAAGTATGACGTTCGTTTTATACATTTTCGATTTTTTTTTTGTTGTGTTTAATTTTATTTTTAATACTTTAGTATATGTAAGTAATGATGTTATGCATATTAACTCATATTTGTCGGTCGTGCCATTTCGCGCCTTTATATGGACTTGAAAAGTTGACATCAATGCAAATTATGGAACCGTTTTTGTTCGACAGAGGGAAGTCTCAACTCATCCGATTGCAGCAGCATCTCAAAGTAGATTTTGGAGCTTCAAGCACGGCGGCTCATCAAATTTGTCACACGACTCTCTAATGAACTACCTACCTTTCCACCTATTATCGCCCAGCAGCTGTGTGACCATATTCATATTTGGTAAATTGAATTAAAATAGCCAACAAACACCTGATGTGTCATGTCATGACATGACATTATGACAAACCACCTCGTTCTATCTATCGTGTCCGTCTGCCATTTGGATTTACATACCTGTGACAAAAAAAAAAAAAAAAAAAACGAAAAGAAAAGAAACACGGATATGGTGTTGGTTAGAATCCAATGACAGATATGGCTTAAAATGTGTAAATTTAATTCTACGAAAAAAAAGTTGATTTAAAAATTGCTAATGATTTATGTAATTTCTATTTTAATATATGTGTTTATAGTTTTAATATGTAAATTTTTGCGATAAGATGTTTCACGACTCTTGCAAAAGTTCTATTAACGGTGAGATTTATACAATCAAGGTAAAACCTTTTTGTTGTTATTTATTCGAGCGATTGAATGTCGGTGAAGTGTGAAATTTTCCATCATATCAATATGGGATTTTATATTAAGTCAATCAGGTTTGTCTAATGTACTTTATTGCTAAACATAGAGAACTACTATGATAATTTACTAGAATTGATTATGCAAAGGTTGTTTATTCCATTGATGACATTTTTAGTGACCTTATGTCATTTATTACGTTTTTTTTTTAGTATCACAAAGTGAAAATGATTAAATCACGAGATTAATTTATCATTATGCTAGGACCAATCCTAAATTTAGTCAAACATTAAAAATATACTTGACTGAATGTCTTTATAAAAAAAAGAATTTGATCTATTTTGATACTAAAAGCAAATTGTTTTATGAATTGATCAAATTAATTATTTAGTTGTCAATTCAAATTTCAATAATTTTTTAAGGATTTTATCGAGAAACAAATTCTTTCCAACTAATTTTTTTAAATAAAAGTATTCTATAATTGATAGATATATTAATTCAACCAATAAAATATTTAATTTAATTTAATTTAGTTGGCAAAAACCTTTAACATAATTAATTGAATTTTTTAATTTGATAATAATGAATAAAAATTAAAACCATTAAAACAATTATAATATCGTTATAAGACTAATTTGAACTTTTTTAATTTAACAGAATACGTAGGCAGCTTCATAACAAATTTTTGGATTTCTTTTTCATTTGAATTGAGAGGTATTTTTAATTTAAATGCAATCAAAATAATAAATTTCTGATTTGACATTTTAATTTAATTTAATTAAAAGGCTTTAAATTGATAAATTTTTGACACTTTTGCTGTTTTAATCAACTTTTTAATTAAAAGAATATTGGAATATATATCTTTCACAAAAAATTAGTCAACATGAAATCATTGATTTCATTATTTGATCCAAAAACCATTTTGAAGACAATTTGTGAAATTGGAACTCGACACCTACAGTACGAAAAGGGTACTATAAAAAGGTCAAGTTAGAGTCCGGCTTCGGTGCATGTCATTGGTATGTGAAAGGGAACCCAGATTGGACTACACCCTCACAAAAAATCGCTTCTGTAACATATACTCCCAAACATATTTTGCTTCAAGCATATACATTTTTGGGTATTGCCCAAACATTTATATGTTTGATCTCTTCCAATATATAATATGTTTGAAAGCATATTGGTCTAAACAATATATGTTTGGGTAGTCTAAGTTCCAAACATTTTGTATTTTTGCATCCAAATTCAATAATGTTGTCTTCCAAAAAACAATGGTCTTCGCGGCAATTACATGCTCTAGATAACCATTAAATGTCTCATCCATTTCCAAACATGTTTTTTCTGTGCGTGTATATAAATCCGGATAATAATCAGTATTCGTAATCAGTGATGTCAAAAGAGACTTCTACGTTAATCGGCTATATTGAGTGAAGCAAACATGAAATTAACGACTAAAACATCAGATTCCACAACGACAACATCTACACTGTTGAAAAAGACTGTTTTTCATATGTTTGGCTATAAACATTATATGTTTGGAACACAAATTTTTAAACACAATATTTTTGAGTGCAAGCATATAATGTTCATAAACTAGCATAACATGTTTGGGACATATATGTTAATATGTTAGAACATATTATGTTTGGGACATAAAATGTTTGTAAATATAATATGCTTGGATGCAAACATATATTAATTTAGAAATAGCCTATAAACATATATGTGTTTAGTAGCTTGGAGCGCTATTTAACAGGGAGCGATATTGAATTAAGTTGGTGGTTGTTGCTTGTTATTACAAAATTAACATTTTATTTTTCCTTGGGCAATTGATCAGCTACTTCTTTGATCCTTACAAACTGTGTGGTCCGCTGTTCGAATCCCCGTCCGGCAAAAGGTAAAATTAAAATAAAAAAAATCATACAATTGAATAATTTCTTCTACAATGTTTGTATTACAGAAAAAGGTGCTAAGAACTAAAAAATCTCGTGGAAGTGAGAAAGATGTGGGGGAATATACAATTGGGCAGAAACAAAATTTTGAGCATTCAGGTCGAAAACCTATGTTGTTAGCACCTATATTACCTGTTTATTTTCATAATTCATTATGATTGTAAATATATAAATAAATAAATAAAATTTTGAGCACAATATTGTTTGGGAGAATTTTTTAAGCATATAATATTTTTGGGTGCAAAATGCTTCCAAACATATTATATGTTCACATAATAACATATTGTTTTTTGGAAGACAACATTATTGAATTTGGATGCAAAAATACAAAATGTTTGGAACTTAGACTACCCAAACATATATTGTTTATACCAATATGCTTTCAAACATATTATATATTGGAAGAGATCAAACATATAAATGTTTGGGCAATACCCACAAATGTATATGCTTGAAGCAAAATATGTTTGGGAGTATATGTTACAGAAGCGATTTTTTATGAGGGTGCGTGTACTGCCACTATTCTCCACAAAAACGCTGCTGCTAAGTTGTGTTTATAAAGTTAAATTGGCTTTAGTGAAATAGAGAGTTCACTTTTTTTGAGTGTAGTATAAAATCATCAAAAATGCTGCTGCCATTCTGATTGAGATAACAATAGGGCTGTGCTTCGCTTTAATCCTAGTTTTTATTTAAATTCCATATGTTATAGCATTTAATTTATGTCGATATAGCACATAACATTAATATAGTATGTAATTTAAAAACAAAATATAAAATGAACATAATAAACAGTAATCTTTTTATGTCTCGTGAGTTTATAATAATGACGTGTATTAGTCTAGGAAGTTTCAAAAACATACCATTTATGAAGAATCTTCCATCCTATTGAATTGATATCCATATTTAAAAATTATTCTGCTACTTGATACAGTATTTAATGAGATATGCAATTAGTTTTTTTTATTTGTTTTATTTTCTAAATGAATTCATAATTGCGAATATGCAAAAGCACAAAATACTAACAACAATCATTTATTTATCTATGCGAATACATGGATATACCAATCTGAGATTGTGTTAATGAACGAAGAAAAAAGTAGACTGAAAATAATTAAAAAAAAATATATGCTAAAAACAATTTGTGCATGATTACGAGTTTTTATTCCTATTGAAATTCAATCATGTGAGTATCGAACTCGATTATTGTATGGATTCATATTTCAGTTTTGAAGAGCCAGTAGAAGCAATAAAAGCACTACCTCATTCCCATAACCTTAGAAAACAATACGAACATACTGAACTATGGAGTACATTCACCGTATTGTGAGTAATATGTGCTTTTTTGTTGGGAGATACAGGGTGTGCCATCTAAATGTGATTTCTAATTCGAGTTTTAATTAAAAATATTAATCTACTTTTTTAGATGAAAAATATTCAACTATACCAATCCAACAAATGCATTTTATTCTCACTTAATATAAAGTAGTTATCGTCAATGTTATAATATTGAATAACCCCTCAAAATGCATATTTAATAAAGAGCTGCATAAAGAAACGTCAAATGGTTTCGAATATTCCCTCAAAAACTATGCAAAGACAAATTGAGATATATCGTAAAAACAATATCGATTCAAGATTACTGTTAAAACGACCACAAATTGCTCTCAAAACGAAATATGTAAGACTGTTCGTGGCGAAACTCTGAGTCGAACCAATTTTCAAACCAATACAGATGTAGGAATGAGATTTTTCGCAAATACAATGTGGGTTAGGTTAGGTTAGGTTGACGTGGCAGCCCGATTAAGATTCAGACTCACTTAGACTATTCAGTGCATTGTGATGTCACATTAACTAAAAGTACCTATTACATATGGGCACTTCTAGTTTTAACCGTTGAACCTTCTCGATTATTTTCTTCTGTTGAACCAACCAGATTGTTCCAAAAACATTAGCAGACTGCTTAAGTTAACGTTTTCCAGGTCCGCTAGTAATCTGAAGCTATATGCCCCTAAAATTTGCTTACGCCTTACACAAAATGCAGGACACTCACACAAGAGGTGTTTTATTGATTCCTTTTCCTCCGCATCATGACAGCTCATACAATAGTCATTATACTTCGCGCCTATAGTTTTTACAAAATCGCCTATCAGTCAGCGACCCGTTATAGCAGATATCAGGAGTGATATCTGACGTCTCGAGAACACTAGCATATCTAGTGTGCGGTTTAAGTTTAAATGGGGCCATATTTGCTTGGTGTCGTTACACAGCCGTTGTTGCAGCTGACTGTTTGGCCAAAATGTCTAAAGGCAATAGATGCAGCATGACATTAAGGGAATTTGTTCCTGTCTTGCTGAATGCGCCTGAGATACACAAACACGCCATACGCTGAACTTTGTCTAAACTTGTTGGCTGGTGAAGTGCTGGCCACCAGACTACAACACCATATAGCATTATAGGTCTAACCACTGCCGTGTATAGCCAATGCACAATTTTTGGTTTTAGTCCCCACTTTTTCCCTATTGCCTTTTTGCACGAGTATAAAGCTACCGTTGCTTTCCTCGCCCTTTCTTCAATATTAAGGTTAAAGTTCAGCTTCCTGCCCAAAATAACGCCAAGGTATTTTGCACACTCGCCAAAGAGAATTTCAATACCCCCTAAGGATACGGGCTTAACCGTGGGAGTTTTGCGACCTTTGCAGTACATGACTAGTTCTGTCTTTGCAGGATATACCCCAATTCTCAGTCATCCGGAGGGCCCTCTGAATAATATCTCTGATTGTGGATGGCAATTTTCCTCTGACTGCTAGAGCCACATCATCTGCGTATGCCACCACTTTTATCCTTTCTTTTTCTAGGGTAACCAGAAGGTTATTTACTTTTAGGGCAAATTTATCAGGCTGTATGACAAGTAATTTAACGGTTGGCTCCAATTTGATTTATTTAAATTTAAAGAATATTTTTCACAAAACTTTGCATGTTCCAAATTTCATTCCTGAGAAATATCCTCTTTCAGTGTAATTAAATATAAAACTCTCTCTCCCTCTTTTAGTGTAATATAATATAAAAAGCGATCCTCAGAGCGATCCTAAAACTGTATTCAATTAATTCGAAATTCGCCATCCACATCCAGAAAAGGTCAACGAAATTTTTATAGCCGTTTTAATTTTATTTTAGTTCATGAAAATGAGTGGATTTTAGTTAAATTTTGCTAAATGTGAGAACACTTTTCTTATTTTAATTATTTGTTGCTTACTTTAATGACGTGAATTAAAAATGAGAAACAAAATTATACAAATGAAATACACAATTTTACTAAATTGGAAAATAGTTCATAATTTACTAAAATGAGTGAAGTTTACTTAAATTGCGTTCATAAGTTTTTCACATGAGTAAATTTTTCTTAAATCGTGTCTGTCTTGAACTTCATATTAACATTTTAATAATTTTTAACTTTAATTTTTTCTTCAAAATATTAAATTTTCTTAAACAATAGAAACATTATTAAATTTTTATTCAATTTAACAAAAATTATTAACTTATTTGTATTATGTTGCAATAAAAATAAACATACATTTTCTTTCATGGTGAGTTCACCATGAAAGTGGCGGTTATTTTTTCAATCAGAAGAATACGACAGAGGAGAATTTGTAGCTCTATTTGACCAATTGTTATCTTTTGGTTTAAATTCAATTCGCTTGTTGCCAAAAACATATTAGTTAACAAAAAATCAGCATTTACTTTCGTAAATGATAGGTGCTGAAAATATTACTTTGGTTAGAGGAAATAAATTACATTTGGATTTTTTTTTTTGACACACCCTGTGTCCATATATCAAATGCCAATTATGGTATCGAAACAATCATCCACCCATCTTGATTAATTAATGGTGAAAATTAATAAGGAACTCAACGCTAAATGACAGCGTCCAATGCAGTGAAAAAGTAGAGCGAATTTACGCACAATCACTTGGGATCTCACTTTGATTGCCATGATTTTCTAATGATTACTCACAGCCTATATTATCTACCTTTACTGAGAGCTTTAGAATGACAATATTAATGATTTAGTTACAACAATTATGAAAAACAAAAACACATCGACTTGTTTGACGTCTAAGCTATAAAACCGCCACCGATGCCACAGCAGCCTAAGCCGTCGCCATATGCTACGACGCGGCCGCCACCGTTATTACCACCTCCACGACAACGAAAATCATTTTAACAGAGCCAATAACAATTTCATATGACACATGAACTTCAAAAAAATAATTGAAACAATCATAAACAATTGAATGGAGAATGTTTGGTGAACAACACAAAAAAGGAAATCTATAAAACTTCAATTATAGAGACTTTATTTTTGTTGTTTTTTTTTCATTCCGTCAGTTTCCAGTTTTTTGTTGTTGTTGTTCTAAAGTGCAATTTTTGATCAAGTGCTTGTTCCTAGGTAACTATTATTGTTCTATGATTGTTATTATTATTAATGCTATTAAATAAATATATACACATATATTTAATGTCACTAATAGACGACTATGTTTGTCAATTCTTGCTGGCCGAGACATTGGCGTTGGTGGTGGTGGTGGCGTTAGTTGTTCTAGAAACCGTTTAGCTTTAACAAACCGACTTTAGCGGAGAATATGCTCCTCCGACAATAATGTCCATATTTAGCCATCGATTGACAATCAAAGTGCTGATGAATCACTTGAGTGTCAAGTTCGAACAATTATGACCGCCATACTTGTCACGTTAATGACAGTTTAACTTCGCATTGTTTATATTTTTAGAAATTAGCAATAGGCAAAAAACTCTGAAAACAAGAAATACACAAATAAAATTTGTTTAAACAATAGCTATTGATATGGAAGTATATTGCTGCATAGCATCTATGAATAACAATTGACAATAAATTGTTTTCAAGATTATTGTAATAAAATTGAAAATTAAGTTAGTAAAGCCATTACCAAGATGGATGGACTTTGGAAGTTTATCGAAGGTTAACGTTTTCCGCGCACGTCATTTGAGTCAGTTCATTTGAAGATATGTTTCCTAACGGGACCAAGGATTTTTGTGTTATTGAAAATTCCCATGAGAATCATGTGGTTACAAGTGATAAATGTATATTGATTTCCCATTATCAATTGTCGATCAATTCTAGGGTCATGGTAAGCAATTGTATAGGTTTAAGCTGGTATATAAATGACGTTCAATACACCTAGTACTTCCCAGCCTCACCAAAAATGTAGTGAAAATATTCATTTTGGATCCGGAAGTGGTGCAAATTTGATGAATTTAACCGAAGTGATGAATTTGACATGGGCTTGTTATAGGACGGATGGGCACCATTTCAACAGCCGTTGCACTGAATATGAATCAATTCTTGAGGTATGATACGAATTCCGAGTTTTGAGTGTGAATTAAAAAAAACTGTGATATTTTACAAATCAATAATTTTTATAATTTTTTACCATTTTTTATGACATATCTTTCAGACTGGACCAGAGGATGTGGATTGAGAGTGAACCCAGAAAAAACAGAGCTGGTCTTAACTGGAAGAAGAAAGATCATTGAATACAAAGATCCTGAATTTAAAGATATTGAGTCTATCGACATCGGCAGCAGTTCACTTGGACTCTAAACTGAACTGGATAGAAAACCGCAGACAGTATAAAGAAGACCTATGCGGCATTGTACTCTTGTGAAAAATTATTCGGGGAATGATGGGGAATGCGTCCTTCACTTTTTAATTGGCTTTATACTCAGGCTATAAAACCTGTGGCTACACGTTTGGTAGACAATCGCGAACCACCAAAATCAGATATCGAAAATTAATGGGATAAATACAACAGCACTTATTTATATGACAAGCGTTATGAGGACCATAGCCAGTACCGCTTTAGACTCGATTTGCACAAGAAAATACAGAGGTGACACTCGTGAGACTTAAAGGCTTAGATACACAGGATAGCACTGTTTGTGGGCATAGGGAACTTCTTGATGTGGTCATTATTCAGACGCGATATCATTTTCTTCATCGATAGTTAAGC
Organism: Haematobia irritans; assembly: GCF_050003625.1. Taxonomy (NCBI): domain Eukaryota; kingdom Metazoa; phylum Arthropoda; class Insecta; order Diptera; family Muscidae; genus Haematobia; species Haematobia irritans. Next base: position 58,071,694 of record NC_134399.1, on the reverse strand, counting down.
AGCTATAAAACCGCTGTGATAGAGAGCTTAGGGTTCTCATTGAACAGAAATGAAAATTTTGCTCTTTAAGCATGTTTGGCGGCTAAGGAGGGCGCTCGTGGAACGATTAAATTCTTTCCTCATATCGTTACATGTCAAATATGATGAACGAGGACGTTGAATTTCTTTGAAAATTACGAGCAAACCAAGTTAATAGTTAACCAAAAAGGCCGTAAGAATTGCGAGATTCTGATGGCGATGAACAACTAGAAGTTGAGGACTTCAATTGGAGTTATAACTGGGCATAACATGATGACATTTGCAGATGGTATCTGGACCCGGAAGCTACAGAAGACTCATAAGACTACCTGTGCCAGTGTCCATCCTTTAGAAACAAATAGAAAAACAGTTTAGCTTAAGGAATACATTCGCATTCATCAGGTCCTCTGGTTGGAAGTTTTAAGCAACTTTAAGGAAGACGGACAAAAAGTTTTTGAGCGTATTTAAAGGACACCACTTCATAAAGAAGAAGTTGAGAAAACTACCTAGAGGAATCACAATGGACCTATAGTAGGAATTTTTTGCCGAGCCATAGTCCTCGCGGTTCGATTGTTCACTAGCTCCACTTGTCCATTGGCTCGTATCACCAGATCGTTTGCTGTAACGATCACTCTTATTACTGTCTCCGATGTTCCGGTAATCGGAGGATTTTTATTGGTCCTTTGTAACGAAACTACAAAAGTTTTAAATCTACGAGCACTTGCATTCTCTTGCACTGGGAGTTTAAATGAAAGAGTTCTATAATTATAAGAAAATCAAAATTTTGCGATTCATGATTACGATTATCGGAACGCATGCCATTCCAAAAATTTAGATACGTTGGGCGCCAGATGATTTATTTTATCCATTTCATTATTCAAGAAACTGTCTTTTCCCCCAACCATTTTATGAAGGAAATTGAAAACTCTCATTTCATTACCATAACCCTTTAAAGTACATTTGACAGCGTAAAATCTATAGGGCTCTTTAAAAATTGGATTAACTTGAGTCATTGTTTACATTGGCTTCTCTCAACGCCATTTGGGAAAACACAATCGATTGACCACAAAATGGGTCCAGTGAAGATTACACCATACTCCCAAAGCATCTTTGAAGTATATAAAATGAATGGTTGAGTTGAAGTGATGGATGAACAATGAAATAATTGTCTGCATATTGCATCTAATTATGTGTCAAGTCAATAATGGAGCCCTTGAAACTTTCCATATTGTTGGGAAAAAAGGCATTGATATGTTGCAACACTTGAAAATATGAGCCCTAAAGTGGTGCATTATTCTTGTGTACTTTCAGTTTTCTTTTTTAAGTGCATCTCTTGATACCTCTCAAGTGTTCCAAAACGCCATCCATATCAATTGCAATGCCCTTTGCATTATATACCCGATTGGACTTCAACAATGATTGATTGTTTATTTGGGATAGGGTAAATGTTTTAGTTTTCTCCTCCCTGATAAGGGTTAAGTACCTATCTATGCTATTGAGAAATTATTAATAATAAATATATGGGAAATTGAGAATAATCGTTGAGGATAATACTGGATGTTGTGTAAATGGGTCTGGATAGGTGATTTGGGTGCACCCGAGGAACTATAGCCACATAAGTTTGACATCATAATGAAAAGTGGAATCTCGAGCGAGGTGCTAAGGTTCAAGCAATATGCCTATATGAAAGGTCGGGAATGGTATGATCAATTGTATGTATTGACATTGAAGGAACTTTCTAGAAAAGGTCATTTTTACGGAGTCTTTAGAGCAATTTCAGGAAACAGATATTGTACTGGTCGATTTCGATTTGTGTATCGTATAAGGTCACCTCCACCAATTATCCACCAGGTCGTCAATTTGTGTACCGATCAAGGTTGCAAGTTTGAGTTTTTCTCATTTTCGCTGGCATCTCCTTTCACCTGCCAAGGATTTGTGAAAGCGAGAATGAGTCGATCACGGCAAATGTCGAACGAATATCGGACTATAAACCCCATAGACCAATCTAGAAAAAATCCTGACCCAGTCAATATTCAGTCGGTCCATAAATAATTAGATACGGCCGCTGTACAATATCCATTCCACCTATAATTAGTGTCCATATTAACCTCTAAGAAAACAAAAAACATGATCAATATCAGTCCATAATTGGATGTAGAAATGCAATTGTGAACGATCGTTGTCCTCTTTGCCTACAAAGGGTTGAGCGTTCAAACCCAGTTTCGGCCAAAAAGTTTACCAGCGGTGGATTATTTCCACCCAGTAATGCTGGTGACATTTCTGAGTGTTTCAAATTATCTTTAAATAGTTTCACCGTCATGTGAAACGCTTTTCGGTCTCGACTATAAAGAGGAGCTCATTGCTAAGAGAAATTCATCTCCTGTGGTATAACAATGGACTGAATAATCTAAGTGAGTTCGAAATAACGGGCTGCCACAATTGCTAACCTGATCTAACCTATAACGGATGGTGGTTGGTAGGTAAGATTTGGTATGGCCGACCCTTCGGCTCTATATATCTTTAAAGCAGATATATTTGCCGTAAAAATTTTACGCATTTCACGACGTAAATTTTGGATTATATACACCCATGTTCCGATATCCACTTCCACTATTCACGTCAAATCCCCGAACGTGAAAATTTGGTGTTCTTAATTCCACGCTCTTTTTTGAACTTTTCTGTAACCAGCTGGGTTGCACAAATCATCACTAAGGCGGAAATCAAAATAAGTGGAATCAATAGACTTATTATAATTTATTATTTTTTTTAATTAAAAACTACGCAGTTTTAATAAAACTCATGTATTAAATATAAAACACTTTAAATTTTTTACGCGAGTACTTTTTTTAACCGGAAATACACCCATCTTGAACATAATTCAACTCTCACCAAGACTTTTGCAAGTGAATTGATTTCACGAAAATAATGGTGAAAGTGAATTGTAGGACACGAAAATCGTGGAATTGATTCACATTCACCTGGAAGTGGATTTGGGAACATGGGCAATAGTATGTTTTTATACACCGAAAGAATTCTTTTGTTAATTTTACGAAGAATTCTTCATAACTATTCTTCGTGAATTCTTCATTAAACCAACGAAATTTTCATTAGTTTTCGTAATTTTTACGAAGAAGATTTTACGAATATAACATGCTACGAATAAAAGTGAAGCAACCAAACTAAACGTTATTCAAAAATTTAAGATGTAAAGTAGTGATGATACTTTTAAAACTTGTTACTACAACCAAATAAACTTTGGACTATAATTTTTTTTCTAAAAGTTCGAACATTTTTCACAAAAAATACGAAAGTTTTTCATAAAAAGTACGAAATGGTTTTACTAAAAGTACGTAACAATTTCATAGAAAGTATGAAAATTTTCGTAAAAAGAACGAATTTTTTCATAAAGGGTGATACGGTCAAAATTTGGTCAATATAAACTTGACGTATTTCTTTCAATTTTACATTCAAAAAACCTGAACACCCCTCATTTTGAAGGTGTTTGTGTGTAGAATGTTGCTCCTATTTTGATTTTGGAATTCACTCTTTAGTTGTCAAAATGCCGTCCAAGCAAGCAGAGCAGCGTATGAAAATTTTGCTCGCGCATCGAAAATCCGAGCTACTCGCACGCAAAGCTGGCAAAATCGCTAAAAGTTGCCAAGTTCCCCAAGTGTTTGGGGAACGTTTGTCGACAGCCAGGAAGTCTGGATCGGGGGGAAATCGAAAACCGGAAGCCGCTGAGACGACAAGGAGAGTTGCCGGTAGTTTCAAGCGAAACCCTAACCTCTCTCTCCGAGATGCCGCAAATAAGCTGGGTGTATCGTCTACAACCGTGCATCGAGCCAAAAAACGAGCCGGACTATCGACTTACAAGAAGGTAGTGACTCCAAATCGCGATGATAAACAAAATACGACGGCCAAAGCGCGATCCCGGAGGCTGTACACGACGATGCTGACGAAGTTTGACTGCGTGGTAATGGACGACGAAACCTACGTCAAAGCCGACTACAAGCAGCTTCCGGGACAGGAGTTTTATACGGCAAAAGGAAGGGGAAAGGTAGCAGATATTTTCAAGCACATAAAACTGTCAAAGTTCGCAAAGAAATATCTGGTTTGGCAAGCCATCTGTACCCGTGGCTTGAAAAGCAGCATTTTCGTAGCTTCCGGGACTGTCAACCAAGAAATTTACGTGAAAGAGTGTTTGAATAAACGTCTGCTGCCTTTCCTGAAGAAACACGGTTGTTCCGTACTATTTTGACCGGATTTGGCATCTTGCCATTACGGTAAAAAGGCCATGGAGTGGTACGCCGCCAACAACGTGCAGGTGATTCCCAAGGACAAGAACCCTCCCAACACGCCAGAGCTCCGCTCAATTGAGAAATACTGGGCTATTGTCAAGCGGAACCAAAAGAAGACCAAAAAAACCGCTAAGGACAAGCAGCAGTTCAAGGCAAACTGGCTTTCTGCGGCGAAGAAGGTGGACAAGGTTGCTGTACAAAATCTGATGTCAGGTGTCAAGCGTGAGGCCCGGCAATTCGGATTTGGAAAAGCGAAAGCCTAACTGAATATTTTTCCTGAATTTTATACTAATTGAACTTGAAAAAGAAATTTAATTTGATTTTTTAAATAAACGATTTCACCGATTTACACGCGTTTTCCCTGGACCAAATTCTGACCGTATCACCCTTTAAAAAGTATGAAACTTTTTCATAAAAAGTACGAAGTTTTTTCTTACAAACTACGAAAAATTTGTAAGAACTTTTCTTCGTAAAAAGAACGAAATATTTCGTACTTTTAATTAAAAGTTTCTTTGGTATAGTCGTACTTTAACGAAATTTTTCGTTCTTTGTACGAAGAAAATGCTTTCGGTGTTTCGTAAAGCAATCGGTTTGCATCACCTAGAAGGAGACGATATAGGCACATGGTGTCTTTGGCAATATTGCTCAGGGCTGGCCCCTGAGTTGTCTGACTTTCCGTATGTCTGTGAACATATTATTGTAATCAAAGTCTAGGTCGATGTTTGGTCCAACCAATTTAAACGTATGTATTTTGGGTCAGATTTTGAAAGAAATCGGTTCAGATTTAGATATAGCTGTCATATATATCTTTCGACCGATATGCAGTTATATGTTCTCTGAAACCACACTTTTACCAAATTTTGTACAAAGGGTACAATTGGTAATGTCGTAAAGTGTGCCAAATTTGGTTAAGATTTTAGGTCGGATTCAGATATAGCTCTCATATATATCTTTCGCCCGACTTTACATACACATATGACCACAGAGCTGTACGTGAAATTTTGCGCAGGGAGTACAATTAACATTGAAGAAATGCAGATCTACAAAACGATGCAGGGTATAATATAGCGGTTTCGCCCGACTTTAGGCTTTCTTTACTTTTTTTTGTGTAAAACATTTATGAGTTAATGTTTACTGCTGTCGGCAAAAAATAGGGGGAATTTGTATGCAAAGTGAAAAACCTTTATTTATTCTTCTATATCAATTTCACGTTTTTCCAATCCTCATAACATGCTAAGTAGTGGCAATACAGTGCTCGCGAACTTATTTCTGTTAAAATTTTGGCGAAATGATCACGACGAATGCGCACAGTGAGTGTTTGTCGCACAATTCTGGACAAAGTTCAGATTCAAAATTAACATTATATGTTGCCGATAACAGCCTTTTTTAGAATATTAAGATCCATAATATCTATAAATTTGAAATACTTCATTAACAATATGTAAATACTTCATTAAAAATATTGATTAAATATTAAAAAAATATATCCTTAACCTACAGTAAATTGTATGTTCTAAAATTTTCTGCAATGTTTTCAACATTGTACATGATAGACTTGATATTTTAATAAAATTTGATAAAATTTCCACATTGAAATGACTATGTAAAAATTCACTCCCACATTAATCACTTTAAAATTGTTTGCAAATTCTTAACACTCCCCCTCCATTTTGACAAACGTATTTTATATTGAATTCAAACTTCAAGGTTTGTTAGCTTTTGAAATCTTAATAAGAAAAAAATGCACCAACGAAAACATGGTAAAATAATGAATCATATTTGTCTACAAATATTCGTACTTTAAATTAAGAAATCTCAATTGCTTTGTAACTCGAGAACATTGGAACTGCTGCTGTTGGTGCCGCATCGTGCCATAAGTACGATTTGCGATTTTTCCGCAGGCACTTGTCTATCAAATGCTGTACGGAACATATATTTCAGTGTCATGTTGTTGTATTTGGTGTTTTTGAAGTTTTGCATGATTTGCATTTTTTTCGTCGTAAATAAACAAATTGTTAAAAAAAAATTGTGTTAAACGCAGTTATCTTAATTTCTAAGGCAGTCTGTGTTTTTTTTTCTAACGTTACTGCAGGGTGCCATAGGTCAAGAACTGGGCAAAATTACCTTTTGTACGGTATGGATTGGGAATGCAGAATCAAGTACATTAAAAGTAAAAGTTAATGTCAAGGTTTTGATTTCTGAGTTAGTCTAAAAAATCTAAACCATTTTTTTTAAATATTATGGAATATCTTCGGCGAGTGCTCTTTAGGTAATCCAGAAATCCTGTTCCGCGACAAACTAACGCAATCAGTATGTCGTCATAAATGCCTACGTTTCAAGTTTCACACGGGTGATTTAGCAGATTCTCTACTATTAAACCCTATTGTTGACCCTACTCTTTCCTACATAGGGTCCTGGGTTCAATCCCAGTCTCGACTGAATGCCAAACAATTTTTCACTGTTGGATTATCTCCTCTCAATAATGCTTGTGAAATTTCTAAGTGTTTCAAAGCTTCTCTAAGTGATTTCATCGTAATGTAAAACGCCAATTTCCCACCAATGAAGTAGAATCGATTTTAATTTGATAACACAGTGCTAGCCATCACATTATCTTGGGCTCCAAAATTACCAAATGCTCGCCTATCGCTGTGGTTGTGTTTATACACTTATATGTTAGCCATGAATACGAAAGATTAAACATGGTTGAACTTAAATTTTGGCGATTTTTAAACGTCAGATTATATCAGCAATAATGTATGTATGTAACATTTCTGAATAATTCACAAATTTCCAATAAACACAGCCAACGCTTTATTTGTGGAAATGTTTCATTACTCTTGTCTTCCGTTTCTCTGCAGGGTGGCTGATATGAATTGCAACATAAATCAGGATGCCATCATTTCTAAACCACTCGTATTCCAGTGACAGTTAGGTTAGGTTAGGTTAGGTGGCAGCCCGATGTATCAGGCTCACTTAGACTATTCAGTCCATTGTGATACCACAATGGTGAACTTCTCTCTTATCACTGAGTGCTGCCCGTCCATGTTAAGCTCAATGACAAGGGACCTTTTTTTATAGCCGAGTCCGAACGGCGTTCCACATAACAGTGAAACCACTTCGGGAAGCTTTGAAACCCTCAGAAATGTCAGGTGGGAGGTGGGATAATCCTCTGCTGAAAAACTTTTTGGTGTTCGGTCGAAACAGGAATCGAACCCACGACCTTGTGTATGCAAGGCGGACATGCTAACCATTGCACCACGGTGGCTTCCCAGTGACAGTTCATTTTATTTTTACAAGCTTGCAAAAACATTTTGATATATTGCATTCAGAAATAAAGTCATTCGTGATAGATTTCTAGCGTGATAGTGTAATTCCTATATAATTGGCTGGAAAACCATAGGTGGCTATCGTTAGAGCCTTTCATCATTTAAATGTGAATAAATCCATTGCTCGTTACCGTGACATCGCGTCCAAAAAGTAGACGAAAAAACGGTAACACTAGCAGAAATTTTCCGACAAATGAAGGCCAAATTTGATCCAAATTTGCCTCAGTTTTAGAAAACTTATTAGTGAGATGAACATTCGCGAGAACAAATGAAACACATCGAGAAAAATTAGCTTGTATAAATCCATTGAAGTTCCGCAAAGTTCAAGAACTCATCGATACACAAAAGAGGTCTACTCATTAGTTACTAGAACTCAACATAAATACTGAATATTATCGGTAAAATGCCCTATGGAAGTCCTGAGCAGACTACATTTGAACCGCAGACTATGGGCAGGACCTATTACCATTGCACTCAGCTCGCTTCCTCGCTTCATTTCTACCGCACAATGGCCACCATACACTCCCGATCTTAATCTGTTGAACTTTTGCGCCAACTCTTAATCATCTTAATCATCATCTTAAGAGAGCCTTTCACCTGGAATTGGCCAAAAAACCGCAGAGCCACTATCGTGGAACGTGTGATGGTTTTGTCGGACATAATTCGTGCCATATGTAGCCAATACGAACAAAGCTAAACTGATTCTAAAATTTGATTTGATTTGTTGTTTTTGTCCATTAAAAAAAATTAAAAGAATGCAGCGCTTTAATTTATTGCATTACATTTCTGCCATCCTGTATGTGGTGCCGTATTAGTTTCCAAATATCCCAATCTGTTTGTTTCCATTCCATTCATCCTCCCAGTTGTTCTATTTCGCCAAACTTCATAAGCTTTAGTGGGATAAAAATACAAACAAACTCCGACAACTTGTAGTACAACAAAACCAAAAGATGTACCCCCTGAAAGGGGGTAAGATCCCAAAGTATTTGTCTGCAATCATTTGATTTGACAGTGACATTTAATGTCAAAGTCAATAGTGACAGTAATGCGGCAACAAATCAATGGGAGGTTGGAAATAACAATGGAAATAAGTTCATTGTTCTCTCTACGGGAATTTGAAAAAACGTTGCTTGTTTTACAAAGTTGCCATTGAAAGACACAAAAAAGACATTCCCCGCCACAGATTAATGTTTAATGAACTTTGCTAATTCCATTATTAAGTTCATCTATTTTAAATTGTCTCTGCATTTCCCGCCATCATAATTTAAGTGGAAATTATGATGGTGATTTGGTTTGGTGATGATGGGATCATTTGAGCATTGCATTTCGTTGACATTTCCTCTTTCCATGCGATGATGCTGGAGAGCAATGAAATTTTTCGTCTTGTTTACAATTGTCAGCATCTTTGAATTTCTCCCTTGAATGGTTGCTGCTGTTGCATCCCTGCTATGAATATGTCAATGAACTTGACTTTCTATGCCTTCTTTTTATCTCCCCCCCCATGTCTGTGGAGGACACCAGTACCATGTGTATGTCTTTTGTAGAGGGAGAACTATTTTTACTTTTTTTCCCCCAATAGTTTCCCTGCTCTTTGGTGGTGATACAGATTGCTGCAATTGCTACTGTTGGCATACTTGGTGTGACTTATGGGTGCATTCCGAATACAATATGGGAATTGGAAAAGTGGATGCATAAAAATAATTTATGAATATTATCAAAATTTATGGTTCAATGACCAGATATGTATATACATGGGATGCTTTCCGCTATGGCTTTCTGTCATGGGCAGAAGAATTTCTGGAGGCCATAAAGCATTGTAATAAAGATTCCTCCTAAATATTTAATGAGGAAAATAATGTGGTGATGTGTTTTTAAAAAGCTTCGTTATATTATCTTGTCAAGAGGTATTTATTTGTCTTTTTAAAATAAACATTTATATAGTGTTTTTTTAGGAAAACACATCTATGGATCATTTTGAAATAGGACTATAAAATATTTTCGAGGTTCGAAAAACTATCTTCCCATTACAGTCTATGTCGATTGATCTCAACAGGACCTAAAAATAATAAATGTCATTAGCATCGAACCAGTGTGAAATGTTTAGACTTGATCGATTTGATCGATCGGTTGGAATAAAACACAGTAAGGCCAGTTAAAATACAGGACAATTTATGAAAAGGGGTGCTTATTGATTTCTAGTAAGACGTGACATTTGCGATAAAATATGAGTTAGGATTGTTCGAAACGTCTTTACTTAAAGGTAGAAACTGACAAAGTTTAATAAACTCTGAAATAGCATCACATCCGAAGAATAATTGCGAAATTGATGGCAGCGGATGTTTAAAACCATGATATCCGTCCTATGACAGGTCCATGTAAAAATCAGTGCTTCTAAGCTGATTTTTCAAAACTTCTGGATAAGAAAGAGCATTTCCAATTGCTGTTTTGACTAACAGGTTGGCTGATAAGTCCCCGGTCTGACACATAGATGGCGTCGCTAGTATTAAATGCATATTATTTTTATATAGTACCAACCTTCAAAATTTGACGTCTGAAAGACAATTAGTTTGTGAGAGAGAGCGGCTTTTATTATTGTGAAAAAAAAAATGGAAAAAAGGAATTTCGTGTTTTGATAAAATACTGTTTTCTGAAGTGAAAAAATACGGTGGAAGCAAAAACTTGGCTTGATAATGAGTTTCCGGACTCTGCCCCAGGGAAATCAACAATAATTGATTGGTATGCAAAATTCAAGCGTGGTAAAATGAGCACGGAGGATGGTGAACGTAGTGGACGCCCGAAAGAGGTGGTTACCGACGAAAACATCAAAAAAATCAACAAAATGATTTTGAATGACCGTAAAATGAAGTTGATCGAGATAGCAGAGGCCTTATATTAAAGATATCAAAGGAACGTGTTGGTCATATCATTCATTAATATTTGGATATGCGGAAGCTCTGTGCAAATTGGGTGCCGCGCGAGTTCACATTTGACCAAAAACAAAAACGTGTTGATGATTCTGAGCGGTGTTTGCAGCTGTTAATTCGTAATACACCCGAGTTTTTCCGTCGATATGTGACAATGGATGAAGCATGGCTCCATCAATACACTCCTGAGTCCAATCGACAGTCGGCTGAGTGGACAGCGACCGGTGAACCGTCTCCGAAGCGTGGAAAGACTCAAAAGTCCGCTGGCAAAGTAATGGCCTCTGTTTTTTGGGATGCGCATGGAATAATTTTTATCGATTATCTTGAGAAGGGAAAAACCATCTACAGTGACAATTATATGGCGTTATTGGAGCGTTTTAAGGTCGAAATCGCGGCAAAATGGCCCCATATGAAGAAGAAAAAAGTGTTGTTCCATCAAGACAACGCACCGTGCCACAAGTCATTGAGAACGAGGGCAAAAATTTATGAATTGGGCTTCGAATTGCTTCCCCACCCAGCGTATTCTCCAGATCTGGCCCCAGCGATTTTTTCTTGTTCTCAGACCTCAAAAGGATGCTCGTAGGGAAAAAAATTGGCTGCAATGAAGAGGTGATCGCCGAAACTGAGGCCTATTTTGAGGCAAAACCGAAGGAGTACTACCAAAATGGTATCAAAAAATTGGAAGGTCGTTATAATCGTTGTATCGCTCTTGAAGGGAACTATGTTGAATAATAAAAACTAATTTTGACAAAAAAATGTGTTTTTCTTTGTTAGACCAGGGACTTATCAGCCAACCTGTTACACTTTTTGTGCAGGGAGGTTACAGATTATAACGATACGATGCAACTACTAGGAGAGTCCAGATATTATTTACTGTAGACTAGCATACGGATATCACTCAACGAATTTTGGTTTACTTTCAAATGCTAGACCTTTTCATAAAAACCTTTATTTAAATGCAGTTGAGATCGATCGAAAAATATGACAAAATTTCTCCTCATTGATAAAAACAACAGTCGTAATTGTTTCAAGTGCATAAAATAAATTGCAAGATGAAGAAATAATGCCAGCATCCAATTAGCTAACTCTCCGATGATCACAAATGATGATCATGACCATTGCATTGCCCATGTCCATGTATAAGCAAGATAATAAAGTTGCTGCTGATAAGTTATGATCAAAACATGATTACATGAAATCCTTTGTGGATATCATAATCGTATGCTGTTATTACTGCAGTCTCATACCCATAAAGTTGCCATCCACACCTGTTGTTTAATTATGATGACAATTGCTAAAAAAAAAATAATAACAACAACAAACAACAAATAATAAAATTGCACGACAAACAAATAAACAACGATGATTTCGTATAAAACAAACAAAAACTCCCTTGCAACATGGCGAGTAAAGAGCCAAAAGTGATTTGCAACCTACCAAAGGAACCAAGCGAAAAACCAAACAACCTCCAGCAGAATATCACAAATCTGGGGGTTTCAACCAGAGATTTGTAATTATTATGTCAAGTTACAAATTAGCATAAGTTGTCCAACTATTGAAACATTTATTGCCAACAATACAACATCACACAATATCTGTACATAATGGCCAGTGTTGCCAGAAGAAAGCATTTTTTTGTTTTTCTGGGGGTGATGTAGGGATCAGTCCATTGTGTTACCACTTCTCTGTTATCACAGCACCCAGAGACGGAAATAGATCACCTCAAACATGTTTTAAGAGCAAAATGTTATTTTTGGGTGGTGACCATGTAACATGGTTTTCGCAACCATGTTCTTTTCTCGGAAATCATGTATCTGATTTTGGCAAGCAGGTTATATTTGACGAGAAAATAACTTTTTAGTGACAAACATGTTACATGGTCACCGTACAAAAATAACATTTTGCTCTTGAAACATGTTTGAGGTGATCATATTCCTTCTCTGCGTGTGAGTGCTGCCCGACTCCATGTTTAGGTCAATGACAAGGGCTCTTTTTTTATAGAAGATTCCGAACGTCGTTTCGCATTGCGTTGAAACCACTTAGAGAAGCTTTGAAACAGTCAGAAATCTCACTTATTACTTAGAGGGGTTATTCCCCGGCCTAAAAACTTTTTCGTGTTTGGTCGAAACTGGAACTGTATCCATGAAACTTTGTATGCAAGACGCGAATGTTAACCATTGCACCACGGTGGCTACACACCACTATAGAATTCATGCAAGAAATTTCTTTGAATACAACTGCTTGCAATAGAAGGCCATACATCACATACGACGACTTTTGCTGCTGATAAAAAATGATATCGGGTCTCTAGCAAATTGTAAATATTAACTTTTATTGTTATGGACATTTTGGTCGAACATATCCCTACCCAGTGTTGCCAGGTTAGGGGTTTTCCCCCCAAATTTAGGGTTTTTTTTTTTCACGTTTAGGGGGATTTTTAGGGGTAAAATTTATTTGGGGGGATTTTTGGGGGTAAAAAATTATTCCAGACCTTATAAAGTGGAAGATGCGGAAAGTCAACAAGAAGATCCTAAATACAAAAAAGTATCCAATAGCATTATTTTCGTTATCTTTTTTAAACTCTTCTGTTGAAAGGGCATTTTTAATATTTGACAAAATTAAAAACAATCGTATTTTAACTTAGCAGCTGAAAGTTTTTTAGGAGTAAGCCCACTTTTTAAATTGATATACATATTGTATTATTGCATCCATAGAAAAAATAATTTCCTCAGGGATGAAATTTTAAACAAACGCAAATCTCTTTTGTTTTAAAGTATTTTCTTGAATAGCAAATTTTATTTTTTATTTACTTCAAACGAAAAAAAATTAGCATCAAAAGAAAACTTAGTTTTTCTAAAATTTCGTTTCTCAGGAAAGAACTCGTCTTTCAGGATATATATTTGTGTTAAATTTAATTTTTAAAGTGTATCACTACAGGATTTTTTCACGTAATTTTGGGACCACTTTTTGTACTTTTATATTCTGAATTTTTTTTGGGGGTTTTTGAAAAAAGCTTAGACCAATTTAGGGGTTTTTTTCTTAAGATTTGGGGGGAAGAATCAAAAATCACCTGGCAACACTGTCCCTACCTCCAAATGATCAGTTCAAATGGTACGGAGGGAAGCTAAAATTTCTCCTTTAAGATTTTCAAAATTGTATGAAAAAATCGCCTTTCACATTATTGGAGACCCAAATGTTGGAAGGTTATTGATTTACTAGATTATTTTAATCACGCGTCTACAACATATCTTCAGATTTAAAATTTGAGCAAAATCGGATCAAGATCAATGTATGAACCAACACCCAGCGAAGGAATATGATAACCCCAAACATGTTTTAAGAGCAAAATTTTATTTTTGGATGGTGACCATGTAACATGGTTTTCGCAACCATGTTATTTTCTCGGAAATCTTGTATCTGATTTCGGCAAGCAGGTTATATTTGACGAGAAAATAACATTTTAGTGACAAAGATGTTACATGGTCACCATACAAAAATAACATTTTGCTCTTGAAATAAATTTATCTCAGCTCTTTTACACCTAAAATACATCTGGATTTCCAATTTCAATTGTATAGGATGAAAATTTCTGCTTCCTTGCCTTCAAAAGGGGTAGACGATCTATATGGCGGTCGTTATAAAGAAAATTTGGTTTTATAGATATAAAGCAAATCGGATAAAAACTGTTACGTCTGGGCGCTCAGCAGATAGATTGACAGATGCTTAAGTATATAAATCGATATTTCGTTGTGACAGACTTATTATACCCCCTTGGTGGGTATAAAAAATCTGGCAACTATACTCGTTCCAAAATACAAAGTCTTAAACACTGAATTTCAACAACATCCCACAACACAACATGCTCCAAGCCAACAGACGGTTTAGCCCCATCATGAACGACAAAATTGCGGAGGAGCAATCACAAGGAGACAATAGCCATGACTATAGTGATCTTCAGCAAGAGCAGAACCAGTAAAAGCATCAATACTTAATGCACCTTGCTTTTTGCCATTGCAAAGTATTTCTGTGCTTCAAAACAACATTGCTTGTTTTTACAAAAAAAAAAAAAAGACAAAGTTACAAAAAAGGCCGAGAAACATGATTTTTATGTTTAACCAACAACTTAACAAATATTGGTTATTGGGTCTTCAGGGAACGTAGTATTGTGTAACAGTGTTGCACAGACCCTGATATGGGGAGCCAATTTTTTCTAGATAACATATTTTACAGAATAACAAAATATAGTTTCTTTTTTCCGAAATGGAAATTTATAAAGGCGAAAATATAATTTAGGAAAATTTTAAAACAAAAACATTTAAATTTAATTTTATTTTAACGTATTTAAATTTCAGTTTTGTTTCTGCGAAATTAACAGCGAAAAAAAGCTATTTATGTCAATGATTTTTTTAAATGGACTAAAAATATATCAAGTCAAAATTTTAATTATATTTTGGTTAAGTTTTCGAAAACAGACATACAACTTCCTTCATGTGGATTTACTTAGCTTCATCTTAAAAATATTAATTTGTACATTTTTATAAATGGACATCTTCATAAAATACACGAAACTATACGTAATATATACGACAACACTGAACTTACCTTGACGTAAGAGAGTCAAGGAAGAGTATTTATTTCAAGTCAGTTTGATAAACCCCAACAAACTTGGTGCGTTTTAAAGAAGTGATTGCATTTCAGATTTAAAATAATGAGTAAACAAAACCGCATTTAGTATTAGTGTGAAAAAGAAAACAATTCGAAAGAAATAAAGAAAACCAGGACCGATACAGGATTAGTCCCTGATGTGTATGGAACCGTCGCAGTTCGGATCAAAACGTATGGAAGGAACCCGTCACTTTAACATAGGTTTGTCATTGACGGTGTATAAACCTATAGCCTTATACTTAATAACATTTGAATTTTCTTATTTGAATTTAATTTGTAACTGTCATTTGAATTTATATTACCAAAATATCTACAGTTTGAAAATAACTAAGATCTACGAATGTCAATGAAAATGAATTATAATGTACTAAAAAAGATACAAATTTAGAAATAGCGACTTCTTGGGAAGTCACTCTACCTAAATAGGGTCACTTCTATTTTACCAACAGAAGAAGAAGCTGCAAATTTACTGGTAAGGAAATTTCAACTCCAATAAACCCCATACTGAACTGAGTCCTCTTGTGTGTTTTTATTCTTTTGGTTTTCTACTTGTGTGGATTGAATTCCCTGTGAGATTCTATCCCACAAGTAACCCCTCTCGTCTCCTTCAACCAAGGTAGTCGTTTGCTCTGGTGAGATTGGAAGATCTCTGCGACTCAGAAATACAGTCCACAACAACAACTTACAATCTGTCACAGTGCTCCACTCATCCAGCTCCATCACCATCGTCGGCCAGTGTATAGGAGCCCCTCTTCCTCTTACGTAGCCCCCCCTTGACTACAGCATAAGCCCAATATTATTCAGACGGGTTAAATTTACAATTAAGGACAGGATTTTGACTTCATTCCAAAGGACGAAAAATGTATAGATCCAATCAGATTTTAATATCAAGAAAATATATAAATCAATAAGGTATATTAACATTTAAATATTGCTGCAAACTGGAGTTATATTTACGAGTCCTGTGATACAGCCTAAAAAAATCGCCTCTATAACATACGCCAAACCCAAACATATTATTCTTCAAACATATCTATTTTCCGAATTTGTTCAAGCAAAATTTGTTTGTATTGTGCAAAAATATTATGTTTCACCCTAAGCATATATTTTTGGAGTGCCTCGTGTATGTGTCAGCCGCATACCATAACGAATGCAAGCACCAGTGTTGCCATGTGATTTGTGGACCTTACCCCCAAATATTAAGAAAAAATCCTTAAATTTTTGTAGAGATTTTTCAAGAACCATAAAAATTTTAGGAATGTAAATAGATAAAAAAGCCTTTCCAAATTTTGAAAAAAAATCCTATTTTGATACACTTACAGACAATATTTAATTGTCTGTAAAGCATGTGAAAAGGGTAGCGACAGTAATGCTATTGCATATTTGCTTTTAGTTAGGTACTTGTTTTAACCTTCCTCGTTCCATTTTCTTCAAATGCATGCCCGAATTGTACCAAATTTGATTGAGTATTGTTTTACTTTATAAGGTATAAGATATTTTTCACCCCTAAAAATCCCCCCCAAACGTGAAAACCCCCCTAAAATTTGGAAGGAAACCCCGCAACCTGGCAAAACTGGCTAGCACATCTACCAAAGATAATTGAGAAGAAGAAACGTAAGGAAAATATGATTTAGAACCTACTTTGTAATAATAAATGTTCTTTTATATAAATCTTTTCAGAGGCCTTAAAGATATCAAAGGAACGTGTTGGTCATATCATTCATCAATATTTGGATATGCGGAAGCTCTGTTCAAAATGGGTGCCGCGCGAGCGCACATTTGACCAAAAACAAAAACGTGTTGATGATTCTGAGCGGTGTTTGCAGCTGTTAACTCGTAATACACCCGAGTTTTTCCGTCGATATGTGACAATGGATGAAACGTGGCCCCATCACTACACTCCTGAGTCCAATCGACAGTCGGCTGAGTGAACAGCGACCGGTGAACCGTCTCCGAAGCGTTGAAAGACTCAAAAGTCCGCTGGCAAAGTAATGGCCTCTGTTTTTTTGGGATGCGCATGGAATAATTTTTATCGATTATCTTGAGAAGGGAAAAACCATCAACAGTGACTATTATATGGCGTTAGTGGAGCGTTTGAAAGTTGAAATCGCGGCAAAACGGCCCCATATGAAGAAGAAAAAAGTGTTGTTCCACCAAGACAACGCACCGTGCGACAAGTCATTGAGAACGATGGCAAAAATTCATGAATTGGGCTTCGAATTGCTTCCCCACCCACCGTATTCTCCAGATCTGGGCCCCAGCGACTTTTTCTTGTTCTCAGACCTCAAAAGGATGTTCGCAGGGAAAAAATTTGGCTGCAATGGAGAGGTGATCGCCGAAACGGAGGCCTATTTTGAGGCAAAACCGAAGGAGTACTACCAAAATTGTATCAAAAAATTGGAAGGTCGTTATAATCGTTATAATCGTTGTATCGCTCTTGAAGGGAACTATGTTGAATAATAAAAACGAATTTTGAAGAAAAAAAATGTGTTTTTCTTTGTTAGACCGGGGACTTATCAGCCAACCTGTTATGTTTGTATAATTATTGTATTATATTTATATTGAAGAAAATGAGATGTCCCAAACATAATATTTTCTAACATATTAAAATATATGTCACAATCATATTATACTAGTTTATGAACATTATTTGTTATATGCACATAAAAATATTGTGTTAAAAATTTGAGTTCCACACATAGAATTTTTACATCGAAATATATGAAAAATTATAATTTTTTGTTCGTGTATGTCCGTTAGTGACAATTTCTACCAATTTCCCGTAGGGGACTCATCACCATGTGGGATATCAATAAATCAACTATGGTCTAGATTTGAACCCAATTGTATGTAGCAAACTTTAGGAATTACTTACTTTATAATTGGTTATCGATTTTTTTACTGACCTGCAATAAAAAAGAAGAAAATTATAAATAATGAATAAAACAAAGAGTATTTACATGAATAAAGTTCATGGCTTTATATAATAGGCGTGTTTTCTTTTAGTATAAGATTGAACATTACAAAGATCTCCAACTCATAAGGCAAATTTATCATATATCAAAATGTGGAATATTACAAACTAATTCTATATTGCCATTAAAAGCACTTTTTGTATTTATTATTCGGCGAAAAATATTCCACCTGCTCACACTCTTTCTTCGTTTATTATTTAAATTATTGACAAAAAAGGGCTATCGTCAATGAAGGAAAAGTTACAGGCAATTTTATCCTGGTAATACCTTCACGATTAGCATTGGTCAAGTGTAACGTTTTGCTAGTTAAATCATACAAACTTTATATGTAGTACTAAACGAAAACAGAGCAAATGATGTCTTACACTGAAAAAAAAAAATTTAGCTTTTATTTTCAATTACGTCTGTTATTAACTTTTCAACACATATTTAATAAATTGCGTAGTTGAATTTACAATTTTAAAGAAAATTTGTAAATGTAATTATCGATATTATTACATTATATTTTCAATTTCCAAGAAAGTTAAAGAATATGTGCCGTTTTCACAATAATACTGTAAAAAATAACGAATAAATATTACAAATTAAGTAATTGGGCGTACACTTTTGTTTGTTAACTCAAAATCAATACACGAATAATTCGATTTCAGCCAATAGTTATAAGTAAAAAGGACATTTAGTTTTTTTTTTGTGTACAATTTCCCTTTTTCCCAAAATAATTAAATGGTGACAAAAATAAAATAGAATCGAAACACTGTGTTTTACTATGTCACAAAGGATATATGTCGCATAAGGTTTAGTTGTTTTATATTTTTTGTTGTTGTTTTGCGTTGCTGTTAAACAAAACACCAGAAAATTTGCTGTTAAATTTACACAAAACATTAAAACAAAACATCATTTTCAACACCATCAATGATGACGACCCGATCATCAAGGGGTTTGATGATTATGATCTTCAACAAAGAAAAACAAATAACGATAACGACCATTGCAGTCATTATTGTGATTGCAGCGGCATAGTTGGCTGCACAGCATTTCAAAAATTCAAGTGAATAACGAAACACCAGATCCAAAAAAAAAAAACAAGAGCCATGGTACATGGAATTGCGTCCGAAATGGGATTTTATGTAAACGTCTTTATAAGTAATAAAGTTTTGTAAAAAGTTGTCATCTTTGGCCTCTTGGTATTTTTCTCCTTCATTTAAGTTTTCCGTTTTGTTTTTATTTGGCTTTTGTAGGAGTTAAGTTTAATTAATTGTCACTGCATCAGCATGCTGGAGAAGAAGCTGGCACTGCCTCAGCAGCAAATTCAACTAAAATTGCTTTTTATTTCTTGCGTTTTTTTACAATTAAATTGCTGGTGGTTTTAGAGCCAAATGAACATACACCCCAACTTATTCACCACAAAACCATTCAATTAATTGCGGCAACAATTTATTATTCTCTGTGTGTTCATGCAATGCAATAACCAATACTCAACATCTGTCCATCTGACAGTCCGTCCTTCTGTCCATTGGTGGGTATTTAATTATTTGTTACTGTTGCTGCTGCTGCTGTTTCTGTTAATGAAGTGGTTTTTCGGGGTTTTTCAAATTCCAACATTAGCTCGTTGAAATGTGTGTGAGATCATCAGATTATTTTATATGTTATAATTTATTAAAAAAAAAAAACATTTTGAAATATTTTTTGATTCGGCGATATTTTGAAATTCTTATGAATTTCTGTTTAGGACATTAAATTCTAAATCCCTCTAGGATTTGTTTTCATGGAAGTAGCTTTGCTTTATTAACAACATGTCACACAGTAGATACGAATCACTTTGTACTAGAGAGAGATATGGAAAGCAAGTATGGCAGTAGGGCTTGAATTTATTGTGAAATTTGGCAATTAAAATATTTTTTTTTTGAAATGTTTGCTCGAAAATACTTTCCTCGAATGACATGACCGTGTAAATGTAAAATTGTGTGTATACCAGCTAACAAGTGGTTACTGAACTGGACACAGGCTTAAAGGGTGATACGGTCAAAATTTGGTCAAGGGAAAACGCGTGTAAATCGGTGAAATCGTTTATTTAAAAAATCAAACTAAATTTCTTTTTCAAGTTCAATTAGTATACAATTCAGGAAAAATATTCAGTTAGGCTTTCGCTTTTCCAAATCCGAATTGCCGGGCCTCACGCTTGACACCTGCCATCAGATTTTGTACAGCCACCTTGTCCACCTTCTTCGCCGCAGAAAGTCAGTTTGCCTTGAACTGCTGCTCGTCCTTAGCCGTTTTTTGGTCTTCTTTAGGTTCCGCTTGACAATAGCCCAGTATTTTTCAATTGGGCTGAGCTCTGGCGTGTTGGGAGGGTTCTTGTCCTTGGGAATCACCTGCACGTTGTTGGCGGCGTACCACTCCATGGCCTTTTTACCGTAATGGCAAGATGCCAAATCCGGCCAAAACAGTACGAAACAACCGTGTTTCTTCAGGAAAGGCAGCAGACGTTTATTCAAACACTCTTTCACGTAAATTTCTTGGTTGACAGTCCCGGAAGCTATGAAAATGCTGCTTTTCAAGCCACAGGTACAGATGGCTTGCCAAACCAGATATTTCTTTGCGAACTTTAACAGTTTTATGTGCTTGAAAATATCTGCTACCTTTCCCCTTCCTTTTGCCGCATAAAACTCCTGTCCCGGAAGCTGCTTGTAGTCGGCTTTGACGTAGGTTTCGTCGTCCATTACCACGCAGTCAAACTTCGTCAGCATCGTCGTGTACAGCCTCCGGGATCGCGCTTTGGCCGTCGTATTTTGTTTATCATCGCGATTTGGAGTCACTACCTTCTTGTAAGTCGATAGTCCGGCTCGTTTTTTGGCTCGATGCACGGTTGTAGACGATACACCCAGCTTATTTGCGGCATCTCGGAGAGAGAGGTTAGGGTTTCGCTTGAAACTACCGGCAACTCTCTTTGTCGTCTCAGCAGCTTCCGGTTTTCGATTTCCCCCCGATCCAGACTTCCTGGCTGTCGACAAACGTTCCCCAAACACTTTAATTACATTTGTAACGGTTGATTTGGCAACTTTTATCGATTTTGCCAGCTTTGCGTGCGAGTAGCTCGGACTTTCGGGATGCGCGAGCACAATTTTGATACGCTGCTCTTCTTGCTTGGACGGCATTTTGACAACTGAAGAGTGAATTCCAAAGTCAAAATAGGAGCAACATTCTACACACAAACACCTTCAAAATGAGGGGTGTTCAGGTTTTTTAAATGCAAAATTGAAAGAAATACGTCAAGTTTATATTGACCAAATTTTGACCGTATCACCCTTTACCCATAATTACAATTGGTAATAGGGGTTTTTGCTGGGTAGTAACAGTCTAGCATGCTCTCAAAGACCTTGTGTTGAAAACATTTTTTTTATTTCTGTACATGCAATGAACATTTATTAATATTATATGATCTTTTTATGGAATTCTTAAAAAAGCCCAAACTGGCGATAAGATCCACCACATAGGTATCACTTATTGAACCAAATACTGATTCAATTTATTAAAAACATTGTCAAGTCAATCTTCACTTATTGAGATCGGTATGCAAGATCACAACTTGTAAAAAGTAAATATGGCAGTAAGTTCGACCGAATTTTATGTATCCTCCACCATTGTGTAGAAAGTTATGCTAAAGACTGTCATTCACAATCGAATTACTTGGATTGTGGTAACACCTGCCGATGACAAGGTGTCTGAAAACTTCTTAACATTGTTTTCTAAATTTTAGGTTAGTCCATATAGAGTCCTTCAACCGATATCAACCAATTTTTGCATGATCATTACACAGTTAGAAAAATATGTTTTTCATATGTTCCGATATAAACAAAATGTGTTTCGGGCACAATTTTTAAATACGATATATTTAAGTGCAAACATGTAATGTTTCTAAACTAGCGCTAAATGTTTGGGACACATATGTTAATATGTTAGAATATATTATCCCAGCAAAAAAAATTGGAAGTTGTTCCACAAACATTTCTTTTAAAGCCCATCCCGGAATCCCCCATCGAGTTTTTTCAACTTCCAATGCAGTCCTTTTGGACAAGTCCACAAACATTTCTTCTAAAGCGCATCGTGGGATCCCCCAATAATTTTTTTCCACTTCCGATGTAGTCCTTTTGGACAAGTGTACAAACATTTCTTCTAAAGCGCATCTTGGGATCCCCCAATGATTTTTTTCTAGTTCCGATGCAGTCCTTGTGGACAAGTATTAGAAAGAACGCAATCAGGCTATTTTAAGTGCAAATTTTGTACAGTTAAATTTTACAAACAAATAGAAAACTAATAAAAAATAAAAAAAAGAAAGTAATAAAAAAAGTAAAAAATAATAAAAAAATAAATTTCATCCCCGCTGGGATTTGAACCTGTGCCGTTTCACTTTTTCGCTTCCATGGAAGTTCTTTTGAGAAGGTTTTGCAAATTACGAGAATTTTTAATTTTTTTTGTTGATTTTTAATGGAAAAAATATATTTATACGAAAATATATGCCGAAAATAAAAAATAAAAACGATGCATGACATAAAAAAAATAATTTTTTTTGAAAAATATTTGATAAAAAAATTGCCGCTGGTGAGATTTGAACCTGCGTTTCTTATTTTTTTCTTTCATACTAATAAAGAACATCTCGAGAAGCTTCTAATTGCTTCCTTGGTGTTGTATTACGATCATATCACAAACATTTGAATTGACCTTTCGACGCTTTATGTTCAATGGCGTTTGTGGCTGAGTGTGCTAAGGCGTTCTGTTATGGTGCCAGCAAACCCAGGTTCAACCCCTGGTCGGAGCGAAAAAGTTTTTCAAATTGTAAAAATTAGATAATAGGAAAATAATTGTGTAATAATAAAACATATGTTAAATTCATTGGAGATGATCCAAGTTTGCACTACTTCCGGATCACAGATTGGGGATCTAAACTACTTTTTTGGAAGCTCTTTTTTTGCTGGGTATGTTTGGGGCATGAATGTTTCATAAAAATAATATGTGTGAATGTAAACATATATAAATTTACAAATTTCGAGTAAACATACATATGTTGTGATATTTTATTCAGAGAGCGACAGAGAGAGAGAGAGAGAGATATCAACATAACACAGCGAGAGAATCAAAGGAGAGCAATTTCTGTGAAACTGCTTGTATGTTGTTTCGGAAAACTGTTTTATGATAAGGCCACAATTTTGATATGCTTAAGTCTAAATATTATTTAATTTGAATATTACAATGAGTATTCGGAGTAAAGAGAATAGACATTTGAGAAAAAAAAAACTGCGTGTGTTTTTGGCTTGAGAGCAGCATTTTATGAATGTGTGGGCATGTGTTTTGTTTATCATTTTGGCATTATGGGCACAAGTTTTTTCTTGGTTCGTTAAAAGAAATCGGAACGTACGACAAGTAAGTCAAAATATTCAGACAAAGGAAATTAAAACATAAACAGTGGAAAATATACAAAAGTTACAAAGGGATCTTCATAAAAATAACGAAAGGGCACTATACTCTTTTTAGAGTTGGGATAGTAAAATGAAAAAAGGAGGAAACAGTGAAAAATTAAACAGTAATATGTATTAAAACAAAGTTTAATTCCTATTTATTAATAAGTGGTCCAAGAGGAGTTGACGGACACCTTCAATAATAAAAGCGGGCATTAAGTTCGAGTTTTGCAGCTAAAATGATTTTTCATTTTAGCGGCAAAACTCGAATCTCTAAGAACAGAATAACGTTATAACTTTTTTTGCGAAATTGTATTATAACTTGGTGGGGAATGATCCAAAGCAACAGTTGAAAATGTTTATTTTCTTTAAAATTAATTATTAAAGAAAAATAAAAGGCAAAACATGGTAATTTTAGAGTGATAATGCCAACTTAAACCGGCCTTAAATGCATTTAAAATGGTGTTAAATGCTAGTAAAAAACTGTTCACGCCTAAATAAATTTATGCGTATATTATAAAATTATTTATGTATGTTTATACTCGACTCCACGTTCTTCTTTTGTAGAGTTTTTGAATTCCTTCCAAAATTTCAAACTTTTATACCAAAAACAGTTTTTTGTTACAAAAGTGTTATTTTTCCAATAAAAAAGCATGTGAATGATTCTCAAATACCGCAAACATGTTCTACCATTTAAATGATGGAATTTGAGATCATTAAATGGTCGAGAACCATTAAATTGTTTTACTTTTTTACAGGGGAAAAAGTATTTTTATAGGTCAACCCTCTAATGCCCAAGCCCGCCTTTAGACGGGCTTCATTTAATAAGGAAGCTTTTAGTAAAACACACCTTAAGACAACAAAAATGGGCAAAATAAAAAGAAAACTTATTTGAAACTATTCAAGAGGCTTTGCAGCATATGCTGAATTTTATCGTATAAATTTTTCTTGCTTAGTTCTCTTTGTTTTGTGTCGTTAACATTGAAGATTTAATCAGCTGGCAAAAAAATTGGGGTATTAGAGGGTTAAGTATAGACATGTCTAGAACCATGTACCATAAAGACCATTTACATTTTTTTGGTGACCATTTAATTTTTTTTAATTTTTTTGCAGCGAAAAGAATTTTTTGTTGATTGTTTCTTTGAATGGACGGAGAATACGGATTTACTGTTTTGTGTTCATTTATTTATTATATATGGCCTCAAACACCCATGCAAAAATTGGTCGAAATCGGTCCATAATTATATATAGCCCCCATATAAACCGATTCCCAGATTTGACCTCCGGTGCCTTTTGGAGCAGCAAAATTCATCCGATCTGGTTGAAATTTGGCACGTGACGGTAGTATATGGTATCCAACAACCATGCAGGAATTGGTTCATATCAGTCCATAATTATATATAGCCCCCATATAAACCGATCCCCAGATTTGACCTTCGGTGCCTTTTGGAGAAGCAAAATTCATCTGATCTGGTTGAAATTTGGCACGTGATGGTAGTATATGGTATTTAACAGCCATGCCAAATGTGGTCCATATCAGTCCATAATCATATATAGCCCCCATATAAACCGATCCCGAGATTTGTTTTTGGAGCCTCTTGGAGGAGCAAATTTCATCCGAGTCAGTTGAAATTTGGTACATTGTCGTTAACAACCATGCCTAACTAGGTCCATATCGGTCTATAGTTATATATAGCCCTCAGATAAATCGATCCCCAATCACACAAAAATTGGTCCATATCAAGTTCATAATTGTACACTGAAAAAAATATTGTCCTGAGGTCAAAGATTTCATGTCTTTAAAATACGAGTGCAAATTCTGCTTAGCATAATATGCTTCCAAGTATATTATATGTTCACATAAAACAAACATAATAATGTTTCTGTAGTATCCAATAATATATGTGCTTCCTGCAAAATATGTTTGGAACATATGTTAGAAAAGCGATTTTTTTGAGGGTGTAGAAGTCATAAATTGACATCACGTACCAAATTTCAACCGAATCGAATGAATTGCTAAATGCGGTCTGATTCGTAAACATACCTTACACTCTACAATAGGGGTTTATGCTGCGACAGATACTTCGCTTATCAATTAATTTAAAAAAAAAATAAAAAAAAAAACAACCATCCAATATAAGATATTTCTATAGATGTTTATCTATTTTTCAACAGTTATGAAATTTCTACTTCCCTGCTGCAATTCCCACAAATTTTCTTCGATTGATCACCATCCCATTATTGGAATTTGTCAACTTCAAAGACTCCTAAATGCCGACAAATAAACAATTCATAAAATAATTCCAATGATTTAACAAAAAAATTTCCAGCTACGACAAAGGCAAGGAATGCGTTTGTGTGTACATGAAATGGCCATGATGATCCTTGAAATGTTAAGAATAGGCAATAAAATTAATTCTGGGTAAATATAACACTTAAAAACAAATCGAAATTCTTAACCATAACCATTGTCCTTCAAGTGCCAAGGACCTTCAGTGACCAGAGTTGTGAAAACACAACACAATGTTGCGCTAGGTTATTGATCTCTAATTTACCACTCATTGATTTCCATGAATACAGGATGCTCTCGACACAGTGTGAGGTCCTCATTGTATAATGGGCTTTGATGACTTTACTTGCTCCCAAGGGCATTTATATCTCCTAGAACAAAGTGAAGACTGTTAAGAGTTCCCAGGAGATAATATGACGATGGTCATATCTTTTTGTCAGGCTCATTTGCACAAAACCACAATCAATACCGCCAGTTCGAATCCCTCCTGGCACAGTTGGAAATGATGAGGGATTACCAAGATGCTACCAATTGCATTGTTCATTTTCAAAGAAAGGACAAAGCGAGAATAAAAAGTGAATTTCATAAGAAATCGATATCGTAGTGTTATTAATTGTCCACGATAAATCCTAGACAAGAAATGTATTTTTATTTAAATTATTAATCTGCAGGAATACATAGGAAATAATAAAACTGTTGGTTCATGGTCATCTCTCAATTTCAAAATATCGTTAAGTTATTAAACGCATAAATCGATTTCTTCAAAATGTTGCACCATTTCTTTGTAAAATTTTTTAATTATTTTGTAATAAATAATTAGTCATATGGATCATGTTTTTAATAATGAAATGACAACTGAATACACTAATAGAAAAATTACTTTCAAAATTGTGAACGGATGGTAACAAAATGATACGGAAACTTTCACGAAAAATCAAAACGGAATGTTCACGGTCTCGTCCACGGGCGTTCATGATTTCATGAACGGTTTTCTTTATTTTTTGGCAATGAAAAGTCTTAAAATATTCGTTAGACGTGCTTAAGGCAACTCCGTCCGGTGGTTCAATGTGCTAAGGCGACTGTTAACGCCTATGGAGCAGACAACTCAGGTTGGAGTCACAGTAGCGGATTTTTTTATTTTTTTTTTTTTATAAATTCGTAACTATTACGTTTTCAGATCATAAACGCAGGTTGTTGTTTTGTCAACGTATGGAGTCACTTTATCGTTATCAGATAGACACCGTATGTTCTCGGTTTGACACCATATGAATGGTGATTTGGAGGAGGTGGGTATTTAAGATTCGGCCCAGCCGAACATACGGCCATATTTAATTCTTCACAATTTGATTTGGTATCTGTTCAGCTAAACTATTTATCATATCTCCCTAGTGTTTTCATCAATCATCTAAGAACTTATTGGAATCTCTTTCTTCATCCCAAAAGGATAAATGGTGGCCTCCGCTTATTTCGTAGACAATAAATATTTCACAAAATTCATGTTTATTTATTTAAAATTTTCACAAGAGTATTACAAATTAAATTTTTCTGAAATTTCATTATGAAATGGTGTTGATATGAGCTTGCATTTTTTTATTTCTTTGGTGTTCTTGCGCCATTGACCTCCAGCTAGCTAGACTCTTGGCAGTAATCTTTGATGGCGCCACTAGGAGGGAGCAGCATCCCGGCAAGCAAAACCAAGTACTATGGTACTGACCATGTACTCAACTTATCATTTTCACTTTGTATGAAAAAAAATAAATACCATCGAAAACAAAGAATCAGCGCAATCTGACAATCTTTACACACAGATGCGTTATGCTCGCACAGCGTGCCTCCGCACAGAGTCTTCCGATTTCGCACAAAGCGTAAAATGTTAATTAAAAAAGTAAAGCGCACATTTGGTGCATGGCATGCGCACACTTTGCAGAATATTAAACCATGGATGCATAGATGGATGGAAGGAGAGCTATGAGAGCACCCGAGCTTGTCAAATGAAATACAATTGACAGGCATTTTTCTTCACTTTACAATCAAAGGACAGCGGGAGGGCATTTGAAGTGGAGTGAAGTATGTGTGAGTTCCATTCACATGGGATGGCGGCGTGTTCTTATTTATGGGGCCCGTCATGTATGCGGTTTCCCTGGAAATGTTCTCCTAAAATAAACACAAAATTCCAACAAACATTATTAGAATTTACAATGAGGCAGAAAACAAAGCCCATTTCATGTTACTCCGTTTGACAAATCAAATACACGAGTATTCCAATCAGGGACTACAACTACGCAACATCATCATTTTTCGTTAGCATGTTATGATGAGTGGAGTTACCCATTTCTAGGAATTGCATGGAATGACAATTGAATTGCAGAGTGACAAAACCATCACAGGCACAGTGGTGCTCAATTATCAGCGATAAAATTTACGGCCTTAGAGATTTGGTTGCCCGGATGTCATCGGATGATTTTAAGCGACTCAAATTGATTGCTATACAGATCTTCGAAATTGAATAAACACTGGAATGCCAATAATCGGTTGGTTGATAACAAGCCAAGATTCTAATGAATCGGCCATATATTCAAGTAGGTTGTAGGGAATTGTCAATGTAGAGAAAAGTCATATCAAGCCAAATTTATATATAACCGATTATCAGATTTGATATCTTGATATACTCAACCGCGAGATTGTTTGCCCGATCTGTGTAAAATTTGGAGCTGTGAATATGGGCCCCATGAAAATGACCATGTAGAAGGGTCGACAGGTTGCGATACTTTGGCATTTGAACTTTTCCTAAGGTAGCGACATCTAGAAAAAGATTCAAGGAATGCCTAGTTTTTCGTAAAGAAATTAGGATCAGTCGACCCAAGCACGTTGTCGGCTAAGCAAAGCAATTCCTTAAAATGGCCGCAAGGAATTCGTGAAGCTGGAAAAAGAGAACGATCCCCGGATGAGCCGCCATCTTCTAAAAGGGGTCGATGTCCCTACTCACAAGTGCTAGAAAAGTTTCCCGGACCAAGTCCTCGACAGCAAGATTTCGGATGGTATCAAAGACGATTTAAGTTAATCACATTTGTAGATCAGAGGTCTATGGATTGCTTTAAAGCTCCTTTGATGGTAATTGGTGAAGTTTAAGAAGGAGTCGCTTTGGAGTTAGTCGAGAAGAGAGGCATACTGGCTAAAACTAGAGCACATGCATTCATACCCTCCTGATCCTGAGTCAATATTAAATAGACTAAAGGTATGTAACCCACATCTCACCGATTGGAAGAGGTGGATGCACCAAGATCATTGAGAGAACATTGCGTCGTTGTTACATCTAGCCCAGACCTAAGGTCGTGTAAGTTACGGCTTTTCTTCTCTGCGAGTATAGCGAATGGTAAAAGGAGATGAAAAGTGGATCAACTAGGACAATAATGTGGAAAAAGCTCATGGTGCGAACGATATGAAGCTAAGCTAATGGTCGCAAAGCCAGGACAGAAGCCATCTAGGTTGTGTGTTTTGTGGATTTGGAAAGGAATCATCCTGAATGATCCGACTCCAACTTTTAATACTATACTTCAAACGTTTAATACTATACTTTTTGCTGACAAGTAAATAGAGAGACGGACGGACAGTTAGTCGGCTCTAAACTATTCTGAATCGTTCATTCTGCGTGGAGTCTATGACCACTTTCATGTAGAAACCCTGATCAAAAGCTCTTGGTCTAATATAATCAGGTATTATAGTCAGTATCCAACTTCCAAAAATCACTTTTCATGGAAATTCTTTTTTTTTATTTGTAGTAGTTGTTCCATTATCTAACCACTGTTTTTCCTTTTCTTCCTGGGATTTTATATTGTATTTGTCGGAGTCTTCTGAACAAGGAACTCCAAATACCTAAGGCAACGATGCGATTCCATGCCACGCGTAAAGTAAAGCGCATCAAAAGACTTCATGGCCCAAGAATGTGACTCCTAATAATGTTTAATTGTACCGGTAGTTTGTTTAACACATCATTTAGCGAAATTGTTACATGACATTAACAACAGTCCATCATCATTGCTTGCGAGCACCTTACCGCCGAAGCATTGCATTGGGCCAAAGCGGTACGTACGATGGATGCATGACAAGCGCACAGCACATCAAATCATAATCCATCATCGTCTGGCTGGCTGGTTGGTTGCCTGGGACGCCAACAGCGCTAATCTGCTAACCGAACTACTACTGCTACTGGTTTCTAGAAAAATTGAAACAAAAACGCCACTCTCTGGGAGATGACTCCAAGTAGTTTCGTGCCACATTTTTTTGGTTTTTGTTTTTGGAAGAGCGTTTTACCAGGTTGGTGATGATTTCGTTGAACAAGCCATAGCCATATTTCACATTAGTTTAGCTGTGTTGTTTTCGACGCTATTTGCAAATTAAAATTTCATTTAACGAAAAGCAAAAAAATGTCATGCATTTCAACAGTTTCCGCACAATTTCTCTTTCCGGTTGGAAAGATGAAAATTTGCAAATTGAATTTATAGCGAAGAGAGTTTTTTGTTTTTTTTTTTTTTTATTTTTATTTGTTGAGTATTTGCAAATACTCCCCAGTCAAATATTCGTGGCTTATCACAAATGGCTCTTTTCATTGCGATTTTTCTTCAATTCCCTTTCCTTCTCGATAGTGCAACACCATTTCCATTTTTCGTAAATTCCAGAAATATGGAGAGCAAGAAAAGATGTTCTTGTCGTTGAAGCAGGAAAATTGAAGAATTGGAAAGGATTTACAGTCAATAGGTTGGCCCTGATTCCGTATGTCTCTGTAGAAGTTAAAAGGACTTCAATAACACAGTCATTGGCAACTAAAGATACAAAACTCGATAACCAACTTATGCAAAAAGTCGATATTTTGTACTTTTGAAATTCGACTAATCCAATTTTACATTTTTTGAAAACCCAATCCAATCGTCTAATTGAACTGTTATGGTGGCTAAACCCGACTAAAAATTTTTGTTAACGAAAACAACATTGTGGAGGAAAAAAATCGAAAGCTGCGCCACCAAAATAATCTCAAAATATGAAACTTTTCGAATTTTAGTAGAAAAGTCGACATCGACAATTTATGATATTTTAAGAGTCTAATTTCAGCTCAAGGAAGCATATGACCAGACTGAATAAGGCGTCAGGCGTACTTCACTCTCGCACCTTTTTGTAGGTTGAGAAGTAAGAGGGAACTGTTTAGTTACCTAGATAGAAGATAGGAGACCAATGATTTTATCTCTCGATGTAGCTGTCTCTTATGATCGCTAACAGATTATAGTCTTATGCGCTTTACAGACTATCAGTTATTCCGGACGACAGTGCTCGTATCGAACATATCCCATATATTGTGCACATTGTAAGTTAAGTCCGAAGGCATAATCAATACTGCTGCATGTATATTGGATCGATAAAACATTTACCGATTATTTAGTCATCGCCGACAAGTCGTATCGATCCGCCACACTGTAAGATTCTTTACAAACACTGACATTCCGGAATAACTGATAGTCTGTAAAGCGCATTACCCACAATGTTGGTGGAGGAATAGCTCCTACTTGCTATCACTCACTGTATTCGGGAATTTCCGTCTCATTTCGGTGTGTTTAGTAAAGAGTGAAGGCTTATCAAACGTCACGATAAGAACCTTAGGATAATTGGACGTGGAAATTATCTTGTCATATATGTGGCGGGGTCCTGGTTAATCTAGGAGTTGGAAATGGTTGCTGTCAACTTGGAGGAAGAAAGTTGCATATTACTACTGGCAATGAAGTCCTTAAATTCCTTGAATTATCTACCTGACGTGACTATGAAGCAACCATCCGTATAGGCGTACATCTGAACATTCAGTACTCCACCTTGAGGCAGGCTTTGCTTATTCCCCGTGAGCGAAGATGTTTCCTCGAAATTCCACATAATTGAGAATGGAGACTGCACAATATCTTCCAAGAGAGAGCTATGAAGTACTCAGATATCTGATATTTTAAGGTCGCTGAAGGTGCAAAAATATAAGACTACAGATACAGAATTCGAAAGTAGACATCTCGAGGTAAAAAAGAGTAATCGAGTTTTAACGGAAAAAGTCGAATTTAATTTAAAAGGAGAATATGATGTCGGAACGTCGACTTATACAATTTTTCCAAAAATCGGTAATTTGATTAATTTTGATTATTATTGTAATCGCTCTCCAATGTGCTTCGACATTCTCGTAGCTAGACCATCTGGGATAATGGCTGTCAATCCTTTAGGGGTCTTTAATGTCTGGAGAACGTTCGCCTGACTGACGGCCATATGGAGGCTATCTGGTCTGAGGGCTGGAAGACTTGCCTTCAGACCAGACTTGGAAGCTTGAATGGTTTCAAATGTTCCACCAGGTGCTCGAACAAGTAATGCGTAATTTTGCCAGTGTCACATCAGCAGCATTATGTGAAGCAGCTACATATGTCCATATTGCCGTATTGCATTTACTTCTAGCCTTTTGAGCCAAAAACAAAATTCCGAAAGGAGCACGATTACAATTTAATAGGGAAGTCATTTTTTGTGTCTTCACAGGAAATTGGAAAGCAGTTTAGTTGGAAGGACTAGGAACTACTAGAGGTATTCAAGGTATCTTCATAATGTATTTGTAGTGTTCAACAAGGTCATAGTACCCTTCTTCTAATATAACTTTGATAATATAACTTTGGCTTTGATGTGTACTTTAATGATTTTCCTCTGGAGTATTAGAAATTGTGTTCATTTTTGTCCATTTCCACTCGAGATGAACTTTATCACCATCGTTTTTCTTACTACATCGCAATATTGTTGCTCATTAGCAAATGGTCGATTGTCGATGGAAAACACTCTCACAATATTGCACTTTCTTCCTTCCCAGACAGTTGGATTCATGTTTTACTTGTCGATAGATAGCCAATGACAGGGAGAGGTAAATAAGTGCTGGTATCTTTGCACTTGCCCTGGTGGCCATTCCCATTTTGGCGGCTGTTATCAATCAATTTTCAAAATTAATTAAGTGCACCATAGAAAATTGGAATTGATAAACTCAGAGTATTTTACATTTTATGGCTACCGGTATGAATTTTCCCAGCTATGTAGTAGATTTCGTGGTGCATTTGCATGGCCACTGTTATGTTATGGAGTCTGGAGGGGATATCTGCATTTCTGTCACTAGGCAATTTATATGGAGGCAGTTTTGCTGATAATTCGATTTTTATTTGTTTGCTAGGGGGAAGGCAATTAATAAATTTTACCTTTCGACCACACATGATTGGTTTTCTCACACGTCGTGCATTCGATTTCAATTGCCAACGAAAATGTAGTGCAGCAAGATGAATCTAGGTCGGATATGGCCTGTAGGTCTATATCTGACAGCTTTGTTAATTAGCCCAAATGATATGACAAGGTGAAAACGAAAAATTGAATATGGCATTGTATGCTGGAGACTGTTGACTAAAGGAATAAGATGGCATTGAATGTTATTAAATGTATAGGAATGTTTTACATATTTATATGAATTAAAAGTTTTCGGGAATAATTGAAACGTTTGAAGGCTGTAATTTGTCTAATGACGATTTCGCTTGGAATGAACGTTGCAACATTTTTTTTTATTTTCGTCTATGGATTAAACCCTTACAGACTAACAGTAATATATTACATTATATACATATCGTTTGATTATATATTCTTCAAATTCTTCAAATTGATTGCAAAATATGAAGGACACTGTCATAGATTTTGGGTCCTGCATTCCTCACAATCTTATGAATTAACAATAACTTTGCAAAGACATTATCAGTTGGGTGAAAATATAAGAAGGGAAAAATCAGTGTAATACCAAGGCAACCCATTTTTAGCGAAACCAAATCGACCTAAGATATTTTCACCCCATATTGTCAATTCACAAATCGTTTCGGCAATTTGTTTGCTTCCATACTAAGCGCTTCGGCAGTTAGCTTGATTCCACTTGTAGCTTCGGCAACTAACTTGTAGATTTCTTTACAAACCCTACCGACCTGTATCCTAATTTAAAACCTTTGAGTAAAACTTGTTTCTTTAATTTTAGGATTTGTATCCTTTAAATGTGCGTCTATCTGTTTAATTTGCATGTCTTTGACCTAAATGGAATTTTCCTCAAAGTAAAGAAAAAACGTTTGAATTAAAGATATAATATTTAAACTGACTGAAATGGGATTTTGGATTAAAAATAACCTTGACCTTTCCACAAAAAAAAAAATCTTTCATTTTTAAGTCAAATCACTTAATTGTAAGGACAATACGACTTCATTGAAAAGTTTATCGACTTTTGGACAAGGAAAAAAGCTTTATATTAGAGAATTGCGTCGTCTATGCTAAGCAAAATTTGCATTCGTATTTTAAGGACATGAAATTTTTGGCCTCACGACAATATTTTTTTTTGTGTAAATAAAGTTAATTGGACCTGTGTATCTTAAAATTATGCCTTGGTATATTTCTGCAGCTATAGTCTTATGCTATTGGTTTTCACTCATTTGGCAGCCATGCAATCTTCCTTATAACTCCTTAAATTGTGCCGGTGGTTCCAGCGACCTTTGTATCGAAAAAATTTGGCATCATTTTCCTATAAATATTGCCAAATAGGTTTTTATTTGTGTTATTTCTTCCATATAAATAAATCTCATTTTGCTGATGTGAACACTACGGATTATCATCAAACTCGAATTTGTTCAAATAACAGCTTCTATTCTCTGCAGTAGATAAGAAAGCAAATTTATATGATTTGTGTTTATTTTCTCTGCCCTGGAGTATGTATCCATCATTACAACCATGTTCTGGCTATTTGAAAAGGACAAAGTTTTTCTGTATTCTCCAAGGATAAAAGAAAATATTTACAAATAAAACTTTTTTATTTAAGAAAAACAGCAAAAAATGCAAGCTCGGCATTTTGACCAAATTATTTTCAGTGTTTACTTATATACTAACTAAACACAATAGCATCCTTACAAACACTCTTAAGGATATGAGGGATGGCTAGCAAGATTTACATGCCTTCTTATCATCACAGATCCCCCAAAAAACATGTCTATTATGATATAATATTCAAGTCCTTTTTCGACAAATATTATTATTGTTGAAACCAAGATGTCTCAAAGATTAGAGAAATTATGAATTATCCTTGAGAGCAACAAAACGCCTTCCCTTTATACCAAAATATTTCCCAAAAGGGGTAGTTGGTGGGTTGGTTTATTTATTTTGTCCTTCTCGTCGATTGTTATTCAAGTGTATAGAAGCTCAAAAGCCAACGATGGTAATGGAGGGATGACTGTTGCAATTTTTGTTGCCTTCAAGTTATAAGGATCTCTTAACGGACATCGCCCCATTGAAACATATAACAAACCACAAAATTCGGCTATCATGCAGAGCTCATAATTTGACGAACTTACAAAACAAACTTGAAAAGCCCTAAAATACAGACATATTCTACTGCCCCATATATCCAACAGCATCGGCATTTCGTTTTATCCTAAAAAGCATTTAAAGGCAGTAGCTTTTGCTATTCGTTAAAAGTAAAAATAAAATTGTACTTGGCCAAGAGCCAAGATAAATTTTGTTTTGCCATGGCCAATGTGTATATTATTTGGGGGAAAAATTATTTTATATAAAACAAATTTTAAGAGTCTATTAGAGCAGATATTTAATAGAAGAAACGCATACATTGGGAAAATAACGTAGCATGTAGTAAATTTATTCAACTTTTAGATTGACAGAATATGGGAACGGCTTCTTGGGCATAACATTCATAAAAATTCGTAGACTATCCCTACAACCTCAAAAAAAATCGCATATACCCCAAACACATTTTGCTTCAAGCATATATATATTTCCAGGATTGGTGCAAACAAAATATTGTTTGTATTGTTCAAACATATTATGTTTCACCTTAGGGCATACACTGGTAGTAAAAAATTTTAATGAAATTTTCTTTTTAAGGCGCCAATTGGTAACTTCCATTATTTTACTTGCAGCATACTCTCTAGGTCTCTCTTTCTAAACACATATATGCGTATAGGCTATTTCCAAATTAATATATGTTTGCATCTAAGCATATTATATTTACAAACATTTTATGTCCCAAACATAATATGTTCTAACATATTAACATATATGTCCCAAATATGTTATGCTAGTTTATGAACATTATATGCTTACAAAATTTGAGTTCCAAACATAAAATTTTTACACCCAAACATACGAAAAACAGTATTTTTCGTCCGTGTCAAACCCAAAAATAATGAAGATATTTGTCCACATTTTGCAATTATACACCCTCAAAAAAATCGCATCTGTAACATACACTCCCAAACATATTCTGTTTCCATCATACACACAAAGAAAAGAAAACGTGTACCGAAAACGTTTCTCTTTTGTTAAAGTTTTTTGAATTGCTTTGAAAATTGTACACTTTTATCACCAAAAAAAGTCGTTTGTTACAAAATTTTTATTTTTTCAATAAAAAAGTTATTTTTGAACCAACAACACAGTCCATTTCGTTTATATCAAGCACTGTTCTTTTCTGACTTTAAGTGTTTAATAAGATACATTTTACAGTTCATAGTAAAAATGTTTTGGCCAAACAGTCAGCTGCAACAACGGCTGTGCGGTTGCGCGAGGTATCGCTGTGGTCGGAAAAAATGTACGGTCATAGTTCGGTCCTCAAAGTAATGCCAGATGTGCCTAACGTAGTGGATTACACCCTGGCAAAACCACTTTTCGACAAAAAGTTTGAAACTCTAATACCCAACAGTGAGGCGTGGTGTACACAGACCCCGGGGAATAGAAGATATATAGATTTCTATACTGATGGCTCCAAATTGAATGGACAAGTGGGGTTCGGAGTATTTTCTAAAGATCTGGAAATTCGAATAGCGAAAAGATTACCTAATCACTGTAGTGTTTTTCAGGCTGAAATATTGGCAATAAGAGAGGTGGTGAATTGGCTGAGAAGTAATGTTCCAACAAATATTGGCATTAATATATACTCAGACAGTCAACCTGCAATAAAATCCTTGGACTCTGTGTTCCTTAACTCAAAAACGGCCATAGACTGCCGCAAATCTCTCAACGAGATGGCTGAGCAGTACAATATTCACCTAATATGGGTGCCTGGTCATAGGAACATACCGGGGAACTGTGAAGCAGATGTGTTAGCAAGGCTAGGAACTACCTTACATATTCCAGGGGAACTAGAATCTGTTGGTATGCCTCTGGCCACCTGCAAGCTCTTACTGCGTGAGAAGGCTGTTACGATGGCCAATATTCGATGGGAAAATTGCAAGGGTTGTAACGATACCAAGCAAATATGGCCCCATTTAAACTTAAACCGCACACTAGATATGCTAGTGTTCTCAAGGCGTCAGATAGCACTCCTAATATCTGCTATAACGGGTCGCTGCCTGATAGGCGAATTTGCAAAAGCTATAGGTGCGAAGTATAATGACTATTGTATAAGCTGTCATGACGTGGAGGAAAAGGAATCAATTAAACACCTCTTGTGTGAGTGTCCTGCTTTTTGTGTAAGGCGTAAGCGAATTTTAGGAGCACATAGCTTTAGATTACTGGCTGACCTGGAAAACGTTAACTTAAGCAGTTTGTTAATGTTTTTGGAGCAATCTGGTTGGTTCCACAAAAGTAAATAATGGAGAAGGTTCAGTGGTTAAGACTAGAAGTGCCCATATGTAATAGGTACTTTTAGTTAAATGTGGTATCACAATGGACTGAATAGTCTAAGTGAGCCTGAAATTTAATCGGGCTGCCACTTTAACCTAACCTAACCTAGTAAAAATGAAATATAGTAGAATGTAATGTTGAAAATTTTTTCGGAATCTTCCGCCCCTATCTGCAATATATGTAAAAAAACCAACTAAATGTATTTTTCTGTTAAATAAAGTTTGTTTAATCGGCTCGTGGGCGCCGCAAGCTATGCTATATAAATATAACTTATATGGGTAATTGTCTATTGATGACAATAACGGCTACATAGCTCAGTGGATAGTGTGTTGGCTTACAAATTGCATGATCCGCGGTTCGATTCTCCGTCCAGGCGAAAGGTAAAAAAATTAAACATTTATAAAATCGTATAATTTCTTCTACATTTACAGAAAAAAGGTGCCAAGAACTAAAAAACATCGTGGAAGTGAGAAAGATGTGAGGCAAAATGCAATCAGCCCGAAAAAAATGTTTTTTTTTGGATTAGTCTTTATGAAATTATTTTTACATCCTGGAAAAGAATAAACGTTTATCACAAAAAGTATATACTTTTCTTCCAAATACACTTCCTTTCAGCGAAAAGCAAATGGAAAACGAACTTTGTTTGTCTAAAATTTCGTTTGGGAGGAAACAATTATTTTTTTGCGTGTATATATTTTCATGATTGGATTTTGTTTATATTATTCAAATTTTGTTTATATTATATTATTCAAATATGATAGAAAAAAACATTTAATGAAATTTTCTTTGTATGTATATATTTTTAATGCGCCAATTGGTTACTTCAATTTTTTTACTTGCAGCATACTCTCTCGGCCTCTCTTTCTAAACACATACAGCCGACTCTCGATAATTTGATTATTTGAAGTCTTTTACCGGTCCCTTGAAAAAACTCGATAAATTGAAAAAACAGTACGAGTTTTACACTTTGATAATTTGAAGCCGTAGAAATGGCATTTTTCTTGCCAACATTCTATAATTGACGTGAAAAAGAAAAAAAAAACGCAAAATCTTATTGTTTTTGGATTACGTGCATAATAACGATGAGGTCTGGAAAAATGTCAACCCTAAGACTCTTACACCCTCAAAAAAAATCGCTTCTTTAACATATGTTCCAAACATATTTTGCAGTAAGCACATATATTATTGGATACTGCCGAAATATTAATATGTTTGTTTTATGTGAACATATTATATGTTTGGAAGCATTTTGAGCCCAAAAATAGTATATGCTTGGAAGAATTTTTCACAAAGACGATTGTGCTCATTCCCTAACATACTCGTAATTTTCACTTCCACGAAATTTTTTAGTTCTTGGCACCTTTTTCTGTAATACAAATAATGTTGAAGAGATTATTCACTTTTATAATTTTTTTAAATTTTACCTTTCGCCTGCACGGAGAATCGAACCGAGGACCATACAGTTTGTAAGCCAACACACTATCCACTGGGCTATGTAGCTGTTATAGTCACCAGTAGATAATTATCGTTATAAGTTACATTTATATAGCATAGTTTGCAGCGCCCACGAGCCCATGCAAACATAACATTATTTAACAGAAACATACATTTGGTTGCCATGTGGAGCAGTGGTTAGCATGTCTGCCTTGCATGCAAAGGGTCGTGGGTTCAATCCCTGCTCCTACCGAACACTTTTTTTTAATTTACACATTTATATTTATACTATATTAAATTTTTATAATATAACTTCGAAATGTGGGTTATTAAAGATTAATAGTCAGTAACAGTGCTTGATATAAACGAAATTGACTGATTTTTGGATAAAATATTATTTTTTTTATTGCAAAAATAACAATTTTGTAACAAAAACAGTTTTTGTTTTTCTTTAATAATTCATTTTAAAGAAAAAAACTTTTTAAATTGTTTTAGCTGCAAAACTCGAACTTAATGCCCGCTTTTATATTTGAAGGTGTCCGTCAACTCCTCGTGGACTACTTATTAATAAAGAGGAACTAAACTTTGTTTTTATACATTTTACTGTGTAATTTTTCACTATTTCCTCCTTATTTTATTTTACTGTCCCAACTCTAAAATGAGTATAGTGCCCTTTCGTTATTTTTATGAAGACCCCTGATTTCTTTTAACGAACCAAGAAAAAAATTGTGCCCATAATGCCAAAATGATAAACAAAACACATGTCCACACATACATAAAATGTTGCTCTCAAGGCGAAAACATAAGCTGTTTGTTTTTCAAATGTATATTCTCTTGGTTCCGAATGTCTATTCTCTTTATTCAAATTCAATAATATTTAGACTTAAGCATATCAAATGTTTGGCCTTATCATAAAACAGTTTTCCGAAACAACATACAAGCGGTTTCACAGAAATTGTTCTCTTTTGATTCTTTCGCTGTGTTATGTTGATATCTTTCGTCAACTCTCCCGGTTTCCATCTCTATTTCTTTCTCTATACTCTCTCTCTCTCTCTCTGTCGCTCTCTGAATGAAATATCACAACATATATATGTTTACTCGAAATTTGTAAATTTATATATGTTTACATTCACACATATTATTTTTATGAAACATTCATTCCCCAAACATAATATATTCTAACATATTAACATATGTGTCCCAAACATTTAGTGTTAGTTTAGGAACATTACATGTTTGCTCTTAAATATATTGTGTTTAAAAATTGTGCCCGAAACACATTTTGTTTATATCGGAACATATGAAAAACATATTTTTCTAACAGTGTAAAAACTGTTTCAAAAAGAGCGGGTTTAGACAAACAGACAATGAGCCATAGTTATCAGAATTATCAATATTTTCGAGTACGGACCCTGGGTGGGGACTTCTACCTAACTGTGGAGATTTAACTTTTGAGGACTTTGTCCAAGCTGATACTGACATCCATGTTTATGGAGTTCTTACTGATGCTGAACTTTTAGATTTGGATAAAAACAAGGAGGAAAATGAAGAAGACCAACGGCTGAATCCAGTCACATTGAGCGAGGCAAGGAAATCTATTAATAGCCTACGCTCCTTAGAACTGATACAAGTGACGAATTCTATTAAGCACTCATAACAATAGGAAATTCATTAGATAATGACAGAACGCTAACTTAGAAGAAATTAACACATTTTTTTTTTTCAAAATAATATGATGTAAAACTAATTTTCCTGATTTATTAATACTCTTGCTTATTTGAACTTTTTCTCCGTTATCTTCTCTCGATAATTTGAACTCTTATTATTTTGAAACACTTGGTAGTTTGAACATTTTCTCTTTTCCCTTGAATTTCAAATTGTTGAGTGTCGACTGTATATGTTTATAGGCAATTTCTAAATTAATATATGTTTTCATCCAAACATATAGTTGACTGTAGAAACAATAAGCATTGTTCGACTGTTCACCACTTAGGTGAATTCTAACAAATTAGCTTTCTAAAAATAAATTTCGTGTTGTTGCATTACTGTGTAACAAAACGAAATAAAAATAAGATTAAGGACTTGTAAGTTATATGAAAAGATGATGTACAGTGGGAGAAAAGATGATTCAATTTGTAAGAGGAAATTTCCCAAATGTTTTCTCCATAAGGAGTTAGCATAAAGGGCCCAAAATTGAGTTATCTCTCCCAGCCAGATCTATACTAAAGGCTGTGGAAAGGTTCATTCGCCCGAATCGAAACATGTACAGTCCAGGCGTGTATAGATTGGTATCTGGCGTTTTATTTTCAATGGCTCTATTGACCATGTTCCTTAATCTATATCTGTCCATAAAGCTCGAAGAATAATTGTATAATTAGACAAACATATTATATTTAAAAGAATGTTATGTCCCAAACATAATATGTTCTAACATGTTAACATATATGTGGCAAACATGTTATGCTTGTTTATGAACATTAAACAATTGGATTCCAAACATATAAGTTTTACATCGAATCCTGCAAAAAACTGTCGTTTTCGTCCGTGTATGTTTACTGTTTATTTTAATTCTGAAAAATATGTTTCACTATGAGTCTTTTAAAATTTGAAGATAATGTTTGAGAAACTAATGTTTCTTGTGAAATTGGTAAACTTTTTTCATAGTTTTTTTGTTGAAAATAAATTGACTAGCACACATCCGAGTTCTAAATAATGCTTTGGCCCATCATGAAATGACAACGAATCCTTCATAAATTTCCCAAGTGTATTTCTTCCTTGACCCAGTCTGTCTTCAATTTCCGTATATTCGAAAGAAATAGAGAAAAACATAAAGTTTGTAAAGTTAATTCTGTTCGACTTGCCATTAATGTGAAGATCCTTGTGCTGCTCCTGACTGACATCACTTGTTAATGTGCTCTAATAAACATCAAACCTAACATGGCAGGTCTCCTAATTTACAAAGGCCATACTAGAGATTGCTATGTTGTGCATGTGTGAGTTCTCTGGCGAAGGCACTTTTTATGGTCCCTCATGATAGTCCCAACATTGGAGAACACAACATAACTTTTAGTATTTTATAGGGCCTGTTCCATCACACATAGCCATAGTCATAATGAAGCCCACGTTCTGTAAGTTCTTTGGTTTGCCAACTATAATGGATTTAGCTAAAAAGTTAAGTAAGGATATGAACTAAAAGCATTTAGTTTTAGTTTTAATTTTTTTTTTTCGCAGCGAAACAAAAAACATTATAAAAAGTCCTTGTCACTTAAGCCCGTATATGGAGGAACAGGTGAGAGTACTGGTGTAGAAAGTTGTCTGCCACAATTTGTTAGGCAAATTGCAGGCAGTTGTATCAGAGTGAATGAATTTAGTCATCTAATGATACTCAAGGTGCAAAGTGGAAATGGAGACCATAGAAATGTCTCTATGCTACCAAGGATTTTTGTCCTATCTGTTTTGTAGAAGAACCTCCATCATAAATAATAATTTGATGTCACTGGGTCGGAGAGGTGAATGGGTAGGGGAATACATGGCATCTTCCTCGACCTAAACCTGCAAGCTATGTGTGACATTGTGAAAATTCCATTTTCCATGATGCCAGGCAAAGATTCATCCATGATGCCATAACTAAATGCAATAACCTGCAGTGTTTTATCCTACATTACGAGAGTGAAAATTGAATATATCATCAACCATCCAGCTGTATGAGCTCACAGCGAGTTGGAACACCATAATCAGTACAAGGCTTTAGCACCAGTATGGGCCTGGGTTGGTTGTTTTTCTATAGGCTCCATAGACTTTCATGTGAGATACGATAA
The DNA here is from genome assembly GCF_050003625.1 of Haematobia irritans. NCBI lineage: Eukaryota > Metazoa > Arthropoda > Insecta > Diptera > Muscidae > Haematobia > Haematobia irritans. The sequence continues at coordinate 58,028,793 of NC_134399.1, read as the reverse complement.
CACTCATTCCACTTGGTAAACCACTGACAGGGCATCATCATTAGAGTGACGAATCAGCTTCAGTATATAGGAGCTTAGTCAGTATCAACACCAGTCACTTGCTCATATAGTCATCCTAGATGTCATCATCTTCAGACACCATATGCCTACTCATACTCCCTTCCCTTAACTCCTCAATGAAACGTTGCCATCTGTTTAACAACAATGTTGCTCGCTTTTATAAATTCCTTGAAGTAATGATTGCGGCAGTTAGTAAAGGAGTGGGAGTACAAAAACGTCGCTTACTTTAAATAGGGAATATTTAATCCCGTCTCATCCTTTTTCGACATTGTATGGATCCTTATGGTAACGATATCCCATTGAATGGAATATGATTTCCGCAATTTCCGCAAGGACTCTTTGGTCCTATTATTTTCTGAGAGATCCATGGCAGTGAAATATTTAAGATATTCTTAGTTGTTTGGATGTGCTTTTCGCTACAAATTTTCATACGTCTCATTAGTAAGAAGCATATTAATAGACAATTCCGGTGAAAGAGTTCTTAATGAGAACTTAATACCGCCCTTTAGAGAAAAAAGGATTAGATGTTAACCATCTCCAGAATGCGAGACCAGGATCCAGAGTTGTGACGTGGAATCGCAGGCGATAGGTTAGGTTAGGTATAGTGGCAGCCCGATATTTCAGGCTCACTTAGACTATTCAGTCCAGTGAACTTCTCTCTTATCACTGAGTGCTGCCCGATTCTATGTTAAGCTCAATGACAAGGGACCTCCTTTTTATAGCCGAGTCCAAACGGCGTTCCACATTGCAGTGAAACCACTTAGAGAAGCTTTGAAACCCTCAGAAATGTCACCAGCATTACTGAGATGGGATATCCACCGCTGAAAAACTTTTTGGTGTATGCAAGGCGGGCATGCTAACAATTGCACCACGGTGGCGATATTTCATGTGGTATGTGATAACCCTAGCCGACATTAGCCCCATATATAGAGCGTCAGTCCACATCAGCTTTTGGTAGTTTATTATTCATCACAACCACTTAACCATGTTTGTTGGGTAATGCAATTGAATAAATGTTTATGGATCCCATTTATTTTCGGTAATCGAAGTTTGTTTTTCGTTTCGTTGTTGTTGTAACAGTTTAAATGTAATTTCATCCAATTTGTTCCATGCTTTGGTACTTCAGTTGGTGCGTCCAGAGTGATCTGGTGGTGAGTCGGGTAGGTTTAGCTGCGCAAGCAAACAGGTGACGAGTGTCATGTGGCCCTTGGTTACAGATGGGATACACGTCAGCTACGCTGCTATCAATCACTGATAGTTAGGAATTGAGGCGGCTGCACTTGCCTGATCTTAATTGGGCTAAAACCACCCTAGTCTGCCTTGGGAGGTCTCTTTCCTCCGGTGCTATGGGCGGCGGTTTTTTTCGTTTCGTGTTTTATTTTACTGTCATTCAGTGACGCAACTCATTTTTGGCTCAGTGCAGAATTGTCAATTTTAGAGTGAAGATCAGCTAGAAACATTGCAAAGACTATCCACACTGAAAGAAGAATTTTCTTTTCTGAGGAACGAAATTTCAGACAAGCAAAGTTTTCTTTTGACGCTAAAAAATTTTCTTTAGAGACAAATAAAATAGATTACAGACAATCGTTGAATCATTTATTAAAAATTCGAGTTTATCTGCCCTACAAGAAAATACTTTATAAGAAAGCGGAATTTAGTTTGTCTAAATTTTCGTTCCTGAGGAAAGTATTTTTTCTTTGGGTGCATACACTGTTAGAAAAATATGTTTTTCATATGTTCCGATATAAACAAAATGTGTTTCGGGCACGATTTTAAACCACAATATATTTAAGTGCGAACATGTAATTTTCCTAAACTAACACTAAATGTTTGGGACATCTATGTTAATATGTTAGAATATATTATGTTTGGGGCATGAATGTTTCATAAAAATCATATGTGTGAATACAAACATATATAAATTTACAAATTTCAACTAAACATACATATGTTGTGATATTTTATTCAAAGCGACAGAGAGAGTATAGAGAGAAATAGAGATGGAAACCGGGAGAGTTGACGAAAGATATCAATATAACACAGCAAAAGAGTCAAAAGAGAACAATTTCTGTGAAACCGCTTGTATGTTGTTTCGGAAAACTGTTTTATGATAAGGCCAAAAATTTGATATGTTTAAGTCTAAATATTATTTAATTTGAATAAAGAGAATATACATTCTGAACCAAGAGAATAGACATTTGAAAAACAAACAGCTTATGTTTTCGCCTTGAGAGCAGCATTTTATGTATGTGTGGACATGTGTTTTGTTTATCATTTTGGCATTATTTTTTTCTTGGTTCGTTGAAAGAAATCAGGGGTCTTCATAAAAATAACGAAATGGCACTATACTCTTTTTAGAGTTGGGACGGTAAAATGAAATATGGAGGAAATAGTGAAAAATTACACAGTAAAATGTAAAAAAAACAAAGTTTAGTTTCTCTTTATTAAAAAGTAGTCCACGAGGAGTTGACGGACACCATCAAATATAAAAGCGGGCATTAAGTTCGACTTTTACAGCTAAAACAATTTAAAAAGTTTATTTTCTTTAAAATGAATTATTAAAGAAAAATAAAAGGAATTTTAGATCGATGGTGTTAAATGCTAGTAAAAAACTGTTCACTCCTAAATAAATTTATGTTTATATTATAAAATTATGTATGTATGTTTATACTCGACTCCACGTTCTTCTTTTGTTAGTTTTTGAATTCCTTCCAAATTTTAAAGTTTTGTACGAAAACAGTTTTTTATTACAAGATTGTTATTTTTGCAATAAAAAATAATATTTTATCCAAAAATCATTCAATTTCGTTTATATCAAGCACTGTTACTGACTATAAATCTTTAATAACGCACATTTCGATGTTTCATTTAAAAAAATTAATATAGTATAAATATAAATGTGTAAATTAAAAAAAAAAAAAAAAAAAAAAAAAAAATGTTCGGTCGGAGCAGGGATTGAACCCACGACCCTTTGCATGCAAGGCAGACATGCTAACCACTGCTCCACGTGGCAAACAAATGTATGTTTCTGTTAAATAATGTTATGTTTGCATAGGCTCGTGGGCGCTGCAAACTATGCTATATAAATGTAACTTAAAACGATAATTATCTACTGGTGACTATAACAGCTACGTAGCCCAGTGGATAGTGTGTTGGCTTACAAACTGTATGGTCCTCGGTTCGATTCTCCGTGCAGGCGAAAGGTAAAATTTAAAAAAATTTATAAAAGTGAATAATTTCTTCAACATTATTTGTATTACAGAGAAAGGTGCCAATAACTAAAAAATTTCGTGGAAGTGAAAATTACGAGTATGTTAGGGAATGAGCACAATCGTGTTTGGGAAAAATTCTTCCAAGCATATAATATTTTTGGCTCAAAATGCTTCCAAACATATAATATGTTCACATAAAACAAACATATTAATGTTTCGGCAGTATGCAATAATATATGTGCTTCCTGCAAAATATGTTTGGAACATATGTTAAAGAAGCGATTTTTTTTGAGGGTGTACATGCTGAAAAAGTCGCAGTTGATGCAGTCACAGTGGGAATGGTAGCGCTACCGTGAGATGATATCCAATTTTTTTTGCCAAAAATACGAGAGCTTGACTTGCATGACATTTGAACATTTTACTTTACGTTCGGGACCGATCAATTGGCCACATAAATGGTTCGATTTTACGCCTAAAAACTATTTTTGTGGGGCTATGTTAAAGCTCGTTTTATACAGACAAGCTCGCTTATATTGACGAATTGGAAGGTAACATTGAGTTATTTATTCGTGAGATGCCGGCCGAAATGTTGGCATGATAATGCCAAAATTGGACTAAGCGAATATACTAGCACTGGCTTGAAATTATCTTCAAAAATTAAATTATATGGACCGTGCTATCGGTTGAAATAAAGATTTCAGCGTTTTGTAAATGATTGATATTTAAATATCACAAGGGCTGAATAGTCTAAGTGAGCCTGAAATTTAATCGGGTTGCCAATTTAACCTTTTTTTATTTTCCTATAGCTCTTAAAAATTTTATGACATCAACTTTACTCGAATGTGAACTCGTGCCGGAGTTCTTCCGGTGCCAAAGATAAGGTCATCTCAGCCCAAAACTTTCGGCTCTCTCGAAGGTTTTGGAGAGTCTAATTGATGAAAAGGTGAAATCTTGCCTTAATGAGAGGAGACTGTTGTCGGTTTATCAATCTGGATTACGGAAAGGTTGTAGTACGACAACGTTAATGGCAGATTTGGTTGATGGGATCAAGGAATTGATTGGTGGGAGGAATATCTTTGTCTTAATTAATTTGGACTTTAGTAGGGCCTTTGACCGAATAAGTCATATGGTTCATTTGAACAAACTCGTATATGAAAAGTTTAATTTCTCGCCTTCAACCTGTTTCTTATTGAAGTCATTTTTGAATTATAGAACTCAGTTTGTGCAGTGTGGTGGTGATGTTTCAAATATGTATGATGTCTACCGTGGAGTACCGTAAGGATCAATTTTAGGTTCTCTCCTTTTTTATTTATTTTAGTTTCGTTGACGGCAAACTCATGTGTGTCTAGCATAGCTTCAAGATAAGCCTATCTCTTATGAAGATTATAGGCCACAGGGGTCTAACTTTCAGTCGTGGAAAATTGTGGGAAAATTGACACACATATTGTACGAATTGAGGTTTATTCGGATGCTCTTTAGGTACGCTTGATCGCCTCCGAATACTACTTAATAGGATTGTTCGTTAGTATGTTTATGGTTTGAGTTACAACGACTACGTCAATTCTTATGTATTGCAGTTTCAGGGATGTAGTTTTGGGAATATGGTTCATTTGAGAGTACTTTTATTGTTCTATAAGGTTATTGAGCAAGATAATCCACCATATATGGCCTCGAATTTAGGTTTGGATGTTCAGTTAGGACTGATTCATTTCAGCTGCCTCAGTATCGTTCTTTAACTACGAGTATGTAGCGATAATTTCGTGTCCGGGCAATACGATTATGGAATTCGGTGGTACCATAGGCTAATGCAGTGCAGTTTTGCAGTGTTTTTGATGACCTACTTGGATTTTAATTCTATGAATATATAATTTCGTCATCCATTTTCATGCCAGTGGCACTTTAGAATAAGCATTAGTATAAAAGTTTGTACTTCTTATTCTTTGAAGTATTTTTATGTTAGTTGTGCCCATATATTAAATTGCGTAATCGATTAGGCCAAATACGGCTCACAGATTATAGAATGATATAAATAAATGAAAAATTCATCCTTTATATGGATACATACAAACTTCAGTATAGAAATATTTCAAGGAAGCCAGCAAAAACTGGGTAACCACATCTCATTACAATTGCCATTACCGGGAGTAAAGCTACCATTATACGTTGCATTACATTGCGATGAATTATAATGACTAACTGGTAATGATAATAATACATACTTCTCGTTAATTTTCAACTTGTTATTCTCAAATTTTTATGCAGTTGGCTATTAATAAAAAAAGGGAATTTGAAATCCATTTTAGTAGATTTCGAACATAATTTGAATTAGGTATATTATAACGTAATTCACAAATCCAACTCCCTTAAACAACTTACATTTATTTCTATTTTAAGTGTGAAATTAATTTGCGTATAATCTTATTTAGATTACACGTAAATTATTTATAATTTATTTATAATGTTATATTTTTGTTTATTTCTACGTTTATATTCACCCAGCAAAAAAATTTGGAAGTTCTTCCAAAGGCACAACTTTAAAAGCACTTCCAGAAGATGCACTCCCAATGATGTTCTTTATATTAACTACCCAGGAAGATCTTTTAATTAAATTTTTTATAACTTGGTTTTGCATACTTTTAATGGTTAATTTTAACTTTTTTTGTTTCAAATAGGTTAAAAACAGAGTAAGAATTCATAAAATGGTAGAAATCATTTAAATTTTGTAGAAAAAAATCCGAATTCCAATCTGAAAAAAATTGTGAATTTTTGGAAATATTTGTAGTCAAACGTTTCCGACAAGCGTTAGAATCCATTAAAATTATAAAAAAAAAATTATAAAAAATATTTATTTGACAAAATATTACAGAATTTTTAAATTTACATCCAAAACATTGAATTCGGATCACACCTAAAGAAGTGATGCAAATTCAGTGCAACGACTGTTGAAATGGAGGACTTCCGTCCTATGACAAGCCCATGTTAAATTCATCGCTTCTGCGTCAATTTTGCACTACTTCCGGATCCAAAAAGAACATTTTCAATACTTTTTTGGCGACGCTTTTTTGCTGGGCAAGTAATGTTCATATTACAGCATTGTAATCGGCGAGAGAAGTCAATATGTTCGAGATTTGGTTGCCTGAGACAATAAGTGTCTATTTTGCAAGCTTTGGTATATGTACGAATAAGTGATTACATATTAGGTGATTATATGCTTTAAAATCACTACTTATGCCTGGGGAAGCACTAAGGTATGCCTGGGGAGAAGTACTTTCCTTCTAGCACATGCGTATGTAAATGTAATCCGGAGCGATGTCTGCGAGCGATAAGTGGTTACTATTTTTTAACCATTTAACTACCGAAATAAACCTAATGTTACAAACTTAAATTTTTCTTCTGGGTTTACTTGTATTAACAGCACGTAGAATAAAAATTGTAATTCTGAGGACCTACCTCAATTACTTCAAGAGCTATATGAGTCGGTAGTGAAAGGGTTAAATAGGTTTACCAACAAGATTACCGGGTAATAAGAGTTTTTGCCGGGAAGAACAATAAGTGAATGAGATCACTTAAGTAATCGAATCAATTTATGCCTTCTTCTTCTTCGAATTGTTAAAAATAAATTTCTTCCTCGAAAATCCCCAAAAAGGGGGCGAACATATATATCACCAGAAGAGTTTAACTACCAATGTCAATGGCCATAAAAATGTATTTATTTATTTAATTTAATTTATTTATTTGTATATTTCTACACAGCAAGACAATGTCTTATAATTATAGTGCAGATTTCAATAGTTGAAATAATATCCATCTTAATTAGGATTACAATAATTCATATTATGGGAAATTTTATAAAAAAAAAATTGAGGAAAAACATTTCTTTTAAATATTAATAATTTATATAATAAATAATTTTTGAAAAGTAATATGTTATTAGTATTTATAATAATATCGAAGAAAAATTTAACATTTAATTGCAAAGACGTGATAGTATGTAAATAGAAGTTTATGAAGGACAAGATAGATCTAAATTAATTCCGATACAATTGTAGTATTCGCTTTTTAAAAATAAAGGGGTTGCTGATGCCTTGTATGTTGCTCGGTAATGTGTTCCAAAGACGTATTGTACTGATAAAGAAATGCCTAGATGTGCGACCCGTTGTCGCCTATTCAGTCCATACACATAACGGATGATGCTATTGAAGGCAACATTTAACCTCCGTAGACTCCCCGAGTCACAATTAGCAAAAAGTTCACAGCCATAAATCAGTCCTGGTACTAGTAAAGTTTTCGCCAAGAGAATTCGTATGTTCAGTGGCGTATAGGAATGGCTAAACCACAGCGCTCTTAACCTAGCATAAGTCTGGCCCGCAGCAGAATTGACATGATCTGTCCAACTAAGTGAACTATTGAAAATTACTCCTAAATTATTCGCTCTGGTGACAACATCTACCTTCTGACCATTTATAATAATATCCGGCGCATGTGGGTGGAAATGCTTGTTCCTGTGTATTATAAGGCATTTCGATTTAGTAGGGTTCAGCAATAATCCGTTAGCCTTCGCCCAATTAAATACACGGTTAAGATCATAGTTAAGCCTCTCTACAGTGTCCCTGATACTGTCAACATTGCCGCTCAGGAAAACCTGGACGTCATCAGCATACATGACAGTCTTGCAATGCTCTAATTGTAGGGGGAGATCGTTGGCATATAGTGAGAATAAAAACGGACCTATAATGGACCCCTGTGGTACACCCCTATATACAGGTAGAGGTCCCGATCTATCGCCTCCACTATAAACTGTTTGAATCCTGTCCTTAAGGTACGACGTAATCAGGTCCAATGCGGTTGATGAGAATTTAAAGAAACGTCTCAATTTCATGGCCAGATTTTGATGATCAACAGAATCAAACGCTTTCGAGTGGTCCAAAAGTGCAAGGAATCCAACTTTGTTGTCATCAATATCTCCTCTCAACGATTCTGAAACCTCCGCCAGGGCAGTGATGCAACTATGGTCCGGGCGAAACCCAGACTGCCTACCAGTCAACAGTGACTCCCGGTGAAGATATTCTGACATCTGAGAGTGCAATATCTTCTCGAAAACCTTAGACAAGTAGCTGAGTATAGATATGGGACGGAAATCCAAATTAGATTTAGGAACCGGAATGATTTTCGCATGTTTCCACATAGTGGGGTACATACTTGTGGTTAAAATCGTATTAAAAAAATGGGTAACAAAAGGCAAAATCGTTGGAAGTATGATCCTAATAAATTTTGGATCAATACCATCAATACCAAAATCCTTCGAATGAATTTCGGCAATAATTGCACAACGTTGAATACTTGTTGATTCTGTATATCATAAAACAATTGCAGAAAATTTGAAAAATAAGGTTATTACTAAGTTAGGTTAGAATGGGCATAGTGACAGACGGTTAAAAATCAAACGATTTTATTATTTTCAAGTCCAGCCTGAATAGTAAATTGTTTTGAGTAAGGTATCACTGAATTTTGTTTTAAAGAATCAATAAAAAAGCTTTTGAGCTATAAAAGACGATATTCATATCTTAGATATTGGCATTAGTTTTGAGATTCCCCACATATACAAAAAGCTGACACTTTTTGATTGAGGCGTAAAACCAAATAATAACCACCTCTAACCTAACTTATCGTATGTATGCATATGCTATGCTCGGGCGCCAAATTCCTGCGTAGTCATCAGATTTTTACAAAATTTTGTCATGCCATTGTAAACTCTAGACTATGTGAGTCATTTATCATGATTTATTGAAATATACGAAAAAAAAGAATAAAACTTTGTTTTCTTGCTGTTGTTGACAGCAGCATGCAACAATCCTTGCTGATGCTTGGGCCAACCACACAGTGCTTGTTGTATATCGACAACCCCTCATTCCAACATTGTAGTCATTCATATTCAGGGACAATTAACTGCCTCCCTCATTGGATTCTGTGACAATATTTACATCACAAATACATGGATGGATATTGTGAGTATGTGTGCGTGTTTACTCGTACGTCGATGTGACAATGCAATTGCCTGTATGAATACACCACATTATAATTTGTTTTAGTTCATTGATATCTGTTGCATTATTCTCATCATTCTCGAAGCGAAATCTCTTCGTCGTCGTCATCGTCATCGTTATTCGCATAGGTTATTGTTTTGAATACAGCTATCATCCATCCATCCATCCATCCATCCGTTGAGTAGTCTTTGTTCCTGTGTACAATGAATGATTTCTTTTTCTGTAAATTCCTTTCGTTTTGTAAGATAGATTGCAAGCCCTTCGATGTGAAGGAGAGAAATAGAATGGAATTCACTGAGCCAGAGGAAATGTATCGTATGCCTGGATAGACAAAGCAATGAATTCTAGTGGTATTTTTAATTATTTCCTGTGAATGACAGGAATCACTTCTTCGAACGGGAACTAATTAATATCTAATGGATTTTTATAATGCAATGACATTTGCAATATAAATTTCCATTACATTAACATAATAAAGAAACTTGGTGTAAGGAAAATCATATCTAAGGAATTCTAATTATTCTGATGTATTAAATAATAAATAAATAAAGCCGTCATTTCAGAGGAATCGAATATTTTGGATTCTGCAGCATGAATCGTTTACAAGGATAATAACTACCAAACTCATTATTCTTATTGTGATTGGATTTCATGCTGCTCAAAACTGTTAGCCCATTTACAAATGGGTTTAAATGTTATCTGCAAAAATTTAGATATCAAACCAATAGTTGCTAAGAGATGACAGTGGAACTATACAGACTCATACCACTTTGAATATTTTGGACTACGTAGCAATATCGGATAGAGTTTGGTCAATCAACACCTATAAAGTGACTGAAGTTTCAAACACGGCTAAATATAAAAGATTCATTTGAAAACTCTTCGTCGTAAAGGGTTACTTGAAATTATATAGAATTTTAAGTGGATTTGATGACATATACTCTACCAAGCAAATCGGTTCAAATGGTACGCATCCTAAAGTAAAATTTAAAATTTCTGCACCAGATTCTGGATTTATAAGAGCCATTTTTTTTGAGTTTCAGAAGAGCCTTAAACATCACGCTTAGGCGAGAATAAGAATATCCAATAAAAATAATGCCTTTCCTATAATTTGCACGCAGAGAAGGAATATGATCACCTCAAACATGTTTCAAGAGCAAAATGTTATTTTTAGACAATGAACATGGAACATTTTTGTTGCCCGAAATCAGATACATAATTTTCGACAAAACACATGTTCCCCGTCCAAAAATAACATTTTCCTCTTGAAACATGTTTGAGGTGATCATATTCCTTCTCTGTGTGTGAAATCTAATTTCCTTATATTTTTACCCACATTATTCGAATGAGCACGAGAATTAAACTCGGGTAATCTTACTTCCAGTTTCCTGCAATTTGGATGATCAGTGCGCCTTCTAACCCCTCAAAAACTTAAATCGGGAGACCGGTATATATTGGGATATATCAAACGCTTATGATTTAAACCCAAATTGATATATACTATATCAAACAATTGTCCGTACACCAAACTGTTAAAGCTATATTTCTCAGAAACTATATGGCGGATTCGTTTCAAGTAAATTATATTTTAAAGATCAAGCTTGAATAATTATTTTCTATTTGATACCAACAAATAGAATTATTATCAATTATCAAATAATCTAGTTTTTGAGAAACGATGAAATACATTTTCGACAGTTTGGTGTAGGGACAATTGTTTGATATAATGTATCTCTCTATAGGGTTCGATTATACTCTTGGATCAACATTTTTTTTGGAGTTCAAATACCTCTAGATTTTGAATTTCAGGCAAATCGATGATAAGTTGTGGTGTCAAGAAGTCAAATCGGGAGATCTAAACCGATACGCAAGATATTCGGCATACCTATATTGCGACCTAAAATACGTCCAGATTTCCTATTTCAGGTAAATCGGATAAAAATTTATATGGAGGCTATAGCAAAACTTGGACCAATATATTCCATCTTCTGACTAGATCGGCCTGCACACAAAACACGAATTTTCCCCTCATCAAGATTTTTTCCCTGATCTTTAGAATTTTCCCTGATCATGAATATATATACTTTATATAGTCGGAGATTGATATTTCGATGTATTACAAACGGAATGACAAAGTTATCATACGCCATCGCCATTCTATGGTGGTGAGTATAAAAATGGAATTAGATTATATTAGGGATAAAAAGTAAAGTGTTGTCAGATACTTTTGACCACAACTCGTAAAAATTTGAGTTCAAAAATCGACAAAACCACTAACAAAAATCGCTTAAAAAAGTCTTGAAATTTGTTTCGTTCGTAAAGTGTCTTTTCGGACACTTTGTAAATTTTTTGGGGTCTTTTTGCCATTAAACATACAATTTCATTTCAGTGAAATCAAAATAAAAATTTTCGTTTTTTTTTTATGTACTCAAGAAGTTTAATCGGGATATAAGGAGTGCTACATCAGAATATGGACCAATATACACCATATTTAGTACGTCTTTTTGTTGGCCCAAAGTGACACTACGTTTCAAATTCCTCGGAAAGCCAAGATTTATATGTCAGACTATGGAACGATACACACCACACTTAGCCCACAACAAAACTAAATTTCAAATTTCAGGCTATATGAAAAGGTCGCTATATGAAAAGCCGGACCGATATATCCAATTTCCGAACTTGACCTGCTTGCAAAGAAAAACGAATCTGTGCCGAATTTCAGAATGATAGCTTCTTTATTGGGGACCACCGTGGTGCAGTGGTTAGCATGCCTGCTTTGCACACAAAGGGTTATAAGTTTAATCCCAGTTCAGACCAAACACCAACAAATTTTAGAGCAGTGTAATGGCGGTGACGTAATGGGAAACGTTACGTACGGTGATGGATATAAAAAAACGAGTCAAAAATAATTCCTTCATCTCAAAAAAAAAAAATTATAGAAACTTAGTTGATCATCGTATCCTTTTAATAAATTGGTTGAATCCAGCGTTACCGTTGAGCCACTTTAGTCGCAAATTTGCCACGTTTGTGCCACCTTTTTTGTGCCCCTAAATGAGATACTTTTTCCGATTTTGTGATACTTTTCCAATAATTTATGCCACTTTTTCAAAAGTTTAAAATGTATGGGAAGTTAACATCATAAATAGATGCGTTTTTTCAGAAAATTGGATATCGTCTACCAACTATAAACAGATGTCGTCCGTTAATTCTTAATATATGTGAGCGGCTATGATTCAATTTAGGTTATGTCAAATTTATTGTGGAGTTAAATATCGTTTGTAGTGCGACCACAAAGAATAATTGATGATGGATCCCATGAGACCTTAGTTAAAAAAGTTTGCAATCACTCTTGGGACTGATTGTTCTAGTTCGGTAGACTATAATTCTGATAAAATATATTTAACAAAAATTATTCTATTAGAAATATACATATATTGTTATATTGCAGTTAGTGATTTAGCAGATATCGACTATAAAAAATTCTTTTTATATTAAAGAAATTACAAAAATATACATAGGCCATGAAGCCAAATCAGAAATTATTTCAGAAAGCATCCCTGAAACTGGTACTAATACAGTAAAAACTTATATTTTAAAATGTCAACCTAAAATTGTCAAATTTTTTATGAACTGACATAATAACAAAAAATAGAATAATAATAAAAAGAATGTGCCACTTTTTGTGCCACTTTTTAAAAATAATTGTGCCACTTTTTGTCGCTATTTGAAAATTCCCAACGGTAACGCTAGTTGAATCCCAGTTTTGGCCAAACATTAGAAGTATTTCGTCGATTGTTTATCTTCTCTCAGTAATGCAGGGATCATTGCACAGGATTGTCGCGTAATGTTACACACCTTTTGGAATCGTCTATATATAGGAGGTCCTTTATTATTAATCATAACAGAGAACTTGGCAGCACTCAGTGATAAAAAACAAAATGTTGCAAAATGAGTACGCTGTAAAGAATTAATTAAATTGTGTAGCACTATTTGTCACTCTGCTTCTCCAATTGATTTTTTTATAAAGTAATAAGACATCCAGCATGAATTATTTTAGCAAGTAGTTCTCTTGATTGCGATTTACAATTGAAAACAATCCAAGCCGCGATGGATCAGAATTTATTTACTTTAAACTCGATTATCTGTTTGTGTCATAAAATCGAAATTATGGAAATTAAATTGCAAACTGCCTTCTGAAGAAAACTTTGATCTAAGGTGTGTGTATATAGGCAACGCAATGTCGAAAATTGGCAAGGTATTTCCAAGTAGTTAGGTTCACATAAGCTTCCAAAAGAATGTGCAATTTTTTGCTGGTAATGGACTGAAATGCCGGGATGTCATTCTAAATAATTATAGTTTTAAGTACATGTCCATTATTTGATATGCTCTATGCATTGCATTTTACCATTTCGTTGTCTTGCCTCCAAACACGAATTTCCCAATAAAATTGAAAATCCATTGCCGCATGGGACTCATACAAACTCCACAAAAAAATTTTATTTACTTCTCTTGAAAGCCAATACTTCTTGACTGTTTATTTAAATCTTCAAAAATGCATTTCCTTGTATTTTATCAACATATGGTCAACAGAAGCCTCCAAAAGCACCGTGAACATGCAGCATCTTATTTATCTTGAAAATTAACACAGCAACCAAAATAAATAAGGAAAACAAGTAAATTGCGGGTGGCTTAGATAAGCTGCAGCATATTTGTCGATTTTTTTTTCGATTCACCCATAGGGTGGTATATTCTTCAGTCTATCTTTTGAGGGAGTTCTTCATTGTTGATTCTTTCTTGTTAATCTTAGAAAAAAAACTTTGTTCTTCAAATAAAAACTAAATAAACCGCAGTATTTACTACGGTGTGAAATGCATTTCACGTTCTTTTATAGTTTCCATCTGAGATTTGTAAACTCGCTGTTCATTTTGATTAGAAAGAAATTGCTTTGGGGCTATTATCTATGAGAAAGTTCACAAGGTCTTGGTAATGTGCCGCCTTTAGCAGATATCGACTACAATGCATTGTTATTGTCCATTATTTTGTAGCTTGAGAGTTGGAAAGAAACTCTATGTGAAGAAATCAAAACAGACGAATATTTCAAGCTTTTCAAATTCCCTAGATTGAGAATGGATGAAGAGGAACCACCAAATTATATCGCTAGTAAATGTAATCAAATGCTAGCTGTCTTGATACTCGGCGAGATCCAAAGTGTCGGGTACGAATATGTAATTTCGAATAAGCAACCCTCCACTAAAGAGTAAAAAGATTTATCCTGTCTATCAAGAATGGTTGTAGGGCAGCCGTTGCTTCCAGAAGACGTAAGAACCAATAACATACTGGCAGTGGTGCCAGCTGCTTTGGGCTGAAAATCGTAAATTTTAAAAATATTTTTCGTCAAAATCATCAATTCTTCCCAAAGAATTCGTCAATAAATCAATAAATAATCACCCATAAAATAGCTGAAAAAAGGATTTAGGAACAAAATAAAAGTTTTATCCAAACATCTGAGGCATCCATTTATTGTTTACACAATAAAGCTGTTATTAAAATACATTTTAGTTACATGAATAATGCCGTTTAAATCTCTAATTAAGTCATATAGTTTCCAGTTTTTTAAACTAAGTAATTTAAATTAACATTAATATATCTGATTGTGACCACATGTACTGCATTGCTTAATAAGAATTTCTTGAAAAAAATTTCCTATTCTCCAATCGAATTTAAATCCTTATTACTTGCTCATGTATAATTTTTATTATTATTACTATTATCGGTAATGAATAAATAAATAAAGTGAATTTAACTAAACTATCATCATAGCAATCAGAACTATTTAGCTTTAAATAGTTTTTAGACAAAATAATACCTTGCAATGTTTAAGTTTCAAAGGGATTCCGAATTTTAGGTTTATTTATATTGATTGCTTTGAAATTGGAGACGGCTGGGAGCAAGCTACATATAAATTGTCATATTATTAGGATCCAAAATTACTTGAAAAATCGTCAAATCGACATAAAAACCCATAAAAGGAAACGCTTGAGTCGAGCATCTTAAAAAATCGTCATCTCATAACTAAGTTGTTTAAAATCGCCGTCAAATCGTCAGAGGCCAAATTTACCATCAAAAATCGTCAGAGTTGGCACCGCTGCATACTGGTCGTAGCTATGGGACTATAGAAGGTCGATAGATGTCACGCAGACTGAGTTTAGATGCAAAGGGGCTAGAAGAAAAAGGGGATATTATAACCCGATTTATCATAATAGTTCTTACGGGGCACCTAGATTTTAGTTCATATTGATCGATAACGAAGCTGTGAACACGGCGAAACAAAGTTTGGAGAAATCTTGGAAAGAAAAAAATGGAAGGAACCTCGTTCAATATCTGCCGAAGACGCAAGACCTTTTATAAACTTGTTCAGAAAATGGTGGACAATCACAAAACTTGCAGGAATGCAAGAGGTTCGATATCGAAGCCAATATAGAAACGTGGGGGAAATTGATAGGAAAAGAGAGTATTAAAGCACACAGCAAATCGATTGATGGCTTACGTGTATAGCTGTAGATATGAGTTGGAGAAGATCCGAGACCCAAATCAACCAAACCGAATGACAATGAGAAAATGACAGAAAATTACAAACCGTGCTGGAATGTAAGAAAAAAGAAACAACGATTGCTCTCAACGAGGCCAACCGTGGTGCAATGGTTAGCACGTCCGCCTTGCATACAAAGGGTCGTGAGTTTAAAACCAGTTTCAACCAAACACAAAAAAATTTTTTCAGCGTTGGATTATTCCCTCTCGGTAATGCTGGTAATATTTCTGGGTGTTTCAAAGCTTCTCTAAGTGGCTATAAATGAGGTCCCTTGTCATTAAGTTGAACATAGAATGGGGCAACACTTAGTGATAAGAGAGAAGATCACCACTGTGGTATCACAATGGACTGAATAGTTTAACTCAGCTGAAATATGAGGCTGCCACTATGTCTAGCATAACCTAAACTACTCTCAATGGGACTCACCATAGTGCAATGATTAGCATACCCTCCTTGCCTAGGAAGGGTCATGAGTTCAATCGCAGTTTCGACCAAACACCAAAAATTTTTCAGCGGTTGATTATCTCCTCTCAATAAAGCTGTATACGGATTCGGAGGCTCCTTGCCATTGAGCTAGGTATGGAATGTAAGACAGCCCGCAATAACGGGGTGTCACTACGTATACTAACCTAATTATTTCTCTCAGCTTTTGATTAAAATGTTCGGAGGCAACGAAATGACCAACAATCTAGTAGGAACATGAGAGCCTCTTGAGGTAAACAAAGTTCGCCAGGTTTGGCTCAATTCCGCGCTGTATGCAATTATGAGACTATGGGTGCCACCGTGGTGCAATGGTTAGCATGCCCGCCTTGCATACACAAGGTAGTGGGTTCGATTCCTGCTTCGACCGAACACCAAAAAGTTTTTCAGCTCAGTAATGCTGGTGACATTTCTTCTCTAAGTGGTTTCACTGCAATGTGGAACGCCGTTCGGACTCGGCTATAAAAAGGAGGTCCCTTGTCATTGAGCTTAACATGGAATCGGGCAGCACTCAGTGATAAGAGAGAAGTTCGCCAATGTGGTATCACAATGGACTGAATAGTCTAAGTGAGCCTGATACATCGGGCTGCCACCTAACCTAACACTAATATGAGAAACAAGATATTTCAGAAGGAGATAGGACGATAATCTGTGACATAGAAATCTGATGGTGCAACAAAAGATGAGGAAACATTTGTGTCAGATAGGGGCGACCATCTTTAGCGAATGTATGGTATACAATATTTCGATCACTGTAACGAAGTCCTAACAGCTTAGGAAAACTCGTGTTTATACGGTACCATATACACTTATTCATCGCCAACTGATTCTTGTCACTTATGGGAGGTTGTAAGTGCAATAAAACCGCCAAAGGGTCCTATCGAGTTTATGCAATTTAATAATCCGTTGAAAATCGATAAGTGCGACCATATTCGGAATGGAGTTTAAGACATTTGCGAACTATTCAACTACAGGAATTTGGAAATAGACAATTCTTGTCCCTTATGGGATGTATCAAAATAATTGTCATAGGAATGGTCCTCCGCGTTGTGGTTTAAGAAATCGCAAAATTTTGTATTTCCAAAAACTCGTCAACAGTTGCATATTTTCTTTATCCTTTAATTATAATTAGATCTATTCCATCTGAATATCATTTAAAAAAACTCACAAATTAGAACTCCTTTAAATTTAAATTATGTATGTGAAGATATTGCCCTCTTTGTCCCAAGAATACTGCCATAATGCGATCAACTAATTGATGAAGTAGTCTTCTTTTCCAAATCTTCAAATGATTCTCATCAATTAATCACAACGCATATATGATCCTCTTCTAATCGATGCATATGCTAGCAAGTTCTAAGTGGCAAATGCAATGAATAAATTGGTGATGCTTTATTTTCACAAATCTCTTAATTCCATTGGACCACCATCATGGCCATCAGCAATTTGCTTACACCAGCTATTTGTTTTATGTCTGCTGTACAATTCATAGATAATATTTGATTACCCCCATGTAAAGTCAATAAATAAATGGGCATTCATTCATGGATTTATTCCAGCCGTGTATAAATCTCGTAAACTTTAATAAACTCAATGCCGCCGCCGCCGAATGCATCTTGGGTCTTGGGACTACAGCAGCTACTGTCACTGCACCGATCTTGGAAGCATGCGGCCAATTGATGATTTTGATGTACAGATACAAATATTGGGTGCTTGCTTCTGACTGACTGACTGAGTGTGTGCTGTATTTGTACAGTGGCTTGCAGCGATCTACTGTATATGGATGTATCATTAGGGTAGTGTGAATGTTTTGCTATGTAAACATTCATCCCATGGTGTGGATTATTGCAGAGACTACGAAAGACATGGCAGTTAAAAATTATTATTCGATTTTTTTTGTTTTTGGGGGAAAAAAACTCTCAAAGTTGATTTGTAGTTTGTGCTGCAAGTTCCAATATCCCCAGGTTACACTTCCAGCTGTATATGGTTGCACTAGGTTCTTCTAGTGGCTTAATGGAGTTATTTGAGCACAAAAACAAACAAACAAACTCCTTTGCTCATAAAAAAGTCAAGTCAATTATGGTATTTATGTATGAAGTGAGCATAAAATACAGAAGCTTGAAGTTGAGCGTTTTTCCTTTGCATTTGGATAGCACCAGTAGCCAGCAGACAACATATGTTCACCAAACACCGAATACCACACACCAGTCGTTGTGCATCAGTGGACTTGTAACCAGGAATAGGCTTTAGATTTTCTCCTCATCTTTAGTTCACATTGGCACATTGCCGTAGGGAAGCAATGGACCAACTAACATCCACCATATGGCATTTGTTGAGCTCTAGTGGAGTCATTCACTAAACAAATACAGGATATGTAGATCTCCGTGCCCCTGTCCCTCGCGCGCGCGCCCTATATATGACTTTTCTACAGATTTGTAGCACTATCTTTATTAGCATGGACCATGCGAGTGACTTTATAGCTGTAAGTATCTTGTCGCCATAACCACATTCGTTTAGATGCTTGTTTGCCACTTTTGTTTTATGAATCCATTGGTAGTTTTCAGTTTATATATATCCTCTACCAACGGATAGGGGTATACTACGTTGGTCATTATGTTGGTCCCACACCCAGAGAAGGAATATGATCACCTCAAACATGTTTTAAGAGCAAAATGTTATTTTTGGGTGGTGACCATGTAACATGGTTTTCGCAACCATGTTATTTTCTCGGAAATCATGTATCTGATTTCGGCAAGCAGGTTATATGTGACGAGAAAATAACATTTTATTGACAAACATGTTACATGGTCACCATTCAAAAATAACATTTTGCTCTTGAAACATGTTTGAGGTGATCATATTCCTTCTCTGCGTGCACATCAACATTGTGGATGTAGTTCCAATGAACATCCCATGTATAGAGAGGAAAATGTTTCTCATCAAAAAAATACAGTCTGTTTGCCACACATTTCAAGGTACCACTTCATTAAAATACTGAGGATATTTGCCAAAGTGGAAAATTGAAAAAAGTCCTTTCGGAAATTTAAAATATGTTACAATACTTGGCTTGTGAAATTCTTAGCTCATACCTGAGTAATCGATTTTATAGAGTATGCCATGATAATGAATTTACTAATCTATATCCAATATCTGTAGGAGTTTCGCAGGGCAGTATACTTGGACCTATGCTGTATCTACTTTACACTCACGATATGCCTGTTAACGAAGATTGTTTCATTGGAACATTTGCAGATGACATAGCTTTAATGTCAACTGGAAAAAATACGGAGGTATCCGTACATAGCCTCCAGGCATCTTTAAACAAGGTTCACCAATGGACAAGAAACTGGGGTCTAAAGCTCAACAGTAGCAAATCTGATCATGTTGACTTTGCGAAAATTGCCTCGAGATACAAACCCCTAAATATAGGCAATGAAGAAGTGCCTTTTTCAAAATCAGCAAAATATCTTGGTTTTACACTGGATTCTAAATTAAATTGGAAAATTCATATTGATAAAAAGTGCGAAGAACTAAATATTAAATACCGCTGGTTAATCGGAAAAAAGTCAGTTCTGTCTACAGATAATAAACGCTTATTTAATATATAAGTAAGCATTAAAACCAATATGGTTACACAGAAAAAAATTTCACGAACAATTTTCCAATAAAAATTTTAATTGAGTTTTAAAAAATATTCAATTAAAAATTTAATTGAATCAACAAATTTTTTAATTGGAACAAAAATCAATCACAAAAATTAATAGTATCAATTAATTTTTTAATTGAATCAATTAATTTTTAATTGACCTTCAATTAATTTTTTAATTGATACTATCATTTCTGTGATTGAAGACATTTCAATTAAAAAATTAATTGGATCAATTAATTTCGTGATTGAATCAGAAAACATTTTTTTTGTGTGTATATGGCATTCTTATGGCATGGGGATGTGCGGCATACAGTTCTATCGAGAAAATACAAAGGTTTCAAAACAAAGTGATAAGAAGTGCAGTAAACGCTCCATGGTATGTCCGAAATAGTGACCTCCACCGATACTTAAAAATGACTACGATCAAAGAGGAAATCTCTAGAATTGCAGAAAAACATCTTATCCGCCTACAGAACCATACTAATCGTGAAGCCCGTAATTTACTTCAAACTTCCAATCAACCTAGAAGATTTTGCCGTTTCAAACCACATGATTTACTTTGAATATATGAAAGTCTCAATCCAAACAACAATTTTACAAGAATATTTGTCCTAGCTTAGTCTTAGGATATTTTAATATCTATAAGTCTTTTGATTGTTAATAAATAAACTACTGGTTAGTCACTTCTTCATAATAGAGACTAGTTGTAGTATAAGTTAAGTATCATATATGTATTCGCTTAAATAAATAAAAACAACAATACTTGGTTTCTGGATACGCCAATAGGCAAGCGGGCACACACGCAAACAGTTGGCAACTCTGGGTTCGA
This sequence comes from Haematobia irritans, assembly GCF_050003625.1. NCBI lineage: Eukaryota > Metazoa > Arthropoda > Insecta > Diptera > Muscidae > Haematobia > Haematobia irritans. The sequence goes on along the minus strand of NC_134399.1, from coordinate 58,007,930 downwards.
ACCCACGACCCTGTGTATGCAAGCGGGCATGCTAACCATTGCACATAATTCTCATATAGTCCGTTGGTTGATTCGCTATGATTATGAACGTTTTGCAAAAAAAGGAAAAGAAGACTTCGAAAAGGGGGCACAATTACTTGGGATATTACAGCATCTTTCAGGTGCAGTCATTGTCCTGCTTTACTTCGGTGTTAATTGGTTACACTGTTTACACCAACTCCATCCTGGGCGCATAATAATCACATACATACTCACACTGAATCCCTCTGCTCTAAAGTTCCGTACGTCAGATATATAGTTCTTTACTGACTTTTTAGAATCCTCGGATCTAAAGTTCCTACATAGATTAGCTATCAAAGTAGTTAGCATGAGTGGTCGTCAATAACACTGAAACCGACCCAAAACTATTGACGCCCACAAGCTGACGCCTCGAAGCTGAAACTACCGCCACCGGAGTTTAGGCCAGTCCACTTCTACGAAACATCACCAAGGCAATAGCAAGTAACAATTAAAGCCAACCAGTTGAAAGGCCGGAAGAGTTCAACAATCTCCCTAGGATCTACCGTGGAGCAGTGGTTAGCATGCCCGCTTTTCATACAAAGGGTCATGGGTTCAACTCTAGTTTCGATGAAATACCAAAACGCATTTCGGCGATGGAATGCCCCCTCTCAGTAACGCTGGTGACATTTCTGAGTTTCACCGCAATGTGGTCCTTTGTCATTGAACTAAAGACAGAATCGGGCAGTACACAGTAATAAAAGAGAAGTTCAATACTGTGGCATCACAATGGACTGGATAGACCAAGTGAGCTTGATATACCTAAGGACTTTGCATCGAAAGTTTCTACCTAGATTAGCTATCACACCGAAACTGTTAGCAATCCCCTATCGAAGCCTGGAAAAATATCGCTAGGCCAGTCCACTTCTACGAACCATCGCCGAGGCAATAACAAGAATCTAGCTACACGAAACCGTTTGAAAGTCGTTTTCCGGATCGAAATCCGGATCGTTTACATCTCAGCTACTACGTCTGTTCTCGATTAAGTAAAAATAAACATCATCATGTAACCAATTCCTCGCTTCTTTCGCTAGAAATCAATCCCAATGTTATTATCTTTTTCAGTGTAGATCCGATCACCTATGAAGGATATCTAATATTCGGCCACTGCCACCAAACGTTTGCCGCCATTCATTTGTTTTCTTCTCAGGCTTCTGTCGTTAATTCCATCAAAGTTTGTTGTTAATTTTTTATTCTCCCGTTAAAAACAAGAAAACTTTAAAAGGCGTAAATTTTATTTATTGCCATGCAAATGCTTTTTCATAATTACGGCGGCTGCTGCTGCTCGTACTACTCTAGCCTGTGGCCATAAAGTAAGTGCAGTTAATACTTCATTGCTTCTTCTCCGAAGTGTTCGCCAGAGGCAGTGGCAATAGGTAAATGTCCATAACATTTGATTTTATTATGTTAGACATAATTTTCGGAGCTAATGCAATTGGTCAGTGAGTTTGTTGTCTCTAAGCGGTGGGAATATTTATAAGGAATTAAGTGACGGCCAATAATAAAGTTGACCGCGCGATCATATGGAAGAGGAGAGTTGTTGTAAGATTTCCAGTTGTACATACAGGGAAGAAATAATTCTTGTTCCAACCGAATGATTTAGTTGCATGTACTATTAGAATTCAATCGAAAGGATTCCTTACGACACCAAAAATATTTTTTGACAATAGATTGATTGAGGTTTCATTTCTTCGGAAATTTCTGCAATCTGCAGTTACCCCAGTGAGATCTTCAGCATCTCTGAATCAGTTGACTACAATTTTTTATGGAATTATTCTCCAAATGTCATGTCGATCTTTTATTGTTTAAGAATTACGATAAAGTTTGCCATAAAGTTTGTTTTTAGAAATGACTCTACCTTTCTTATTTCATTAAGAAAATTAGAAGATATTGGGAAAATTACTAAGGGAAATCATTCTTCTTATTAATTATTTAAATTTCAATATTATTTGGGAGATTTTCATAAAAACTAAATTGAACGAAATGCTGCATTTACATTTATCGACATTTACCTATCTTTCTCTTCTACTGTTTTATCATAATATTCAAAAAAATTAAATTGAAACTTGAACCTGCTTTTCCCATACAAATTCCTTCGATAAACTGTTTATAAATTATTTTAAATATGGACATTTATTAAAAATATAAATAAAATAATAAAGAAAATCATAATACACATGTTAGTAAAGTCGGGCGGGGCCGACTATATTATACCCTTCACCCCTGTGTAGGCCAAAATTTGTGTTACCATCTCAACTACTTCAAATTTGCTGCACGCTCACAAAAAATCGCTTCTGTAACATATACTCCCAAACATATTTTGCTTCAAGCATATACATTTTTGGGTATTGCCCAAACATTTATATGTTTGATCTCTTCCAATATATAATATGTTTGAAAGCATATTGGTCTAAACAATATATGTTTGGGTAGTCTAAGTTCCAAACATTTTGTATTTTTGCATCCAAATTCAATAATATTGTCTTCCAAAACAACAATATGTTATTATATGAACATATAATATGTTTGGAAGCATTTTGCACCCAAAATTATTATATGCTTAAAAAAAATTCTCAAAATTTTATTTATTTATTTATATATTTACAATCATAATGAATTATGAAAATAAACAGGTAATATAGGTGCTGACAACATAGGTTTTCGACCTGAATGCTCAAAATTTTGTTTCTGCCCAATTGTATATTCCCCCACATCTTTCTCACTTCCACGAGATTTTTTAGTTCTTAGCACCTTTTTCTGTAATACAAACATTGTAGAAGAAATTATTCAATTGTATGATTTTTTTATTTTAATTTTACCTTTTGCCGGACGGGGATTCGAACAGCGGACCACACAGTTTGTAAGGATCAAAGAAGTAGCTGATCAATTGCCCAAGGAAAAATAAAATGTTAATTTTGTAATAACAAGCAACAACCACCAACTTAATTCAATATCGCTCCCTGTTAAATAGCGCTCCAAGCTACTAAACATATATATGTTTATAGGCTATTTCTAAATTAATATATGTTTGCATCCAAGCATATTATATTTACAAACATTTTATGTCCCAAACATAATATGTTCTAGCATATTAACATATATGTCCCAAAAATGTTATGCTAGTTTATGAACATTATATGCTTGCACTCAAAAATATTGTGTTTAAAAATTTGTGTTCCAAACATATAATGTTTATAGCCAAACATATGAAAAACAGTCTTTTTCATCCGTGTGGACGCTATATAAAGGAGACAATTTTTTTACTTCTACAAAATCTCTAGAATTAAAATTTAAATCGGCTAACGCTATCCAGTTAATTGGAGGAAACTTCCATTGAAAATGGGTCTAAAATGTGTAACAGTCTACCCAACTCTGGTGTACGTATATATGGGAGCTATATATAATCTCCCATGAACCTATTTTGACTAAATTTGACATGTATAGTTAGAATAATAATTCTGCTATCTATGCGAAATTTCACGTAAATGGGAGTATAACTTTGGCCCCCTGGTCATATGAGTGCAAATCGGACGGAAGATATATATCGGAGCCATATCTAAATCTGAACCGATTTCAACCAAATTTGGCACAATTACCGATACTACTAAACGTACTCCTTGTGAAAATCACGGCAAAACCCTGGATTTTGAGGCCATATAAGTTCAAATCGGAAGAAAGATATATATGGGAGCTATATCTAAATCTGACTCGATTTTGACCATATTTGGCACATACAATAGTATCGTTAAAAGAACCGCTTGTGCAAAATTTGAAGCAAATCACGGCAAAACTCTGGCTTTTGTGGCCATATAAGTTCAAATCGGACAAAGATATATATGTGAGCTATATTTAAATTTGAACCGATTTCAATCAAATTTACCAAGCATTGCTAGAAGGTCAATTCTATCCTCTGCGCAAAATTTCGGTAGTAAACTTTGGCCTCTGTGGTCATATGAGTCTAAATCGGACGAAAGATGTATATGGGAGATATATCTAAATCTGAACCGATTTGGCTGATATTTTGCAAGATTTTCGAGATTCATAAAATATTTGGATGTACGGTATTTCAAGAAAATCAGTTGATAAACACGCTAACTATGACCAAATCGGGGATAAATATATATAGCAGCTATATCTAAATCTGAACCGACTTTTTCCAAAACCAATAGCGATTATCTCTGCCCCAAGAAACGGCCCTACGGACAGACAGACAGACGGACATCGCTAAATCGACTCAGAATTTAATTCTAAGCCGATCGGTATATTAAAAGATGGGTCTATGACCACTATTTCTTTGCGTTACATACAAATGCACAAACTTATTATACCCTGTACCACAGTAGTGGTGAAGGGTATAAAAATTCATTACGAAAATCATAATAAAAAATGCATTAAGTTAAACCATAACATACTCTAATATATGATTGTAAACAATGATTTTCGCAATTTTCGCAAAAAATTAAATGAATGCACCCATTTGATTAATTAACTTACCTTGCATAGTGCTACACCTGTATCCAAGCGATCCATAAAATTTTCTGCATTTATTGTTAATTCCGGATAGAGTGTGTTCATCCATTCAGCCAAATCTTCTTTCATGGCTTCCAAATATTCTTCACTCGACTTGAAAGGTCGATAAGGCCGTGCTTCAAGCATAGCCATTTTTGTCGTTTAATGTTTGTAACGTTTCGCGTAATACAATTTTCAAATAAAAACAATCTTCTTAAGGAAAAGTTCGCGTTCGAGGGAAATTAACTTTTAACTTCAGTAGTGGTTGTTGTTGTGTCGTTATAATTTCAAAATTTTGAGTTAACAAAAAAAAAAACCAAAAACAACCAAATAAAAATATTTTAAAATTTACGAAGAAAACAAAACATTATTTCATGCTGGTAAATCACATTCGCTCGTCTTCCCAACAGCCATAACGAGGATGAGGAGGTAAAATTGCTTAGTTTGTGGATCGGTTTTGAATTCGAATTGGTCGTTTGATTTCGTTTTCCAATGGTGTCAGCAATTAATTTTAATAATGCGGCAATTCGTGGAATATCTTGGCGGTGACTGTAATCTGAAAATAGACGTAGGAGGGAGGGAGAAAATTATGATGATCAATATTAATGAATGCTGTGAAGAGGCTATTAATGGAAATGTCTTAGACTCGGGAAAAAAAAAACAATTGAATTTTATGGGCTTTTAATATGCATTGAGGGACCCTAGATAGAGGAAAGGCTTGCGCCTGCCTTCATTAGAGACGTTGACCTTAGAATTAGAAAGAAAGCAATCATGTGAGATATTTTATTATTGAGACCCTCAGCAGGGTATAACTAACAAATGAAGGCCAGATTTAACGACTTAATTTTATGCCTGGCAAGAAGAAATGCGATTGTTTTCATTCGGAATTCTTGGAATATTTTTACAAGTGATATTAATTAAAAGATATGTATGTTATATTAATTTTCATTTTTATTTGAGTTATATATGTTATGAAACTTGCATTTAGGCATCAGTCTGGAAAATTGTTTGTCTGTTCATTTCTAGAAAAAATGAATAGACAAACATTTTCTTATTACTATTCTTGGGGGTACATGTTAGACCTCAAGAATATCGTGATCTATTTATGTGGGAGCTATATACATATATCGAGAAAAATTTTTTTAGGATCATTAGCATACGAATTTCAAGTGAGTAGAATGAAACCTGCACTCTCAAGAAGTTAATTGTATTAACGAAATTATTCATGGAAATAAATTCGTAACAATAACGAAATGTTCCCTTATTATTCTGTTAAAAACGCACTATGTTATTAACAAAACTGTTCATCTGATCGAGGAAAACTCTTTGCTATATCAATTACAAAATATGGTTGACTCAATTTTCATGAAATTTACCCTACTGCAAAAACAAGATTTCAAGATGATATCGAAAGAGAGATTTGGCGAGATCGCAATTTCATCACCCTGAAGAATATAATGACAAATTAAGTATATTTTATTTTATTAAGGACAAGTTTCTATGAATTAAAGAAATTTTGATCAAAAGAAAAATCATAATCTGTACTTATATTAAATTTAGGACACAACTCTTTTTAAACAAACAATTTTTAAATTAACTGAGATAATCAGCCTTGGGAATAAAGCTTGAAAGCTACACGCAAAAAAAGGGGACTGTTTTATAGGAAGAATGAACTACCACGCACGAAAATGGAACTAAATTTTACTCCACATTTTGAGATTTCCACAAAGCGTTGTTGAAACCAGGAAATTTTAATGCCCTCTTGTACATTTTAACTGCAGTTCATGAAATTACATCATCTCATAGAGGAAAAAATTAACTAAAAGTAAAGAAGAAAATCATTGGAGCCAAATCGTGACCATTTTAACCATACAGTAGTTCATTCTTACTATTTTTGGGAATCGTACGAAAATTTTCATTTGTTTTAGTTCATATTGAACTCATGTGTACGGTCATTGAACTTTATACTCACGTTTAGTTCATAAAATTTTTGAGACATACTTAAAAAAAAGTAAGATTTCATTAAGCTGTGGAAAATTTCCATAAAAATAATAAAATTTAAATACAAGCAAATAAATTTTTTCCAATAAAAATAAGTTAAATTTAGCGTTAGTTTAACTACGGAAATTTTTTTCTTTGTTAGTTAATAATTTTTTTTGTAAGTTAATTTTTTTTTTGTTGAATTATGAAACCATTTTTGAACTTTGAAGTATCTGTCATAAATTGGATTTGGAATTTAAAATTTATGTTTGCGTGAATATTTTTTGTCAATATATCGCAAAAAGAGAAGAAAATTTCACTCAAACAAAAGTGAACTTTCCATTTCACCAAAGCCAATTTTAGTTCATGAAATTATTTTAGTTCATGAAATTATTATGTTTGGTTTCCTTTACTCTAATAATTTTTTGCGTACGTTAGTTAAATGAACTAAAAAACGTGAAAAAATTATACACAAATTAAACATAAAGATTTACTAAATTCATATTTCTCACAAAATAGTTCATTATTTCTTTAAATTTGTAAATTTTACTACAAAAGCGTCCATATTCTTGTAATTTTTGAACTACAAAATTTTCTTTATCAAGTGAAAAAAATTATTTTGAATTTCTTGAATTTGTCGAAAAATATTTACTTATTTTTGTGATATCGGTATGATGCAAGCGCTTGTAATACTGTTTAATTAAAATTTTCTAAAAATATTCAATTTTATCTAAAATTAATCAAAAGTTTTCTTCCTGGTGGGTTCACTGTTTTTTCAGTGTTCGATAAATGAGATCTGAATCCTAATTTTAATTTTGTAGAGCTGAGATTTAAAGCTATATAACTCCGTAAAAACTAAATATAAGTAAACTTTTTTTAGTGTAAAAATGTCCCTAATCTTTTAAATTAAACAAAAAAATATTTTTATCAATATAAAATTAAATTTATTAAATTAATATAAATTAAGTAAAAACAAAATAAATTCAAATTGAGCGATATAAAATTATTGTAAAATATATTTAATTATATTTCATTTAACGCAAGCAAATTAATAATTTGGACAAAAACCAGCAACTAAACTTAAATTATATTAACGGCCATTTTCATTTAGCTCCGTTAGGCTTTAACTGCCAGTTAGCAGAAAGAAACATGGAAATATTTACTCACTGTTTAACTTTAACTGAAAATTTTTCGGCAGTTAAGTTCTTAGCTGGCACATGGAATATATAGGCAAGGTGACAGATATGTCGATAGCGCGGTTTAAAGGTTCGTTAGCTAACGTGGCACTAACGGAGCTTCACGAAAATGGGGGTGAAAGTAAGATAAATATGGAAACAATAAATTTCATTAAATTCATTAAATGAAACTAGGTTAGGTTAAAGTGGCAGCCCGATTAAGATTCAGGCTCACTTAGACTATTCAGTCCATTGTGATACCACATTAACTAAAAGTACCTATTACATATGGGCACTTCTAGTTTTAACCGCTGAACCTTCTCGATTATTTTTCTTCGCTGAACCAACCAGATTGTTCCAAAAACATTAGCAGACTGCTTAAGTTAACGTTTTCCAGATCCTCCAGTAATCTGAAGCTATATGCTCCTAAATAAAAGTTGCTTGAGCTTTACACAAAATGCAGCACACTCACACAAGAGGTGTTTAATTGATTCTTTTTCCTCCGCATCATGACAGCTCATACAATAGTCATTATACTTCGCGCCAATAGTTTTTGCAAAATCGCCTATCAGGCAGCGACCCGTTATAGCAGATATCAGGAGTGATATCTGACGTCTCGAGAACACTAGCATATCTAGTGTGCGGTTTAAGTTTAAATGGGGCCATATTTGCTTGGTGTCGTTACAGCCCTGGCAATTCTCCCATCGAACATTTGCCATCATAACAGCCTTCTCACGCAGCATGAGCTTGCAGGTAGCCAGGGGCATACCAACAAATTCTAGTTCCCCTGGAATATGTAAAGTAGTCCCTAGCCTTGCCAACTCATCCGCTTCGCAGTTCCCCGGAATGTTCCTATGGCCAGGCACCCATATTAGGTGAATATTGTACTGCTCAGCCATCTCATTGAGAGATTTGCGGCAGTCGATGGCCGTTTTCGAGTTGAGGAACACAGAGTCCAAGGATTTTATTGCAGGTTGACTGTCTGAGTATATATTAATGCCAATATTTGTTGGAACATTACTTCTCAGCCAATTCGCCACCTCTCTTATTGCTAATATTTCAGCCTGAAAAACACTACAGTGATTAGGTAATCTTTTCGCTATTCGAAGTTGCAGATCATTAGAATATACTCCGAAACACAATTGTCCATCCAATTTGGAGCCATCAGTGTAGAAATCTATATATTCTTTATTCCCCGGGGTCTGTGTGCACCACGCCTCACTGTTGGGGATTAGAGTCTCAAACTTTTTGTCGAAAAGTGGACTCGCCAAAGTGTAATCCACTACGTTAGGCACATCTGGCATTATTTTGAGGACCGAACTGTGACCGTAACCTTTTTCAGACCACAGTGATAGGTCGTGCAACCGCACAGCCGTTGTTGCAGCTGACTGTTTGGCCAAAATGTCTAAAGGCAATAGATGCAGCATGACATTAAGGGAATTTGTTCCTGTCTTGCTGAATGCGTCTGAAATTCACAAACACGCCATACGCTGAACTTTATCTAAACAAGTCGGTTTCTGAAGTGCCGGCCACCAGACTACAACACCATATAGCATTATAGATCTAACCACTGCCGTTAGGTTAGGTTAGGTTAGGTGGCAGCCCGATGTATCAGGCTCACTTAGACTATTCAGTCCATTGTGATACCACATTGGTGAACTTCTCTCTTATCACTGAGTGCTGCCCGAATCCAATGTTAATCTCAATAACAAGGGACCTCCTTTTTATAGCCGAGTCCGAACGGCGTTCCACTTTGCAGTGAAACCACTTAGAGAAGTTTTGAAACCCTCAGAAATGTCACCAGCATTACTGAGGTGGGATAATCCACCGCTGAAAAACTTTTTGGTGTTCGGTCGATGCAGGAATCGAACCCACGACCTTGTGTATGCAAGGCAGGCATGCTAACCATTGCTCCACGGTGGCTCCCAATGCACAATTTTTGGTTTTAGTCCCCACTTTTATCCTATTGCCTTTTTGCACGAGTACAAAGCTACAGTTGCTTTTCTCGCCCTTTCTTCAATATTAAGCTTAAAGTTCAGCTTCCTGTCCAAAATAACGCCAAGGTATTTTGCACACTCATCAAAGGGAATTTCAATACCCCCTAAGGAAATAGGCCTAACCGTGGGAGTTTTGCGATCTTTGCAGTACATGACTAATTCTGTCTTTGCAGGATTTACCCCAAGACCATTGTCTTTCGCCCATTTCTCAGTCATCCGGAGGGCCCTCTGAATAATATCTCTGATTGTGGATGGGAATTTTCCCCTGACTGCCAGAGCCACATCATCTGCGTATGCCACCACTTTTATCCTTTCTTTTTCTAGAGTAACCAGAAGGTTATTTATAGCAACATTCCAAAGAATAGGAGTGAACAGAGGCACTCCTTGGGGAGTGCCTCTGTTCACATACCTTTATATGTTTGCTTGTCCTAGGGTGGCTGAAATACGTCTCTTCATTAGCAGTTCGTCTAACAGCTAACAACATGGATCAACATTCAGAGTTGTCAGTCCATTTAATATCGAGCTCGGATGGACATTATTGAACGCCCCTTCGATGTCTAGAAACGTCACGATTGTGTATTCTTTGACAGATAGTGAGCTTTCAATAAAGCTGACTAGGTCATGTAGTGCGGTCTCAGTAGACCTGCCCTTCGAGTATGCATGCTGTCGTTTCGAGAACAAACTTTAATCGATGCTAGTTCTAAGATAAATATCCATCATCCTCTCCAGAGTCTTAAGTAGGAATGAGGACAAACTGATTGGTCGGAAATCCTTCGCCCTCGAGTGAGAGGCTTTTCCCGCTTTAGGTATGAAAACGACTTTTGTTTACCTCCACTTTCCTGGGATATATGATAAGTTGATACATCCCTTATATATCGCCGACAACCAGGGGATAATTTTGTCAGTTACTGCTTGTAACTCCGCCGGAGTAATTTCATCAGGTCCGGGGGATTTGAATGGTCCAAAGCTATTTAGCGCCCATCTTATTCTAGTTTCCGATACAAATGAAACTAAATCTTAGTTAATGTGGCTAAAGGCAAAAATTCATTATCAAAGCATACATACAGAAAAACGATGTTCCCTTCTTGTAGTAATTATAACAAGCCCATATAAAATTGAAGAATTTTGCTCTCAGTATTAATGCCATCACATTAAAACATTTTTAGAGAATAAAGAGCTAGAAATAGGTTCCTTTCACTCAACGGTCTTCTACGGAAACACCCCAAACATTCAATTTCATGTTAAATATTTGAAATCAATTTCTTATATAAATATCTGCGATATTTGTGTGTAAACTCATATTTACTTACTTAACTTTAAAGTTATTTGTTTTAACACTCCCTCCCCAATCAGCAAAAAAAAAAGCCAAATCAACATAATACGCAAAAACAAAAAATCCAAAATTGTTTAGACATAACGATGCAAATATTTTGTAGAGAAAACTAAAATAAGAATTCAATGATTGTGGCCAATGGTCTTCGATAAGGAATCATAGACCACCATTACCAGTCCGGGCCACACTCAGGGGAGGCAGTCGCCAACTTGTAATCTCAATCTATGGTGGTCCAAAATGAAATATTTAAAACATTTGCTAAGTAAACACAATAAAATTGTTATTTCTCACATAAATTTTACACGCATTCGAACTCTAAATCACAGGCCAAGTCGAGTTTCAAGTCGCACATCAACGGAGCAAAGAAAAAAATCCTCCCGAGAAAAAAATAGCGAAACCAAATAAACAACCAACGATAAGTAAACATTTACATTTACTTAAGTTGTTGCTGTTGAGCAAAAAAAAAATTACACATTAAAAATAATGTACGGCCATTTAGCTAAAACTAAAAAAAATCAAGGAATGGACGCGTTACTACAACTCTGGATTTTATTGGCAACATTTAATCTCAGCCAAATAACAAGAAAGAAAAAAATCGCTGTTTTTTCTTCTAAATGATGTGGAAGAAGTAAAAGGGGTCATTTATTAGACGCAAATAAGCCAATGGAACAAATGACTTAACCTCCCCCTTGTCTTGATTTTTTTCCATTTTACAATATAAGCCAACAAAATTTGCTTAAAATTTAACCAAAAATTACATAAGCACAATAAATAATGAAAAAAAAGAGTAGCTATTCAGGTGAAATGAATTTCAGCCGCCAAAAGAAACTATTCCAAGGAGGGTATATGAATACCATAAAGATCAGTATCATATCGTCCAATGGATCACCTACTTGTACAAACGTGATCTTCACTACAGGCTTAGTGTTTTTTATACCCTGCACCATAGGATGGGGGTATATTAAATTTGTTATTCCGTTCGTAACACATCAAAATATTGCTCTAAGACCCCATAAACTATATATATATTGTGGGTCGTGGTGAAATTCTGGGTCGACCTAAGCATGTCCGTCCGTCCGGATGTTGAAATCACGCTAACTTCCGAACGAAACAATCTATCGACTTGAAACTTGCATAAGTAGTTGTTATTGATGTAGGTCGGATGATATTGCAAATGGGCCATATAGGACCATTTTTACGCATAGCCTCCAGATTTGACCTCCGGAGCCGCTTGGAAGAGCAAAATTCATCCGATTCGGTTGAAATTTGGTACGTGATGTTAGTATATGGTATCCACCAACCATGCAGGAATTGGTTCATATCAGTCCATAATTATATATAGCCCCCATATAAACCGATCCCCAGATTTTACCCATATAAATCGATCCCCAGATTTGACCCATATAAACCGATCCCCAGATTTGACCTCTGGTGCCTTTTGGAGAAGCAAAATTCATCCGATCTGATTGAAATTTGGTACGTGGTGGTAGTATATGATATTTAACAACCATGTGAGTTGAAATTTGTGGATGACAGTCTTTCGTAGAAGTTTCTACGCAATCCATGGTGGAGGGTACATAAGATTCGGCCTGGCCGAACTTACGGCCGTATATACTTGTTGTTAATTAAATTCTTCAAAATCAAAACTGTTAGAAATAACATTAAATTTTAGAATCGATTTAGATTTAGTCGAATTGGCAAGAATTATGGTCTTGAATTGACCGAAAAAGCCATTACACCCAAGCAAAAAAATTTTGAAGTTGTTCTAAAGTCACAAGTTTAAAAGCACTTCCAAAATTGTTCTCCCAAAGCTGGTCTTTATTTTAACTACACAGGAAGTTATTTTAATTTAATTTTTTTACAATTCGCTTTTTTCATTTTTTAATGGGTAATTTTATTTTTTTTTGTTTGCTTCAAATGGGTTAGGTTATGTGGCAGCCCGATGTATCAGGCTCACTTAGACTATTCAGTCCATTGGTGAACTTCTCTCTTATCGCTGAGTGCTGCCCGATTCTATGTTAAGCTCCATTCAAATGAGTTAAAAACAGAGTTATAATTAACCCTATAATGCCCCAATTTGTTTGCCAGCTGATTAAATATTCAATGTTAACGACACAAAAGCAAGAAAACTAAATAAGAAAAATTAATACGGTAAAATTTAGTATATGATACAAACATTAGCGTAGCTAGACAATTTTCCTAGGGGGGGCTATAGTCCCCCTAGCTAAAACTTTATAGACTGAAGAGTTTCTAAGAGTTTCTAAGAGTTTGTCCGAGACTGGTTCCTGAGGACCTGTTTATGGGTTGCTCCTGCTAAATTGTTCCAGGACATGTCCTTTGGGGTGAGTCCAAGACGCGTCCTAAAATGTAAGTTTACTCCGTCAATGACAAAACCCATGTAAAGGTGGACGGTCCCTTCCATACGTTTTGATCAGAACTGGGACTGATCCATACACACCAGGGACTAGTCCTGTACCAGTTCTGTGGTTGATCCATTTCCCGTAGGGTAGTTCCACACTTTTCCCAGCAAAAAATTGGTAATAAAAAGTAATAAAAAAAGAGTAAAAGAGTAAGTAAGAGTGTACCACTTCCAGACCCAAAAAGAACATTTTCATTTCTTTTTGGCGACGCTTTTTTGCAGCATTATTAAGATATTAATTTATGAAAGAATAGTTCTAATATCAATTACTATTTTTTATTCAACTAAATCATAAGTTCAACCACAGCTTTATTTCATAAATATCAGACTTCTACCACAACCCAAGTAATTCGATTGTGCATGAAAGTCTTTAGTGGGACTTTGTGCGTTGTACGAGTATATACTTGCTTAATTTTTATAAAAATGTAAAATCGTAAATAGGTTTTCAAATTCTGGGGGGGGGGCTAAAATTTTTCTGGGGGGGTCTAAGCCCCCTCCCCAGAGGCCTTCCTACACTTATGGATACAAAGTCTCTTGAAAAGTTTTAACTAAGTTTTCTTTTTATTTTACTCATTTTTGTTGTCTACTAAAATCTTCCTGAATTAAGGAAGACGGGCTTGGGCATTAGAGGGTTAATAAAATGGTACAAATTATTTAAATTTTGCCGTAACATTTTGTTTTTGAAACATGGTGATCATATTTCTTCTCTATTGGGACCGGCAGAGGGAAAGGTTTCATTTGATCTAAGGTCCAGCCAATAATTAGGCGTGCTATACATTTTCGTCTTATCAACTGTTATTATCTGATGTAAAGATGATTCGCATTTCAACAACAATAATACCATAGTGAAAATTAGGCGATGTTGTGTGGAGAGTAACTGTTACTTTTACGCCCATCAAATTGAGTACCCCCTAATAAACGCCACATTGTATCCAAATCACTCAACTTGAGTAAAACATAAAACTCGCGTTTGTTATTCTTTTTGGGTTGAATTAACAAACATATGTAGTGCTTCTTCTTCTTCTGCGCATCTAGAGATGTTGCTATGTAAGTACATTCATTCATCGGAATTAATTCAACACATTTCGTTTACAACATTTGGCCATATCGTAAATGCGATGGGCTTGTCCAATGGATTGGTTTACATTGCGTTACGAAAGGAATGCCGCGTAGTTTATCTGATCTCACACATCAGATTCGATTCGCAGGCAGAAGCAGCAAAAGAAGAAGAAGATTAAGGAGCAATTATTTACATATTCAACGGTTGAAAAACTCTCTCGATTACAAGTAGCATGGATGGGCATGCCAATTTCGTATTCGACATTCCAAGATAAAATAAAACGAGGGGGAAATGTATAGCACGTCGTAGGGTAGTAGGATTCGCATTAATAACAGACGCTAGTGATTATCGTTGGGGGTAAAAAAAGAAAAATTCCACATTTTAGGCTTACATCATAAGTGAAATTTAAAATGAAATGTTGAATAATAACGAAATCTTGATTATTTCATAGTAAAAACGTACTTTTGTCTTGAATGCTACATTTTATGGGTTACATTGCAATTTAGAAATTTAGTGAAACTTCACAAGTAGTTGTATTTACATACAAAATTATTGGTCATATGGAGATTCAACAAAAGAGAGAGAATTATTTTATAAAGATTACACTGAAAACAAAAGTTTGCCCGACATTTTGTCTTTACACTAATGAGTTTAACAGGCTGTTTCTGTATGTCGAACGAGCTCTATCGATCGACTGAAATGCATACAAACAGCTGATTTTTGGTTATAAATTCAGCTGTTTGTTTCCATTTCAGTCGATCGATAGAGCTCGTTCGACATACAGAAACAGGCTGTAATGTTGATTCCGAGTGAAAGATAATAAGTATTGTACTAAGGATACATTTTATATTAGAGTTTGGCGTACACTCAATAAAAAAGTTTACTTGGATCCAAAGATATTGACCTTCCTTTAAGGATTTTGGTAT
Organism: Haematobia irritans; assembly: GCF_050003625.1. Taxonomy (NCBI): domain Eukaryota; kingdom Metazoa; phylum Arthropoda; class Insecta; order Diptera; family Muscidae; genus Haematobia; species Haematobia irritans. Next base: position 57,992,474 of record NC_134399.1, on the reverse strand, counting down.
TGATTCCGATGATGGTTCTTTAAAATAAGGAAATTTTTTTGCGACGTATCTGGCTTTAAATCTAGCATCTACACGCTCACAAAAAATCGCTTCTGTAACATATACTCCCAAACATATTTTGCTTCAAGCATATATATTTTTGGGTATTGCCCAAACATTTATATGTTTGATCTCTTCCAATATATAATATGTTTGAAAGCATATTGGTCTAAACAATATATGTTTGGGTAGTCTAAGTTCCAAACATTTTGTATTTTTGCATCCAAATTCAATAATGTTGTCTTCCAAAAAACAATATGTTATTATGTGAACATATAATATGTTTGGAAGCATTTTGCACCCAAAAATATTATATGCTTAAAAAAATTCTCCCAAACAATATTGTGCTCAAAATTTTATTTATTTATTTATATATTTACAATCATAACGAATTATGAAAATAAACAGGTAATATAGGTGCTAACAACATAGGTTTTCGACCTGAATGCTCAAAATTTTGTTTCTGCCCAATTGTATATTCCCCCACATCTTTCTCACTTCAACGAGATTTTTTAGTTCTTAGCACCTTTTTCTGTAATACAAACATTGTAGAAGCAATTATTCAATTGTATGATTGTTTTTTTTTTTTATTTTAATTTTACCTTTTGCCGGTCGAGGATTCGAACAGCGGACCACACAGTTTGTAAGGATCAAAGAAGTAGCTGATCAATTGCCCAAGGAAAAATAAAATGTTAATTTTGTAATAACAAGCAACAACCACCAACTTAATTCAATATCGCTCCCTGTTAAATAGCGCTCCAAGCTACTAAACACATATATGTTTATAGGCTATTTCTAAATTAATATATGTTTGCATCCAAGCATATTATATTTACAAACATTTTATGTCCCAAACATAATATGTTCTAACATATTAACATATATGTCCCAAACATGTTATCCTAGTTTATGAACATTATATGCTTGCACTCAAAAATATTGTGTTTAAAAATTTGTGTTCCAAACATATAATGTTTATAGCCAAACATATGAAAAACAGTCTTTTTCATCCGTGTATAAAAATAAAATTAGGATACAGATCTCATTTATCGAAGTTTCATTCTATATTTCCGGTATATTAATAAAGCTATTCACGTACGTACAGTTTAAAAATCCAAATTATAACGGATACTTCGAAGTAAAAAATATTTTCTTAATTCCAAAAAAACTTTAAACTAAAGATGCTAAATCCTCAAAATAAGTCTTAGCCTATATTTGAAGTGTTTTTTATCTTAAATCTAAACTTAATTATAAGGAAGATACGAATTCATTGAAAAGTTTATCGACTTTTGGACAAGAAAAAAAGCTTTATATTAGAGAAATGCGTCTTCTATGCTAAGCAAAATTTGCATTCGTATTTTAAAGACATGAAGTCTTTGACCTCACGACAATATATTTTTCATTGCAGTTTGAGTCGCCGTCGCGATTCGAAGATTATTTATTGCTGAAAAACGTTGACGAAAACAATTTATGAAAAATTTTGTGTTTTGCAAAATTTTTTGGAACATTATTCATAAAAGGTGTGTTCCTTTACTTTACTCGTAGTAAAAAGTAGTAGGTTAGGTTAGGTTAGGTTAAAGTGGCAGCCCGATTAAGATTCAGGCTCACTTAGACTATTCAGTCCATTGTGATACCACATTAACTAAAAGTACCTATTACATATGGGCACTTCTAGTTTTAACCGCTGAACCTTCTTGATTATTTTTCTTTGTTGAACCAACCAGATTGTTCCAAAAACAGTAGCAGACTGCTTAAGTTAACGTTTTCCAGATCCGCCAGTAATCTGAAGCTATATGCTCCTAAAAGTTGCTTGCGCTTTACACAAAATGCAGGACACTCACACAAGAGGTGTTTAATTGATTCTTTTTCCTCCGCATCATGACAGCTCATACAATAGTCATTATACTTCGCGCCAATAGTTTTTGCAAAATCGCCTATCAGGCAGCGACCCGTTATAGCAGATATCAGGAGTGATATCTGACGTCTCGAGAACATTAGCATATCTAGTGTGCGGTTTAAGTTGAAATGGGGCCATATTTGCTTGGTGTCGTTACAACCCTTGCAATTCTCCCATCGAACATTTGCCATCATAACAGCCTTCTCACGCAGCATGAGCTTGCAGGTAGCTAGGGGCATACCAACAAATTCTAGTTCCCCTGGAATATGTAAGGTAGTCCCTAGCCTTGCCAACTCATCCGCTTCGCAGTTCCCCGGTATGTTCCTATGGCCAGGCACCCATATTAGGTGAATATTGTACTGCTCAGCCATCTCATTGAGAGATTTGCGGCAGTCGATGGCCGTTTTCGAGTTGAGGAACACAGAGTCCAAGGATTTTATTGCAGGTTGACTGTCTGAGTATATATTAATGCCCACATTTTTTGGAACATTACTTCTCAGCCAATTCGCCACCTCTCTTATTGCTAATATTTCAGCCTGAAAAACACTACAGTGATTAGGTAATCTTTTCGCTATTCGAAGTTCCAGATCATTAGAATATACTCCGAACCCCACTTGTCCATCCAATTTGGAGCCATCAGTGTAGAAATCTATATATTCTTTATTCCCCGGGGTCTGTGTGCACCACGCCTCACTGTTGGGGATTAGAGTCTCAAACTTTTTGTCGAAAAGTGGACTCGCCAAAGTGTAATCCACTACGTTAGGCACATCTGGCATTGTTTTGAGGACAGAACTGTGACCGTAACCTTTTTCCGACCACAGCGATAGTTCGCGCAACCGCACAGCCGTTGTTGCAGCTGACTGTTTGGCCAAAATGTCTAAAGGCAATAGATGCAGCACGACATTAAGGGAATTTGTTCCTGTCTTGCTGAATGCGCCTGAAATACACAAACACGCCATACGCTGAACTTTATCTAAACAAGTCGGTTTCTGAAGTGCCGGCCACCAGACTACAACACCATATAGCATTATAGGTCTAACCACTGCCGTGTATAGCCAATGCACAATTTTTGGTTTCAGTCCCCACTTTTTTCCTATTGCCTTTTTGCACGAGTACAAAGCTACAGTTGCCTTTCTCGCCCTTTCTTCAATATTAAGCTTAAAGTTCAGCTTCCTGTCCAAAATAACGCCAAGGTATTTTGCACATTCACCAAAGGGAATTTCAATACCCCCTAAGGAAATAGGCCTAACCGTGGGAGTTTTGCGATCGTTGCAGTACATGACTAATTCTGTCTTTGCAGGATTTACCCCAAGACCATTGTCTTTCGCCCATTTCTCAGTCATCCGGAGGGCCCTCTGAATAATATCTCTGATTGTGGATGGGAATTTTCCCCTGACTGCCAGAGCCACATCATCTGCGTATGCCACCACTTTTATCCTTTCTTTTTCTAGAGTAACCAGAAGGCTATTTATAGCAACATTCCAAAGAAGAGGTGATAGGACTCCTCCTTGGGGAGTGCCTCTGTTCACATACCTTTGTATGTTTGCTTGTCCTAGTGTGGCTGAAATACGTCTCTTCATTAGCAGTTCGTCTAACAGCCTGAGTATACATGGATCAACATTCAGAGTTGTCAGTCCATTTAATATCGAGCTCGGATGGACATTATTGAACGCCCCTTCGATGTCTAGAAACGCCACGATTGTGTATTCTTTGACAGATAGTGAGCTTTCAATAAAGCTGACTAGTTCATGTAGTGCGGTCTCAGTAGACCTGCCCTTCGAGTATGCATGCTGTCGTTTCGAGAACAAACTTGAATCGATGCTAGTTCTAAGATAAATATCTATCATCCTCTCCAGAGTCTTAAGTAGGAATGAGGATAAGCTGATTGGTCGGAAATCCTTCGCCCTCGAGTGAGAGGCTTTTCCCGCTTTAGGTATGAAAACGACTTTTGTTTCCCTCCACTTTCCTGGGATATATGATAAGTTGATACATCCTTTATATATCACCGACAACCAGGGGATAATTTTGTCAGTTACAGCTTGTAACTCCGCCGGAGTAATTCCATCAGGTCCAGGGGATTTGAATGGTCCAAAGCTATTTAGCGCCCATCTTATTCTAGTTTCCGATACAATTTCCTCGACAGGAAACGACCGCTGAGCAACTGTGGCACCGCCAGTACATGGTTCAACCGTCTGATTTCCAGGAAAATGTGTGTCCAATAGTACCTCCAGCGTCTCCTTACTGGACGTTGTCCAATTGCCCTCCGATGTTTTAATGAAACCTGGAGCGGAGTTGGTGGATGCTAGAACCTTCCGTAGTCTGGAAGCCTCGGACGTATTCTCAATACTGCTGCAGTAAGCATTCCAAGAGTTATGCTGAGCCTTTCTCAGTTCTCGCTTGTATCCTCTCAGATTCTTCTTGTAAGCGTCCCAGTCCTCAGGGGCTCTGGTGGACTTTGCCTTGTTAAAGAGCTTCCTGCAGGATTTCCTCATATTACTTAATTCCGTAGACCACCATGGTGGTCGATGTTTCCCCCTTGGCTTTCCTCTAGGGCATGCAGCTTTCAGTGAGATGTTGAAGGCCTTAGTAATCCGCTCCACTGCGTGTTCGATATCTTGCACATTTCTCATATTTGTCTCTGTTATTTCCGGTATCATCATATTGAACGATTCCCTATACCTATTCCAGTCAGCTTTCCTAACATTTGGCGGAAATATGATCTTGGTGATATGAACATCAAATTTGAAACTGATGTAGCGATGATCTGAGAAGCTGTGTTCACTTAAAACCTGCCACTCAGATATCATTTCATTTAGTTCTTGCGAGGCCAAGGTGATGTCCAAAACCTCTTGCCTGTTTTTAGTGACAAAGGTTGGGACATCTCCCTTGTTGCAAACTACCAGATTAGTACGCAAAATAAACTCTATTAGCGACTCTCCCCTTGCATTAGTATCACTACTTCCCCATATACTATGATGTGCATTCGCATCGCATCCCATAATGAGTTTCGCCTTTGTTTTCAGTGACTCCTCCACTAAGGTCTTAACGGCATATGGAGGCATCTCCCTGTCATGTCCCATGTAGACCGAAGATACCCAATATTTGCATTTGGCTATTTCTAAACTTGCAACGACAGTGTCTGTATTGCACATTGAGGGAAGCAGAAACAAATTGAGCTCGTTTTTAGCAATTATACAGGCTCGATTTACATCATTACCAGTATACTGCAATAGTTTGAACCCCGGAGTACTTAATTCACATATTTTGTTTTTGTAAACATATGGTTCTTGAATAAGAACTATATCTATGTCCCCTTTCATCAGGAGAACTTTTAAGGCAGCACATGCAGCCTTACAATGATGAAGATTTATCTGGAGGATCCGTAGGACCATCGAGATTTTCAACAACCGTCACATCAGCCGCTTCGATCGAGTCATCAAGAATGTCCTCTTCAGAGATATCGGTGACTCTCGCAATAACCATAGGTTCGACTTTGGTGAGTTCTGAGGCAATAGAAGCCTCCTCACGCATACGGTATCTATCCATGTCTTCAACTTTGGTATCTCCCTCGACTTCGCAAGAGGATCCGCTTACTTCTGATTCAGACAGAGGCTTGTCCATTTCTGAATCCTTTAGCTGATCGTTTTTATACACCTTCATTTGGATATAATGAAAGCCATAACATACACGGCCCTGGGACTTTGCCAGATGTGGCAAAGACTGAGTGTTCAATATAAACACTGCATGCCGTCTTGGTCCATCCACTTCATCCAAACGGCCAACCTTCCAATCAGCTGTTGGAAGATCTGGATTGCATCGTTTCAGTCTATTTAAAATAGATTCAGGGTCAGAAGGGTTTGCAGGTATCCAGGCATGTGCTCTAGGTCTAGCCGGTAGTAAAAGAGAGAAATTTTGAAAATCCTCTCAGATTTCTATATTTGTTAAATGTGCAGGAACGAAAATATAGTAAAAACTGTAAAAATGTCAAGTAAAAAACAAAAGAAGCATTGTGATTTGAATAAATATTTTCAAAACATGTAGGTAAATTAAATACTTTTATATCGAAATTTTTTTGACAAATGGCAGATTTTTTGCAGGAAACTTTGAAATCCCTATTACGATAGAAAGAAGCTATGGTCTTTACTTTGTTATAAAAAGTACTCCTTTTGCAAAAATTTTAATCAAAGTAAAACTCTGGCTTCTGGGCCATAAAGTAGAGTAATAGCGCATATTATCAGTATCTTATAAGGTGGGGTTTTTCATTCTGTTTGTAACACATACAAATAACGAATTCTGACTATAGAAAGTATATATAGTCTTGATCAGGGAGAAATTATAAGACGATGTCTCTCTGTCTGGCTATCTGTTGTAATCAGGCTACTTCCTTCAATAATGAACCTATAGTGCAGAAATTTTACCAGACACGTTTTTCTTCTACATGCAGGTCAATTTTGAAGATGGGACTACTTCGGCCTAAGTTTCGACTTTGCTTCCATATGAACCGACCCCCCAATTGGGGTCTTCATGACATAGACATTAAAACTTTTATCCGATTTGCATGAAATTCAAAACGTAGAGGTACTTTTGGTCCATTAAAGGGTGTGCCGAATTTGGTGTGAGTCGGTCAATGTTTTGGTACTTTTTTCGAAACAAATGGTATTGGTTCGGCATTGTTTTGAAATTGTGGAGTCTACACGTTAAATCTAAAGCACAAAGGTGCACAAAATTTTCCTCCAGAATACGTAGAATTTTATAAGGAATGTAGTCCTTCTAGACTCAAAATACAGACCCCACTTTGTTCAAATTTTGCAAAAAAATAAATTGTAAGGCCCTATCTCGCAAATATTAGATATATTCGCACACATACACAATCTTTTTATGGTAGTTTATAAGTTCTATCCAGCAAAGCAAAAGTCATGAAAATCGGTGCATAATTGCGCGTTTGCCAAGTAACACTAAATTTCATACATCCGAGGTGTCCAAGTTCCAACGTCTATAGACCAGCCCGTGAATCCACTAGGGACCTACAAACCTCTAAATATAGAGAAAAACATTTCAGCTTTGGCACAAAGAAAAAATTATGATGATATCTTAATCCATTAAAAAGTTACAGAATTATTTCCAAAAAAAGGCGATTTAGTTTACTTTAGTTTCGAAAATTTGAAAACAAATAATTATTTTTGTCATGACATATCTACAACCTTTACTCGAAAAAAATTGTCGAGTAACTTGTAGTAAAAAAAATTTTAAAAGAGACATGCATTTTGACATTGTTCTCTTAAAATTGTTTACTACTTTTACTATTTTTTGGGGTTGAGGAACGGTTTCTAGTAAAAACTAGTAAAAGTAGTAACTAGTAGTACGTAAAGGAACACAACTAAAATAAATGAATTATTTTTTGTGTGTAAGCACAAACCGCCTTCATTGAAATTTTTTTAAATTTTTGGAACAAACAAAAATATGGAAATGCGTCTTCTTTCCTAAGCAAAATTCGCATTCATAATTCAAGGACGAGACTTCTTTGCGTTCAAAACAATATTTCTTTAAATTTAAGGTCAAACAGACGAAAGCAGCAGTAGGTTCGTGAACGAATAAATGGGAGGTGGGAGCCACCGTGGAGCAATTGTTAGTATGTCCGTCGTGCATAAACAGGGTCGTGGGTTCAAAACTTAAAGACGATTTCATTAGTTTTAACGAAATTTTCAGAATTATTAATACCAAGTTGACCTTATTCAAACGGAATTTTCTTTCATGTTAAGATAGCCATTTTCAGCACGTGAATCGTGAAAAAAGCTAGAACAAGTCTTCCCCTCCAATAAATGGATCACTTAAGTGTCGATGCCATTTAGAAACATTTCGCTATCGACAATGAACACTTCACTCAACATTCACTGCCGAACAAGGAGGGCTCTCTGGGTGTTGATGTTCATACTTCCTGTACGTAAGCGTCATTTAAGCGGGACCAAGTATTTGATTAAAGGATTAACTTTTGCATAATGCCACTTGATAGCGTTCTGCTCTTGACATTAACTTTTGTCACAGAGCCAACAACAGCTGAAGAGCAGAGCATCACAAAAAAAAATGATGGAAGAGCAGCTTTAAAGTCATTCAATCAATATTCACCATACATATCCTTTAAAGACAATGAACGCAGGACATTTTCCAAAGTCATAAAATAGGGGATACACATTGTGATGATGATGGTGATGTGGGTGGTGCGCTAACTTTATTCAATCAGACTTAATGTCAATGCACAGAACAACGGCTAGACTGTCATGTCTGTCTGTCTACCGCTTTTGGTAAATAAAGGAAATGGGAGGAAAATCAATTTTCATATATTTTCCTATACACATATTTTATATCCTGCGTGTTTATGGGTGTATGTGGCTAGGACTCCAATAGGGATACAACTCAGACATCATTCGTTTGTGGATTTTTTTTACCACGTCAACTGTCTTTGCAAACGCTTTTACGTATTACATTCAGGAATCAGACACAATGCATGTTCTTATTTTTCTTTTGTAGTCTACAAAAAAAAAAAAAACTCCGCCATAGTTATCCTTTTCTATGGTTTGAATGTTCTTTTGAGTTCCTGGTACTTTTTTGTATCCTCTTAAGTGTAGAATCCTAAGAACAGCGCCTTGGTTTGAGAATCTATCTTCGATGACTTACTTTGTGTCTGCTTCAAATGATGAATAATTCAAACATTGTCTGACATTGAATATGAAATCAGCTCGATATCGACGTGAGCAAGCCATTTGCCTATTCACAATTTTGCTTTCTCGAATTAATCAACTGAATAGCAAAAGGATTTTCATGTGTGAATATTTCTCTTTAATAGGAGTATTGTGACTTTTATTACTCTAAAGCCGTGTACCCTTGATCTACTACCTAAAGGTTGAGTGGAGGATGAATAAAAAATTATATAGAAGGCTGCAGACAGTGTGCAATTGGAAATTCCAAACAATTTGGGATTAATTGTACAGCTAATTTTTGAATTCGCCAACTGACGAAAATAAGTCGGGAGCTCAACTCGGCTTCACTCACAATTCTACATCCTACACTACTTAAAATGATAAACTAAACATCATTTCTCACGTGAAAAAAAATCTTTGACACAAAGGTTAGCAAATCACGCTTTGCCAAATTACATCAAAGTGGATTACTAATAACGGCCGTTATGATACAGAAAACAAAAGCTAGATTGACTCAGAAGCTTTTTTTGAATCCATCGGTATATAATTTATGGAGTCTAGAACACGTTTGCCAGAGTTGTTGGAATTCTACCAAAAATGGTACATTTTTTATTGATTGGTGGATTCGTAGAATTCTTGATGTTTTGGTTGATTTTGCATAGTATTCCTCTCCAACTAAGATATATTTCATAAATTTTTTATAGAAATAAAATTTTGACATAATTTTCTTTACAAAAAAACATTGACAAAATTTTCTATAGAAATAAAATTTTAACAAAATTTTCTATAGAAATTTTGAAAAAGTTTTCTATAAAAATAAAATTTTGACAAAATTTCCTATGGAAAACAAAAATGAGAAAATTTCCTATAGAAATTAAATTTTGACAAAATTTTCTATAGAAATAAAATTTTGCTAAAATTTTCTATAGAAATAAAATTTTGACAAAATTTTCTATAGAAATACAATTTTGACAAAATTTTCTATAGAAATAAAATTTTGACAAAAATATTCTTTAGAAATATAATTTTGACAAAAATATTCTTTACAAATATAATTTTGACAAAAATATTCTTTAGAAATATAATTTTGACAAAATTTTCTACAGAAATAAAATTTTCACAAAATGTTCAATTGAAATAATATTTTTACAAAATTTTCTATAGAAATAAAATTTTGACAAAATCTGCTATTGAAATAAAATTTTGACAAAATTTTCTATAGAAATAAAATTTTGACAAAATTTTCAATAGAAATAACATTTTGACAAAATTTTCTATAGAATAAAATTTTGACAAAATTTCTCTATAGAAAAAAAATTTTGACAAAGTTTTCTATAGAAATAAAATTTTGAGAAAATTTTCTATGGAAAACAAAAATGAGGAAAATTCCTATAGAAATTAAATTTTGACAAAATTTTCTATAGAAATAAAATTTTCTATAGAAATAAAATTTTGACAAAATTTTCTATAGTAATAAAATTTTTACAAAATTTTCTATAGAAAAAAAATTGAGAAAATTTTCTATGGAAAGCAAACATGAGAAAAATTCATATAGAAAATAATTTTGGACAAAATTTTCTGTAGAAATAAAATTTTGACAAAATTTTGTATGAAAAACAAATATGACAAAATTTTCTTTAGAAATAAAATTTTGACAAATTTTCTATGGAAACCAAACATGACACAATTTTCTATGGAAAACAAAAATGACAGAATCTGTTATTGAAATAAAATGTTGACAAAATTTTCTATGGAAAACAAAAATGACAAAATTTTCTATTGAAATAAAGTTTTTACAAAATTTTCTATGAAAAACAAATATGACAAATTTTTTTTTTTTAAATAAAATGTTGACAAATTTTCTATGGAAAACAAGCATGACAAAATTTTCTATAGAAATAAAGTTTTGACAAAATTTTCTATGGAAAATGAAAATGACAAAATCTGCTATTGAAATAAAATTTTGACAAAATTTTCTATAGAAATAAAATTTTGACAAAATTTTCTATAGAAATAAAATTTTGACAAAATTTTCTATGGAAAACGGAATGACAAAATTTTCTATAGAAATAACATTTTGACAAAATTTTCTGTTGAAAACAAAAATGACAAAAAAATTTATAGAAATAAAATTTTCTATAGAAATTTATTTTTTACAAAATTAGCTATATAAATAAAATATTGACTAAATTGTGTATAGAAATAAAGTTTTGACAAAATTTTCTATAGAAATAAAATTTTGACAAAATTGTCTATAGAAATAAAATTTTGATAAAATTTTGATAAAATTTTCTATGGAAAACGGAATGACAAAATTTTCTATAGAAATAACATTTTGACAAAATTTTCAGTGGAAAACAAAAATGACAAAATTTTCTATAGAAATAAAATTTTGACAAAATTTTCTATGGAAAATAAAAATGATAAAAAAATTTATAGAAATAAAATTTTCTTTAGAAATTAATTTTTTACAAAATTAGCTATATAAATAAAATATTGACAAAACTATGTATAGAAATAAAATTTTGAGAAAATTTTCTATAGAAATAAAATTTTAACAAAATTTTCTATAGAAATTAAATTTTGACAAAATTTTTTATTGAAATTTTGACAAAACTTTCTATGGACAAAAAAAAGACAAAATTTTCTATAGAAATAAAATTTTGACAAAATTTTCTATGGAAAATAAAAATGATAAAAAAATTTATAGAAATTAATTTTTTACAAAATTAGCTATATAAATAAAATTTTGCAAATTAATCTATAGAAATAAAATTTTGACAAAATTATCTATAGAAATAAAATTTTGACAAAATGTTCTTAGAAATAAAATTTTGAAAAAAAAATTTCTATGGAAATAACATTTTAACAATGGACTGAATAGTGTAAGTGAGCCTGAAATTTAATCGGGATGCCACCTTAAACTAAAGTTTTAACAAACAATGTTTTTCTCTTAGATAGTTTTTTGGTAAAATTTCTCAAAATTTTGGTATATTATTCTTGGCTTGAGCGACAACCGTGGTCTAGAACCAATAATAGATAAGTTTTCTTGTAAGTTAATAACCCGACCACTATGTCTCCAGAAGGAGATGATTGATTTAAATAGTCCATAACAAAAAAAAATATTGGAGTCTTATTTCACAATTAATGTTCCCAATACTGTTTGTTGACTTCTCCACAGTGGCAGTACAATTTGATTAAAATATGTTTTTCCCCAAAATATTTAAATGTAGTCCATATCTTGCTGAAGAAAAAACCAGTTCGAACTCATCTTCACTCGCCAAAGTTTAAGGTGAGAAATATGGATTTTTGTTTTGTTAAAATCAAAAGAGGAAATAAACACGTTTTACCCAGCAAGTGTCACTTATCAGTAAAATATCTAATATGCGGAGACTTGGGGATGCAAGGTTATTTATATAGTTTTAATTAAATGAAATGGATAAATAACATTAATAAATTTCATAATAGTGTTATCTTATCGGATAATTAATTTGTAACAAAGTTAACGGATTAATTTTAAAAATTCACATAACCAAGTCGTGTGTTCCCATGGGCTAAAATATTGAAAGTCCACTGTTGTTGAGAGTAACTTGGAAACTTGTGATGTATATTTATATGTATTTACATATATAATTGTTACACATAAATATATAAATAAATATTTACGATTTTATTAAACAAAATAACGTTAATGTATTTGTAGATATGTTAAACAAAAAAAGGTATACGAGACCACACCTTATGCAGTCATAATTTATTACAAAACATCTATTAAAAATTATGATCCTTTGATGTTGTAAACATTTTGTTTCATATTTTGTTTATGGCTGACTACGATGACGATGATTTTGGCCTATTGTATTACAAAATACCAATAATGATAGTTCGTTTAACCATATTAGCAAAACCAATAAAGCCAACATTCATAAAATGTTGCCGCCTTATACAATGAATTTATCGCCATCTCCCCTTCTCATATTTACATCACAAGTATTTCAATAATGAAGATAATTAAGTCAATTATTTGAATTTTTCGAAAATTAATGATATAAAAAAGGCAATAGCAAATAATGTTGATATTTGTGATGAAGGCAGCCATAAAATTAGATTGACCAAAAATAGCAAACACATGTATGTTAAATAATATCTACACACGAAGGAAAAAATAAAATAAAAAAATATTTCACATAAATTTCATGAAAAGGACAGAGTCCTGTAATTGTGGTCATCTTAGTTAGTTGGCTGATGGTGCTGATCCATCCTCTTTGCATTTTACATAAAGTTTGAAAATATTACATGTCCGTTTACGGATTCAAAGAAGATATCGCAAAATACAAAGGAGCAAATAGTATGGAAGGTAGGTTAGGTTAAGTGGAAGCCCGATGGATCAGACTTACTTATACTATTCAGTCCATTGTGAAACCACAGTGGTGAACTTCTCTCTTATCACTGAGTGCGGCCCGATTCCATGTTAAGCTCAATGACAAGGGGCCTTCTTTTTTATAGCCGAGTCCGAACGGCGTTCCACCTTGCAGTGAAACCAATTAGAGAAGCTTTGAAACCCTCAGAAATGTCAACAGCATTACTGAGTTCGCATAATCCACCGCTGGAAAACTTATTTGGTGTTCCGTCGAAGCAGAAATCGAACCCACGACCTTGTGTATGCAGGCGGGCATGCTAATCATTGCACCATGGTGGCTCCCCTTGAGAACCGAGTTACGTTGAAAATAAATATTTTTTTGCACCTGAACCAGTAGTTATATTTATCTTTGCTTGTACATATTAGTCTGCAAGTATTTTTGTATCTATAGACTTAATAAATAAAAAATGTTTCAGCCTGAAGGACTCTACAGCAAATAGGGAATCTTTATGCGATGTCAGGTCTCTAATGGACTTGTAATTCCAGTTAATTTAATCAAACCAACTCGGCAGAGGAACAGCCATCCTAACACGACTAAATGCCGCCTGGTCTTGGCATTCCCAAATAGCAACAAAGAACTTCGATAGATCGAATGTTTCGGGAATATATACTACCTAATCTTTTACAATTTCGAGTATATTTTTTTGCACAATAAAACTTTTCACGAAGGCGATGTACATTCACATTGCAATCACTAAATTCTTAGAAAAAAAAAAACACAAAATGAATGTGGTGGTCGTCAAGCCTACATACTCTTTTCTCTATGTGCACGAAGATATGAATGAAGTGGTGGCCATCAAGACAGCAAACCAATATGAATGAAACACCGTTGGAGATATCATTTCCAAAAGAAGAAATGAGCTGGACACACCTACTTTTTAGTTTAACAGGTTTTGGATTTCTTTACAATTTCAGTTAACGATAGAAAATGGATGTTTGCAAAAATTCCAGGAAATTCCCCAAATTTGTCTAACCACAAATGCTTACACGGTTTATATTTAATTTGAAATATTTTTATTTTTAATGCTATGGTAAAAGAAGTTATGTGTTATTATCATTTCCATCACATTCATTCAAAATTTTCAAAGCGCTTCATTGGTTTAATAATATTTCAAAATTGCAAACTTCTCAAGTTTAACAAGCTTTTGAATTATGGAATTTTGGATGTGGTTACCAAATTATCTTAAGTTTTTGTTTTTGGCATGATTCTCTTCATATTTAAATCGATTATATAATCAGTTGGCATTTATGCAAATTTGTTAGTCCAATTTGATCCGCATTTTTGTATAGGGAGGCGAACAACAATTAAATCATTTTTTAATCTCCTTTGTCTATGGAAATAGTCGTGATTTTAAATTTATTTTATTTACAATATTTGATGTCATTGATAACTGTGGATTAGCATTTAATTTAAATAAAACAACTAAAATAAATTCCAATAAAATGAGAACAATAAACACTCAGTATGGGTTTGAAGCATGACTAACGCGTGCCGGTGGCATTTCTATGATATTTTCAATTTGGGAAAAATGATAAAATCATTGATTCATTATTCGTTATTGAAAAAATCCTAAAATTTGGGATAAATTTACTAATCAGAGTTAATATAAATTATATTCTGCTGCTCTACGAAATACTATCGGCGGTATTTGTTTAAATCGTGTGATTTATACATGGCAGCTACATCTAAATCTAAGCCAGATAGGATTGATATGTGGCAAGATGTTCGTAAAGAAGGCCATATGCCAAATTCGAACAATATAGGATGGAAAATGATGTGTTAGCCGAAAGCTTTGACAGGTTTCATGACCGATAACCGTGGACATTGACAAACGTCATTTCCATTCCTCAGTCGAGCTCAGAATTCTGAGGAATCTCCATTGTCTAAATAATGTCCAAGGTCCTTGACAAGTTACAAATAAACGAATATTGTTATCTGCGAAACAATATGGATATCGAACTGATCAAAGTTGTACATCTTCACTTATTGAAGTGGTTGAAGGACTTCAGGTTTCTGATCCTCTTACATCACTCAAGAGCTTTCGATTCGGTGGACTCACTCCATTATAATTACGAAACTTCAAAATTTTATCCTCCTCTCGCATGCTTTATTTTCAAATGGTCAGTATTCAAATTTGCAAACTGTCAATCGAAGCGCACTTCAGTGGTCAGTTTTCGGATCGTTGTTGCTCTTCTTTCACATTAATGATATCGATATGCCGACCATGTTCAATTGAGAATCGTGGAGAAATTTCGTAAATCGGTCTCAGTTAATGGTGGTGGAATATTTATATGGCATACATTAAATTCGCATACATTCCAAACTCCTGGAAGGGCAGTCTTCATACTCAAACCGAAAGAAAGCGAGTTATGCAAATCCAAAGGCATACAGGCCTATAAGTCTTACTTTATTCCAGATAAAGACGCAACGGTTGACGCAACGGTTGAAAGCCGAATTTTTGTTTAAGGCGTACACACTAGCTGTATGTATTGACATTGAGGGAGCTTCACTAGAGGGACTAAAATTAGGAGTATTCCTCAAGGAGAGGAATCTGCAAAAGAGCGGTGGGCCCTTAATGGGGCCTGATTCGAAAGGTGACACACAGAATGAGAGCGTAAAAAGACCAACCCTGATATACGCGTCGGTAGTCTGGTGGACATTAATGGAGAGAATGTGCAACAAAGAAATTTTACAAAGCGTCCTACAGACATTTTGTTTTGACATAACTGGGGTAATGACTTCCACGTCAACTAGAGCCTTGGAGACAATATTGGACTATAGAGAACTGATGAGGTTCAGATAAAGAGCGTAACCGCTGTGATGAGATGGATGATATTGTAAGAATGGACGGAAACACGAATCATGATGAACAATCAGATAGGGTGATCGTATACCTGGGGTGGCCATAGATGCCGACTGTTCCATTCTGAACCCACTAAGATGATTCTGGGAGAATGAGACCCCCGCACTGAAATAAATGCTACACCGATGGATCGAAGATTGGAGAGAGGAAATGTGGAGGACCCAGACACCGAGATTCTATTCCGACTACCGGACACTAATCCTGCAGGCAGAAGTGCGTGCCATAACGGAATGTTTTAAATAATTCCGAATAACACGAGGCCACAACATCTTCACAGATTGCCGGAGGACAATGAAGGCAATAGGAGACATTACGGTTCGATCGCTAACCGTACTGGATTGCAAAAGCATGTTCGACGAATACTCGGAATACCGCTGGATCCGCATCATATGAGTGTCGGGACATGGCTTATCAGAAGAAACGTAAAGGAAACTCAACTGGCGATAAAAGTTAGGACGCATAGGGAAGTGAACTTTGAGAACGAAAAGCCAATAAAGGCCAATCGAGCCGAATTGAATAAAACGGTCGGAAAAGTGACGGAAGAAAAAGACTGGAAACTACTTAAGGAGAGTATGATGACAGTCAAGAGGACCGTGATAATAATGACCACCAGCAGATAATGGTGCATGGAACATAACCTGGCCCAGAACGGAAACAAAATATGGAATTCGAGACACCGAGTTCCTGGAATAAAAGACGGCAAAGAAGAGGTTAGAGTGCTCAACAAGCCTATTATATGCAAAGCGGAAATGGTCATTGGTCAAGTTCACACAATATTCCGTAGTCTTTGTGGCAGTGGAATTTTGTACCAGAGAGGACTCGATCACTACTAGTGAAATATATTCTAACTGTGATTCCCTATATATTCCCGGGAGTTGAAGGTTGTTACTAATGATAAAACAACTTTTGTTTACGGTATTAGAAGATCGATATCGGTATATCACAGTCATGTAAAATGCATTGGAGATATGCACTACTTCCGGATCACAAGTTGGGAATTCAAACTACGTTTTTGTTACTGGGCCTTCGTTAAATCGATTGACTGAATTGTAAATTGTAACTTTAATATATTTTACTTTTTGTTTTAACCCTTTCACTACTGATGTCCACTTAGAAGGACATTTCGAAAAAATTCTATTTTCCCACTTAGTTTCGATTTATTTCTCGATGTTATTTTAAAGTAGAGGCTTTCATCTAAATAAGCTATATATATATTGTCCATATTGTTGAGGTCTAAAATACATTTTTATAAACTTCTTTAACAATAAACGAAAAATACGAAAATTTGAGACAATTTTTGTACTGTATATTTCTAGTAAATGGACATTTATACAAAACCTGTAGCTGATACTTTTACGGGTTCTTTTTTGTATTTTTTCTCACACTTTGAAAGATATTATAGGGCAAATAGCGCTTATTTTCGTAAGGCCATTTGGTCACAATTCAAGAATCAAGTTTTCAGAATAAGCTCATATAGCTCTTGAAGTAATTGAGGTAGGTTTTCAAAATGACAAATTTTGTTCTACATGCTGTTAGTACAAGTAAAAAAAGAAGAAAAATAATTTTTTTTATCATTAGGTTTATTTCGGTAGTGAAAGGGTTAATATATCGTAAATTTTGTAAATTTTGTCGATGCAAATATTAGCTTCTTAATAATCGTCAATGACGTTGACCGGCGAATATTACTCGGCAATGGGTAAGTCGGCGTGACTTATCGATTTCGTTCTCTACAACAAGCTACCTTAAGAATTACAATGTCGCTAAAATCTCTTGTTGTATTGCTGAGTATTCCTCGTCAATATGTGGGTAGAATGATCTTAACATGACCATACCTTAAAAATATAAAATATCTTGTCTGTCTCTCTATCTTCAGTGGCTTGATCCATGATTGCCACTGAATCTCTTTAATTCGTATGTACAAGATCTTGGCTACTGTTTGACAAGTTTTTTTTTTTTAATTTCGAAAATTT
The DNA here is from genome assembly GCF_050003625.1 of Haematobia irritans. Lineage (NCBI taxonomy): Eukaryota > Metazoa > Arthropoda > Insecta > Diptera > Muscidae > Haematobia > Haematobia irritans. The sequence goes on along the minus strand of NC_134399.1, from coordinate 57,974,589 downwards.
TCATCTTCTTCCACTTCGTCTGTATTTGGTTAAAAGCTGCCATAATAACTGTCAAATAAAGAAGCTGGTAAGCTGAAGTTGAAATGTTTTTGCCCATTTTAAAATTAAATATTGATTAGAGGTAAGCTCTCGAACACATATAAACGTACACAGTACGAACGAAAAAAACAAAAATGCCAAATGGACTTGAGCAATCATTAATCAAAAAAAAATACTTTATTATTGGTGAATTCAAGAAACCGAACACAACGAAACATTGTCCCAGCCAAGACTTCTTTTTCAAATGAACCCCAAAAATATATCCTCCATTTGACAATGTCGACATTAGATTTCAATGAATTGGGCACAAGTACAACGACTAGAATTAAATCCAAAATTTCAGTACTGGCGGTTAAGTTGGTTTTTGGTGCTTGCTTTTCTAAACCACAATGGCAACGAACATCGATTGCGGCGACATTGATTGGTCTGCACTGAGATAATAAAGTTGATCTCTTTTACGATGTAAATAAAGCAAGAACTCAATACCAATTTGCCACACTTGGCTATCAGAGAGGTGGGAGGAGATGCCGTAGTATTTCTGCCGTGGTCACTATCGCATATTCATTGCCCAAGTTTCCGCAAATCATTAAAAATCTCCCACCAATAGTTTTCAGTTGCGTCTCACTGCAACTGCTCCCTAGTCTCACTATCGTAATTGGTGGGGGGCCAGAGTCAATTATTTTATTTTCCTAACCACAAACAAAATCATCGCTCACTCACTGATTCGATATAAAGTAGACCGTTTAATTGTAACCGGGTTCATTAAACCATCTTAACCGCAATACACGGAGTACTGCCATAAAGCGAAGGTTAAATTGCAATATTTTCGCTTCTCCATTTGCATCACCCCCCTCCCCCAACGGCTTTTCGGGGTGGTAGTAATAATACTTCTCTTCCAATTCATCTAACCTTAGAGTACCTTTGAACACGTATTAGGTGTTCAAAGGCGACTCGTCGTCCCCACAATCTTCCCCAAACGTTTGTTTTCCTTCGAGATTGCTGTAGGCAGCTAAAGTTCAACTTGGCTATGTTGTGCCTTTCAGAGATTATGCGATCGACCTACAAGTGGGTCAAGTACTTGAAAGGCTTTTGACTTGTTATGGGCCTATTGTTGTTGTTGTTGTTTTTTTTAATTTATCCATCATTCTGTTTTGATTTTGTGGGTTATTGCTGGCTACGATGGTACTTCGCAAGAAATTTGCCATATTGTGATGATTGTGAAGGAAGGAAGGCGTGTATGCATGCTCCTTAAATACAGTTTGTTGTGAATATGGACTGGATTACAGCGATTTTATCTACCTAGCGGATAGTAAGAAATGATAACAAGTATATACGGCCGTAAGTTCGGCCATGCCGAATCTTATGTACCCTCCACCATGGATTGCGTAGGAACTTCTACTAAAGGCTGTCATCCACAATCGAATTACTTGGGTCGCGATAACACTTGCCGATGGCAAGGTATCGTAAAACTTTTTAACACTGTCTTCTAAATTGTAAGTTAGTCCATAAGGGGTATATATTAAACAAAAAAAAGGCCGATTAAATACGTATATAATTCAGTTTGACAAAATTTTCTATAGAAATAAAATTTTCTATAGAAATAAAATGTTGACAAAATTTTCTATGGAAGTAAAATGTTGACAAAATTTTCTATAGCAATAAAATTTTGACAAAATTTTCTATAGAAATAAAATGTTGACAAAATTTTCTATAGAAATAAAATGTCGACAAACATTGCTATAGAAATAAACTTTTTACAAAACTTTCTATAGAAATGAAATTTTGACAAAACTTTCTATAGTAGTAAAATTTGACAATTTTTACATGGCTGTTAGAGGCCATATACTAACGAAATGTACCAAATTTCAACCGCATCGGATGACTTTTGCTCCTCCAAGAGGCTCCGGAGGTCAAATCTGGGGATCGGTTTATATGGGAGCTATATATAATTATGGACCGATATGGACCAATTTTTGCATGGTTGTTAGAGACCATATACTAACACCACGTACTAAATTTCAATTGGATCGGATGAATTTTGCTCATCCAAGAGGCTCCAGAGTTCAAATCTGGGGATCGGTTTATATGGGAGCTATATATAATTATGGACCGATATGGACCAATTTTTGCATGCTTGTTAGAGACCGTATACTAACATCAGGTACCCAATTTCAAACGGATCGGATGAATTTTGCCCCTCCAAGAGGCTCCGGAGGTCAAATCTGGGGATCGGTTTATATGGGAGCTATATATAATTATGGACCGATATGGACCAGTTTTTGCATGGTTGTTAGAGACCATATACTAACACCACGTACCAAATTTCAATCGGGTAGGATGAAGTTTGCTCCTCCAAGAGGCTCCGGAGGTCAAATCTGGGGATCGGTTTATATGGGAGCTATATATATTTATGGACCGATATGGACCAATTTTTGCATGGTTGTTAGAGACCGTATACTAACATCAGGTACCAAATTTCAACCGGATCGGATGAATTTTGCCCCTCAAAGAGGCTCCGGAGGTCAAATCTGGGGATCGGTTTATATGGGGGCTATATATAATTATGGACCGATATGGACCAATTTTCCCATGGTTGTTAGAGACCGTATACTTAGACCACGTACCAAATTTCAACCGGATCGGATGAATTTTGCTGCTCCGGAAGGCTCCGCAGGCCAAATTTGGGGATCGGTTTATATGGGGGCTATACGTAAACGTGGGCCGATACGGCCCATTTTCAATACCATCCGACCTACATCAATAACAACTACTTGTGCCAAGTTTCAAGTCGATAGCTAGTTTCGTTCGGAAGTTAGCGTGATTTCCACAGACGGACGGACAGCCGGACAGACGGACAGACGGACGGACGGACGGACATGCTTAGATCGACTCAGAATTTCACCACGACCCAGAATATATATACTTTATGGGGTCTTAGAGCAATATTTCGATGTGTTACAAACGGAATGACAAAGTTAATATACCCCCATCCTATGGTGGAGGGTATAAAAACATATAGAATGGTTGATAAATCCCAGCTGGTAATCTATGGGACCGATTATAAACGATTTGAACCAATTTTTGTGTTAATGTTAGAGGGTCTTCTGACTTCTGATAGGTCTGTTTGTTATTCCATTGCATGGCGTTTGTCTGTGGATTCTCTGCCAATTCCCAGACATCGGATACAATGAGTGATTACGTGGAAGTCTGGTCTGGTTCTAAACTCACCATGTGCCCAGATGTTTCAACATCACGGTTGCCAAATTCCCAGACATCGGGTACCACGAATGATTACGAAGAAGTCTGGTCTGGTACTCAACTCACCATGTGCCCAGATGTTTCAACATCACGGTTGCCAAATTTTTTCGAGAGAGAGCACCAAAATTTCGAAATTATATCCCCAAAAAATCCGCAACTGAAATATTTTTCCCCATGAAAAATCCCCAGAGGAAAATTCATATAATTATTAAATGTATGTAAATTCTATAAAAAAGAAAAACAAATCTCACATTATCGTATTCCTTCATGAGGATTTCAGCAAATCTGTCAGATGGTAAACTTTTGGAATCGATGTGTGTTTGCAATAAAAATAGCCGAGTTTTTTTCTCAGAAAGTTAGACTATATCCTATGTTCTGGCTTACGAATTCACAAAACACAAAATTTTGAATTGTCAATAACTTCTGAACCATTCCATATTTTGCCAAAAAAAATTCTCCAAACAAATTTCCTTTTCCATAAGAACAATGTGTTAAAATTTCGTGTTATACATTTTTGTAGTACGGAAAAAGAGGTTAAGAAAATTTTGAGAATTTAGATTAAAATTAGCTTATTCCCATTTTAAATTGGTATTTTCTGATGATCGAACAAACAAAGCGAGCGCGAAATGAAACTAAAAGAAAATGTTCATGGTAATTAATACGAATTGTTTAAGACCGAACAGATATATAACCCCAAGTAATAATGGAAGTTGGACCTTCTTCAAGTTTTTTACATAAATATGAATCTGAGATACTGCGATAGTAAATAGGAACGCGGTTTAGCCCATAAGCCTTTGCTTTTACCCTTTCTATAACAAATGTAATACTATGTGATTGAAGATGGAAAATCCCCAAATCACGACGTTATCCCCAGCCAAATCCCCAAAGTGAACAAATATCCCCAACCACGAGACAAAATCCCCAGTTTGGGTGAAAATCCCCTAATCTGACAACACTGTTCAACCTTAGCATCTAGATCCCATTGTGGGGCAAGAAAAAATTTGGAAGTTCCTCCAAAGGCACAACTTTAAAAGCACTTCCAGAAGATGTTCTTTATTTTAACTATTCAGGAAGTTCTTTTCATTCAATTTTTTATAACATGCTTTTTCGTATTTTTAATTGGCAATTTTAACTTTTTTTGTTTCAAATTGGTTAAAAACCGTTTAAGAATTCATAAAATGGTACAAATTATTTAAATTTTGTCGAAAAAAATGCTAAATCCAATCTGAAAAAAATGTGAATTTTTGAAAATATTTGAGGTCAGACGTTTCAGACAAGCGTTAGAATCCATTAAAAATTATAAAAATTATTTATTTGACAAAATATCACAGGATTTTTTAATTTACATCAAAAACATTGAATTCAGATCACACCTAAAGAAGTGATGCAAATTCAGTGCACCGGCTGTTGAAATGGAGGACTTCCGTCCTATGACAAGACCATGTTAAATTCATCGCTTCTTCGTCAATTTACACCACCTCCGGATCCAAAAAATAATAATTTGCATTAGTTTTTTGGCGACGCTTTTTTTTACTGGGATGCTAAGGATAGATCTGGCGAACTCAGCAGTCACCCATACTTAGGGTGGGAGCTTATTCGTTCTCAATGCAAAAGTAGAAACCATAATTTGCTCTGTTAGGCCTATATGCCTCTGATCATATGAGATAATGTTAACATTCGCAGTGGGAATTAAAGTCTTCCTTCACAAATTGTGATGGCTCCCGCTGGACGATGAGCTAAACCAATCTGGCCTGATTCAATTGAAATTATGGTTTGTCAGATTGCGTCAATTACCAGACCAAGCGATGCTAACAATATATATGGCTAAGTGTAGTAGTCACCCATAATTATTTTAGGATCTTACTTGTTCCCCGTGACTAGTGGTCACATTAATTTGCTCAGCGATGATTATATGCCTTAGTCATTACCTTGGAGAAAATACCGAAGTTTTTGCTGGGCATGAACATATTATTTGGGCTCGCGCAATAACCTCTCTATGCGCAAACTATAACCTAGAGCACAGCTCCCAATCGGCGGAATTAACCCAATGGGTACTGTATGTCGGCCGTCCCAGACTTCACTGCTCACCCCATGGACGGGTTACTAGTGTCTGGCAGAGTCAAGATGGGTCTACATTAACGAAACGGTGTAGAATAAAAACCACTCCATTAGTCCAATTTCTTTTGCGATCCCTGCAGAACAGGAGTATGCTACAAATTGTTGATTTAGTTTGGTCTTTTGAATTGTCGTGGTCTTAATACATACTACGATCTCATAAGTTTCCGAAACTTGTACAACAATATTTGGAGGAAGATGGTGTATACTCTCGGAAGAAGTCAAGGATCCCCAAATTAGTGCTGACATTGGTACAGCATCCTGTAACGTAGTCAATATCAGTGTACTCACGCAGCTATGTTAGACTGAAAGAGTTCCGGAAGTGTATCCATTGAAGGCACCTGTTAAATCTCACCCAAACCGAACGATTGCAAATCTGCTTTCAGGCAATTGAACAATACCATGGTCCGGGTTAATGGTCTATCACAAGCAACCGGAAAATGTTGCCATTGATGTATCTCCCCACATCAAGAAAAGTTAATTGAAAGAATGAATTTGTTTTATTGTCATAAAGAATATTTTTTGTTAAGGCAGCAGAAATGTTAAATTTATTTCCAAGCAGAAAAAAATGGAATGAAAAAAGTAGAATTGGTGAAAAAAATTGTTTTTAGTTTGTTAAATTTTCCATACAAATGAATTTTCAAAGCACAAGGAGTACTTCCCTTCTATAACAAGCCCATGTACAATTCATTGGGTATGATCCCAATTTGTAATACTTCCGGATCATAGGGTGGGGATCCAAACTACTTGTTTGGAAAGACTTTTTTGTTATGAAATTGTTTTCTTGGCTCAAGTTGAATGACAAGTTTCGTTGCTATTATATATATTTTTACTAGTGGTCCAACACGAAAAAACAGACGAATTAATATGTAAACTATTGTTCTGGACAATTAGTTGAACCCTTTAGGACAATCTGATGATTTTTTTATTTATTTATTGAGTTTGGTTCCTGCACAACAAGACTCGAGGTCCTATAATTTACAGTACAGGCATTAGATTGTATACGAACATATTTATATCAAGACAAAATTAATAACATTAGTTGAGCCAGGACAGAAAGGACAAGTTATGATTTAAATGAGATAAAGGAATGACACATGAAATAAAAAGTAATGTTTTTTTTTTTTTGATACGAAACAAAAAAAAAAAGCTTATATAAAAGACTGAAATTGAATTGTAACTTAACAAAGATTATGTGTGTAAGTATTATAATTAATTATGATGACTACAATGAAAAGAATTGAAAAATAGTGTAATTTACTTATAGCTGAAGATATCAATATTAACGAAAATAGATAAAAAGTTTGCTTTTGAATTGTGCTCTGCTTGTAATTGTTTTTATATTTAGTGGTAACATGTTCCAGAGACAAATCGCATGGAAGAAGAATTGCCACTCTGATACAACATGTCTGTGACGTAATTGGATCAAATTCCAGTTCTACTCGATGCACTAAAGCGTAATCTATTAAATAGATGATTAGGCTCCCTTTCCGTAATAATCCTATGTAGAAATAATAAAACACGAATTTTCAGGTAGTTATCAAAATTGACCCCCAATATCTTTGTCTAGAACGGAGTCAGATGGGCATACCTGTTAAGGCCAAACACGTACCATACAATTGCTTTAAAGGAGACATTCAATTTCCGTATGCTCCTGGCATCACAGCTAGAGAAGATTTCACACCCATATGTCAGTACCGGGATTAAGTATGTCTTCGCCAAGAGTAGTTTGATTCTCAGTGGTAGATATCTCTGTGTCTTCCAAAGAGATCTGAGAGTGGTAAATGTCCTGCCACAAATCATGGTTATATGGTCAGACCACGTTAAAGAATCATTAAACATAACACCAAGATTCCTATACCTTCTGACAATCTCAATAGGTTCGTCATTTATATGAATATAGGGAGTCAGTGACAGACGATTGACACGCTTCTGTATTACCAGACACTTGGACTTCGACGCATTGAGAGACAAGCCATTCCTCTGCGCCCATGAGTTCACTCTTCGCAAATCCTCATTAAATCTCTCTACACATCTATCAAACTCCTCTAGGCCACTGCTCAGGTAGATCTGAAGATCATCCGCATACATCCGAGATTTGGAATGGATTAAGACACCCGGTAAGTCATTCGCATAGATTGAAAATAGTAAAGGTCCTAAGATAGAACCTTGTGGAACACCTTGTAAAACCCGCAGTGCCATAGATCTATTCCGTCCAACCTGTACATACTGCGATCTGTCACTGAGATATGATGCTATTAAGCGTTAGGAAAACACCGAGAAGTGCATAAATCCTGACAGTTTTTGTCGCAGGACGTGATGATTGACCGAGTCGAAAGCTTTCGAATGATCAAGCAGGGCAAGTAGTGCGATATCACCACTGTCTATACACTCTCTGATGTCCTCAGCCACATCCGTTAATGCCGAAATACAACTGTTATGAGCCCTAAAACCAGATTGTCGATCTGATAGAAGATTATTGCGGTCGACGTGTGATGTGATTTGTCTATGCAATATGTGCTCGAATACTTTCGATAAATATGGCAGAATAGCAATTGGTCTATAATCAGAGTTCTTCTTCGGAATCCGTATTATCCTGGCGATTTTCCAGCGATCAGGAAAGACACTTCTAGTAATAAATTGATTAAATACGTATGTCAAGTAAGGCATCAGTTCCGGAAGAAGAATCTTAATAAATCTAGGGTCTATATTGTCCGCACCAACTGCATAGGACTTCACAGATAGGAGGCTGTCGAGGACATCAAAACTATTTACACATTCAAAATTGAAAGATGATTCCATTGAAGCATTCGGTGTATCATAAAATGATAGATCCACGGAAGAGTGTTATTGGATACACTCGACATCAATTAGAAATGCAGAAGATATACAAGATTCAGAGCACAGTTCAGTAAAGCCAATAGTTATTAAGAAAGTAAATAAATTAATTATAGGTAAATTACACTTTACAGTAAAATTTGTGATATTAATTTTAGATTTAATGCTTAGGATATAATTACGATTTGTGAAAGATATAAGTGTAGATTTGTATTTAGTGTGAATTACTTCCAGGAAAAAGTTTATTAAGATCATCTTCACTAAGGATGCATATAGGTTCATCAGAGGTATTAGTCTTTACATACACCAGTCCGCGCATTGAGAAGGCAGCACTCAGCCGTTTCTCTTTCTTCAATCCAATGGCGTCTAGCAGTAAATTGTAATTTGATTGTGTTAGATTTTCATTTACATAAAATCTTGAATCCGAATTAATGCCAACATCTTTTAGAAAAAAATAAAAGGTTTTGTTGTTTTTGCGAAAGCTGGCCAGAGATTTCAAAAAGAAGTTTCGATCATACGATTGGGATGGATAGCAAATAGTACCGGAGCGTACAACGTCGATTTAAACAAAATAAGCTCTTAGAACACTCAAGAAGTCGAAGCTGGGGATCTGTCCATACGTTTTGGCATTAAAAATTCAACATTCTAGACACAAGAGTCCAAATCCCTATTAGGTATGTCTGAGAACTATATCAATATTTTCGATTTGCAATGCAAGGTAACCTATTGCAATAAGTAGTTGTTTGAGCCAAGTATCAAGCAAAAATGACAGTGATTTCAAAAGACGGACAGGAAAAAAATCGCTAGGTAGAATTGCATGACATTGTCATTCAACCTTCAATTTTGATATGTGTCACACCAAATTATTAAATATATATATTTTAAGATACTCGTAACTAATCTTTTTAAAATTTGACATTAAAATTCTTCTAAATCCCCTCCAAGGTGGTGGTATACTAGTCCTGTGAGGTTGATATATAGTCGGAAACACCAGACTTTGCTTATCTACCAACTCCATTTTCCGAAACTATTTCAAATATCAATTAAAAAGGCCTGGTGTAAATTATGAGTTACGTTTACATAAAATATTATCTACTTTACCCCACTCAGCTTGAAAGTATCGTTGTTGAGCTTAAATGACGTCAAAGAAATAAACAAATGCGTAATTTATACCTCATTTCAATTAAGCCCTCAACCGTGTTTCCATAGATCCATTCTCTTGAAATTGAATTTGGAAGATATTTAGAGCTGTTGTGATTTTGCTATTGGGCTCAAAATGTCAGATATTTCAAATGATCATTTGTATCTATTGCGGATTATAGAGTCCCCCAGCCTCTAATGGTTGTGTACAAAGTATTTATGTGAAATTAGATTTGCGCATGCGCATAGACTTGCCCCCATGCACACACACACACATGTGCCAAGACAAGTGTCCATTTTATGTACGATTTTGTCCATTTTAATTACACGATTTTACAATTAATTCGCGTATTCAAGTGAGAATTCTTGTTATCGTTTTCTTAGAATGGTGTCTCCATTCTTGATTTGCCTGGAGTTGTTTCGTTTTTCCATTTTGTCACTGCCTCTAAAGAGAAAAAACTACAAATATAAAAAAATAATAACGCAATTGTAGTCAATTTATTTTAACAAATGAATTTGTTTGGCATTCCATGAACATGTTTAACTGCAAATTTATTTTAACCATGTCCCAACATCATGAACATTGCAATTCAAATCCAAATGAGATTGTGTTTTTTTTTCAATTTTTTTAAAATCTTGAAGTTCTCGTCTAAGACCTGTCACTTGATTTCCAGCACTGAGTGCTGGAGGTTATGTTTAGAGATACAAAATATCTTTTGTTTTATGGCTAACACCCCAAAAACATTAAGCCAAACTGATTATGGTAATAACAAATGTTCATTAGCAAGGATGTTTTGCCATTGTTAAATTGTGTAAAACAATAACTCCGATGACAATTTCATTCGTAACCCCTCAAGAATTTTAATGAAGAAAAAAAATCGTTTTTGAATCAAAACAAGAAAAAAATCGTAAATTTTCAAACAAATGTTCATAAATTACACAAAACAAAAATCTGCTCAAGAACAGTTGGAGACCCCCACATGTTTCTTTGGCCAATTGATTATGGCCATAATGGGTGATGTGTGATTGGTTTGCATATTCAAAAAAGCCAGTCAGCTGAAGCTTGAAGCTTTTTTTCTTATTAATTATATTCAATACAATTTTTATTTAAAATGTTAATGCTTGTAATTTAAATACACAACACACAAAAGCCGTCATTTGTATGAGAATTGAAACATAAATTATTAATGAGCATAAGTGTTATATTAATGATTCTGTTCATTTTTTTTTTTGTTTGTTATTATTTTTTGTGATAATTGTGTAAATCGTTTTGTACGAATTTATTATTCAATAGAATATCAACATCAACTCTTAAATAATTATGTTCTTTAAATAATTGTTTATCCATTTAAACGGAATTAAATTCAAATTTGTGTTTCTATTCATAAATCATATTAATGCACTGAAAAAAATGTTATCTACTATATAAAAATAAGTCGGATTTTCCTTTCTGACGCACGAATCAATTTCCACGATTTTGTATTCGTTGGAAAGGTCTCGGGCTCCGTAAGGTTTATAGCAAAGAAAATTCAAGAAAAGTTTCGTTACTTAAGTAGCTGATGCAGAGAAACGCAAAGTGTTGCATATGTATATTTAACATAAAATATAGAGTTAGACCTATTGCTCTTTTATTTGTAATAAGAAAATGAAATGAAATAAATGGTTACTTGAAATGAAATGAAAATGAAAAAAAAAAGAAAAGTTTCAACAGAAAAGCTGGAAAATATTTTTTATATACAACGCCATCTCTGATGCAACTCCAGAACGCACGAACCGATTTCCGCGGTTTGGCATTCGTTGGAAAGGTCTCGGGCTCCGTGAGGTTTATAGCAAAGAAAATTCAAGAAAAGTTTCAACGGAAAAATCGGGAAATTTTCTTTTACATACAGCGCACATTACAAAAATTTATAATTTGAATTCATCGCAGTTGCTTTTGTTATAAAACAATTTTTTCACATGAAAAATGTTCGGAGAACGTAGAGAGTAATCATGTTGTGAACACAGGGTATTTAATTTTTTGATATCTGGTGGTCGGGCAAGGGGATGTCTCCCCTTGCCCGACTTTTTCAAAATTGAAATTTCCAAGGAAGGTAAAGGGTGATGTCTAGACAAAGACCCGGTACTTTATTTTTCGATATTTCGTCGCTTAGGTGGACCACCCCTTTATACGACTTTTGTTTAAAGTACCGTTAAAAAAATTCTTCGATTTACTTGAGATTTACAGAGAACACGTTGTGAGGTTATGAATTTATTATGGGGTACCTGCTTTTTTAATATTTGGACGGGAAGGAGGACCTCCCCCCCCCCCTGCCGCACTTTTTGAAAATTGGAACAAAATTATTAAATTTTCTGGAAATTTTCAGGGAAGGTTGAAGTGGGCATCTACACCCTCAAAAAAATCGCTTCTTTAACATATGTTCCAAACATATTTTTCAGGAAGCATATATATTATTGGATACTGCCGAAATATTAATATGTTTGTTTTTTGTGAACATATTATATGTTTGGAAGCATTTTGAGCCCAAAAATATTATATGCTTGGAAGAATTTTCCCCAAAGAAGATTGTGATCATTCCCTCACATAATTTTCACTTCCACGAAATTTTTAGTTCTTGGCACCTTTTTCTGTAATACAAATAATGTTGAAGAAATTATTCAATTTTATAATTTTTTTCTTAATTTTACCTTTCGCCAGGGCGGAGAATCGAACCGAGGCCCATACAGTTTGTAAGCAAACACACTATCCACTGGGCTACGTAGTAGTTATAGTCACCAGTAGACAATTATCGTTACAAGTTACATTTATATAGCATACTTTGCAGCGCCCACGAGCCCATGCAAACATAACATTATTTAAAAGAAACATACATTTGTTGGCCACGTGGAGCAGTGGTTAGCATGTCTGCCTTGCATGCAAAGGGTCGTGGGTTCAATTCCTGCTCCGACCGAACCAATTTTTTTTGCAATTTAGACATTTATACTATATTAAATTTTTATAATGAAACTTCGAAATGTGGGTTATTAAAAATTTACAGTCCCCACATACATAAAATTCTCCTCTCAAGGCGAAAACACATGCTGTTTTTTTTCAAATCTCTATGCTCTTGGTTCCGAATGTCTATTCTCTTTACTCCGAATACTCATTCTAATATTCAAATTAAATAATATTTAGACTTAAGCATATAAAATATTTGGCCTTATCATAAAGCATTTTTCCGAAACAACATACAACCGTTTCACAGAAATTGTAAACATATATATGTTTGGTCGAAATTTGTAAATTTATATATGTTTACATTCACACATATTATTTTTATGAAAAATTCATACCCCAAACATAATATATTTTAACATATTAACATATGTGTCCCAAACATTTAGTGTTAGTTTAGGAACATTACATGTTGGCACTTAAATATATTGTGTTTAAAAATTGTGCCCGAAACACATTTTGTTTATATCGCAACATATGAAAAACATATTTTTCTAACAGTGTAGGCAAAGAACAGCTACTTTATTTTTCGAATGTTTCAATGTGAAATGAATATAGGGTACGTGATTTTACAATATCAGGTCAGTGAGGAGCGAAGGAGGGGGTTCCCGTTTGCCCGATTTTTTGAAAATATAAAGTAGAGGATTGTCGATAAATGGGAACTCGGTACATAATTTTATGATTTTCCCACAGGCTTCTGCCAGACATTTTTAAGTAAAAAACTTTACATGAAGTTGACACGCAAAGTAGAGGGTGCTTCATTTTCCGGTATATGTTTGGGAAAGGCATGTTCTCCGTGTCCAACACTTTAACAAACGTTAATATGGTCAATTTTTAAGTACTTTTACTTTTTCCGATTTATTGGACGGTATGTTGAGGAGATGTATGTCTCCTCTTGACAAACCACGCTTGAAATTCACAGGAAATGTAGAAGATTGTCCAGCGATTTGAATACAGAACAATTAAAAAAAAAAACAAAAAATTGTTTGAAAGGGAATACGCCCTACCCGACGTTTGCCCTATTTCTATATATAAACGAAAAAGCAAGCAGTCCATTTTTTTGTTGAAATGTACGGGACACGTGTGTGGAAACCATGGAGTGATTAATCAGTACTTCAGTTTTTGTGCCAGACTTCCCCTGGCCCTTCTATTTAAAAGAGTTCAAATCTTTTCGAATTTGTTTTCAGATCGAAGGATATAGTTGACTAAATTAACGAAAATATGCTTCGGGAGGCGTAGCGAAGCGGGCCGGGTTACGCTAGTTCCTAATATGAAATGAAATTCCAACGGCAAAATCTATTAACAGCTCAGATGTGTTTTTATTTCATTTGTTTTGACCATTGCCAGATATGACGATTTTAACAAATGACGATGTAACGTTATCTTCGATATTTCAATCAAACGATTTTATAGTTATTTCTATATTTTTGGCAGACCAAGGTTTTTATACCCTGACCACTATGTGGTTTAGGGCATAAAAACTAAAATTTATTATGGGGTACCTGGGGATCCAAACTACTTGTTTGGAAAGTCCCAGACTTCACTGCTCACCCCATGGACGGGTTACTAGTGTCTGGCAGAGTCAAGATGGGTCTACATTAACGAAACGGTGTAGAATAAAAACCACTCCATTAGTCCAATTTCTTTTGCGATCCCTGCAGAACAGGAGTATGCTACAAATTGTTGATTTAGTTTGGTCTTTTGAATTGTCGTGGTCTTAATACATACTACGATCTCATAAGTTTCCGAAACTTGTACAACAATATTTGGAGGAAGATGGTGTATACTCTCGGAAGAAGTCAAGGATCCCCAAATTAGTGCTGACATTGGTACAGCATCCTGTAACGTAGTCAATATCAGTGTACTCACGCAGCTATGTTAGACTGAAAGAGTTCCGGAAGTGTATCCATTGAAGGCACCTGTTAAATCTCACCCAAACCGAACGATTGCAAATCTGCTTTCAGGCAATTGAACAATACCATGGTCCGGGTTAATGGTCTATCACAAGCAACCGGAAAATGTTGCCATTGATGTATCTCCCCACATCAAGAAAAGTTAATTGAAAGAATGAATTTGTTTTATTGTCATAAAGAATATTTTTTGTTAAGGCAGCAGAAATGTTAAATTTATTTCCAAGCAGAAAAAAATGGAATGAAAAAAGTAGAATTGGTGAAAAAAATTGTTTTTAGTTTGTTAAATTTTCCATACAAATGAATTTTCAAAGCACAAGGAGTACTTCCCTTCTATAACAAGCCCATGTACAATTCATTGGGTATGATCCCAATTTGTAATACTTCCGGATCATAGGGTGGGGATCCAAACTACTTGTTTGGAAAGACTTTTTTGTTATGAAATTGTTTTCTTGGCTCAAGTTGAATGACAAGTTTCGTTGCTATTATATATATTTTTACTAGTGGTCCAACACGAAAAAACAGACGAATTAATATGTAAACTATTGTTCTGGACAATTAGTTGAACCCTTTAGGACAATCTGATGATTTTTTTATTTATTTATTGAGTTTGGTTCCTGCACAACAAGACTCGAGGTCCTATAATTTACAGTACAGGCATTAGATTGTATACGAACATATTTATATCAAGACAAAATTAATAACATTAGTTGAGCCAGGACAGAAAGGACAAGTTATGATTTAAATGAGATAAAGGAATGACACATGAAATAAAAAGTAATGTTTTTTTTTTTTTGATACGAAACAAAAAAAAAAGCTTATATAAAAGACTGAAATTGAATTGTAACTTAACAAAGATTATGTGTGTAAGTATTATAATTAATTATGATGACTACAATGAAAAGAATTGAAAAATAGTGTAATTTACTTATAGCTGAAGATATCAATATTAACGAAAATAGATAAAAAGTTTGCTTTTGAATTGTGCTCTGCTTGTAATTGTTTTTATATTTAGTGGTAACATGTTCCAGAGACAAATCGCATGGAAGAAGAATTGCCACTCTGATACAACATGTCTGTGACGTAATTGGATCAAATTCCAGTTCTACTCGATGCACTAAAGCGTAATCTATTAAATAGATGATTAGGCTCCCTTTCCGTAATAATCCTATGTAGAAATAATAAAACACGAATTTTCAGGTAGTTATCAAAATTGACCCCCAATATCTTTGTCTAGAACGGAGTCAGATGGGCATACCTGTTAAGGCCAAACACGTACCATACAATTGCTTTAAAGGAGACATTCAATTTCCGTATGCTCCTGGCATCACAGCTAGAGAAGATTTCACACCCATATGTCAGTACCGGGATTAAGTATGTCTTCGCCAAGAGTAGTTTGATTCTCAGTGGTAGATATCTCTGTGTCTTCCAAAGAGATCTGAGAGTGGTAAATGTCCTGCCACAAATCATGGTTATATGGTCAGACCACGTTAAAGAATCATTAAACATAACACCAAGATTCCTATACCTTCTGACAATCTCAATAGGTTCGTCATTTATATGAATATAGGGAGTCAGTGACAGACGATTGACACGCTTCTGTATTACCAGACACTTGGACTTCGACGCATTGAGAGACAAGCCATTCCTCTGCGCCCATGAGTTCACTCTTCGCAAATCCTCATTAAATCTCTCTACACATCTATCAAACTCCTCTAGGCCACTGCTCAGGTAGATCTGAAGATCATCCGCATACATCCGAGATTTGGAATGGATTAAGACACCCGGTAAGTCATTCGCATAGATTGAAAATAGTAAAGGTCCTAAGATAGAACCTTGTGGAACACCTTGTAAAACCCGCAGTGCCATAGATCTATTCCGTCCAACCTGTACATACTGCGATCTGTCACTGAGATATGATGCTATTAAGCGTTAGGAAAACACCGAGAAGTGCATAAATCCTGACAGTTTTTGTCGCAGGACGTGATGATTGACCGAGTCGAAAGCTTTCGAATGATCAAGCAGGGCAAGTAGTGCGATATCACCACTGTCTATACACTCTCTGATGTCCTCAGCCACATCCGTTAATGCCGAAATACAACTGTTATGAGCCCTAAAACCAGATTGTCGATCTGATAGAAGATTATTGCGGTCGACGTGTGATGTGATTTGTCTATGCAATATGTGCTCGAATACTTTCGATAAATATGGCAGAATAGCAATTGGTCTATAATCAGAGTTCTTCTTCGGAATCCGTATTATCCTGGCGATTTTCCAGCGATCAGGAAAGACACTTCTAGTAATAAATTGATTAAATACGTATGTCAAGTAAGGCATCAGTTCCGGAAGAAGAATCTTAATAAATCTAGGGTCTATATTGTCCGCACCAACTGCATAGGACTTCACAGATAGGAGGCTGTCGAGGACATCAAAACTATTTACACATTCAAAATTGAAAGATGATTCCATTGAAGCATTCGGTGTATCATAAAATGATAGATCCACGGAAGAGTGTTATTGGATACACTCGACATCAATTAGAAATGCAGAAGATATACAAGATTCAGAGCACAGTTCAGTAAAGCCAATAGTTATTAAGAAAGTAAATAAATTAATTATAGGTAAATTACACTTTACAGTAAAATTTGTGATATTAATTTTAGATTTAATGCTTAGGATATAATTACGATTTGTGAAAGATATAAGTGTAGATTTGTATTTAGTGTGAATTACTTCCAGGAAAAAGTTTATTAAGATCATCTTCACTAAGGATGCATATAGGTTCATCAGAGGTATTAGTCTTTACATACACCAGTCCGCGCATTGAGAAGGCAGCACTCAGCCGTTTCTCTTTCTTCAATCCAATGGCGTCTAGCAGTAAATTGTAATTTGATTGTGTTAGATTTTCATTTACATAAAATCTTGAATCCGAATTAATGCCAACATCTTTTAGAAAAAAATAAAAGGTTTTGTTGTTTTTGCGAAAGCTGGCCAGAGATTTCAAAAAGAAGTTTCGATCATACGATTGGGATGGATAGCAAATAGTACCGGAGCGTACAACGTCGATTTAAACAAAATAAGCTCTTAGAACACTCAAGAAGTCGAAGCTGGGGATCTGTCCATACGTTTTGGCATTAAAAATTCAACATTCTAGACACAAGAGTCCAAATCCCTATTAGGTATGTCTGAGAACTATATCAATATTTTCGATTTGCAATGCAAGGTAACCTATTGCAATAAGTAGTTGTTTGAGCCAAGTATCAAGCAAAAATGACAGTGATTTCAAAAGACGGACAGGAAAAAAATCGCTAGGTAGAATTGCATGACATTGTCATTCAACCTTCAATTTTGATATGTGTCACACCAAATTATTAAATATATATATTTTAAGATACTCGTAACTAATCTTTTTAAAATTTGACATTAAAATTCTTCTAAATCCCCTCCAAGGTGGTGGTATACTAGTCCTGTGAGGTTGATATATAGTCGGAAACACCAGACTTTGCTTATCTACCAACTCCATTTTCCGAAACTATTTCAAATATCAATTAAAAAGGCCTGGTGTAAATTATGAGTTACGTTTACATAAAATATTATCTACTTTACCCCACTCAGCTTGAAAGTATCGTTGTTGAGCTTAAATGACGTCAAAGAAATAAACAAATGCGTAATTTATACCTCATTTCAATTAAGCCCTCAACCGTGTTTCCATAGATCCATTCTCTTGAAATTGAATTTGGAAGATATTTAGAGCTGTTGTGATTTTGCTATTGGGCTCAAAATGTCAGATATTTCAAATGATCATTTGTATCTATTACGGATTATAGAGTCCCCCAGCCTCTAATGGTTGTGTACAAAGTATTTATGTGAAATTAGATTTGCGCATGCGCATAGACTTGCCCCCATGCACACACACACACATGTGCCAAGACAAGTGTCCATTTTATGTACGATTTTGTCCATTTTAATTACACGATTTTACAATTAATTCGCGTATTCAAGTGAGAATTCTTGTTATCGTTTTCTTAGAATGGTGTCTCCATTCTTGATTTGCCTGGAGTTGTTTCGTTTTTCCATTTTGTCACTGCCTCTAAAGAGAAAAAACTACAAATATAAAAAAATAATAACGCAATTGTAGTCAATTTATTTTAACAAATGAATTTGTTTGGCATTCCATGAACATGTTTAACTGCAAATTTATTTTAACCATGTCCCAACATCATGAACATTGCAATTCAAATCCAAATGAGATTGTGTTTTTTTTTCAATTTTTTTAAAATCTTGAAGTTCTCGTCTAAGACCTGTCACTTGATTTCCAGCACTGAGTGCTGGAGGTTATGTTTAGAGATACAAAATATCTTTTGTTTTATGGCTAACACCCCAAAAACATTAAGCCAAACTGATTATGGTAATAACAAATGTTCATTAGCAAGGATGTTTTGCCATTGTTAAATTGTGTAAAACAATAACTCCGATGACAATTTCATTCGTAACCCCTCAAGAATTTTAATGAAGAAAAAAAATCGTTTTTGAATCAAAACAAGAAAAAAATCGTAAATTTTCAAACAAATGTTCATAAATTACACAAAACAAAAATCTGCTCAAGAACAGTTGGAGACCCCCACATGTTTCTTTGGCCAATTGATTATGGCCATAATGGGTGATGTGTGATTGGTTTGCATATTCAAAAAAGCCAGTCAGCTGAAGCTTGAAGCTTTTTTTCTTATTAATTATATTCAATACAATTTTTATTTAAAATGTTAATGCTTGTAATTTAAATACACAACACACAAAAGCCGTCATTTGTATGAGAATTGAAACATAAATTATTAATGAGCATAAGTGTTATATTAATGATTCTGTTCATTTTTTTTTTGTTTGTTATTATTTTTTGTGATAATTGTGTAAATCGTTTTGTACGAATTTATTATTCAATAGAATATCAACATCAACTCTTAAATAATTATGTTCTTTAAATAATTGTTTATCCATTTAAACGGAATTAAATTCAAATTTGTGTTTCTATTCATAAATCATATTAATGCACTGAAAAAAATGTTATCTACTATATAAAAATAAGTCGGATTTTCCTTTCTGACGCACGAATCAATTTCCACGATTTTGTATTCGTTGGAAAGGTCTCGGGCTCCGTAAGGTTTATAGCAAAGAAAATTCAAGAAAAGTTTCGTTACTTAAGTAGCTGATGCAGAGAAACGCAAAGTGTTGCATATGTATATTTAACATAAAATATAGAGTTAGACCTATTGCTCTTTTATTTGTAATAAGAAAATGAAATGAAATAAATGGTTACTTGAAATGAAATGAAAATGAAAAAAAAAAGAAAAGTTTCAACAGAAAAGCTGGAAAATATTTTTTATATACAACGCCATCTCTGATGCAACTCCAGAACGCACGAACCGATTTCCGCGGTTTGGCATTCGTTGGAAAGGTCTCGGGCTCCGTGAGGTTTATAGCAAAGAAAATTCAAGAAAAGTTTCAACGGAAAAATCGGGAAATTTTCTTTTACATACAGCGCACATTACAAAAATTTATAATTTGAATTCATCGCAGTTGCTTTTGTTATAAAACAATTTTTTCACATGAAAAATGTTCGGAGAACGTAGAGAGTAATCATGTTGTGAACACAGGGTATTTAATTTTTTGATATCTGGTGGTCGGGCAAGGGGATGTCTCCCCTTGCCCGACTTTTTCAAAATTGAAATTTCCAAGGAAGGTAAAGGGTGATGTCTAGACAAAGACCCGGTACTTTATTTTTCGATATTTCGTCGCTTAGGTGGACCACCCCTTTATACGACTTTTGTTTAAAGTACCGTTAAAAAAATTCTTCGATTTACTTGAGATTTACAGAGAACACGTTGTGAGGTTATGAATTTATTATGGGGTACCTGCTTTTTTAATATTTGGACGGGAAGGAGGACCTCCCCCCCCCCCCCTGCCGCACTTTTTGAAAATTGGAACAAAATTATTAAATTTTCTGGAAATTTTCAGGGAAGGTTGAAGTGGGCATCTACACCCTCAAAAAAATCGCTTCTTTAACATATGTTCCAAACATATTTTTCAGGAAGCATATATATTATTGGATACTGCCGAAATATTAATATGTTTGTTTTTTGTGAACATATTATATGTTTGGAAGCATTTTGAGCCCAAAAATATTATATGCTTGGAAGAATTTTCCCCAAAGAAGATTGTGATCATTCCCTCACATAATTTTCACTTCCACGAAATTTTTAGTTCTTGGCACCTTTTTCTGTAATACAAATAATGTTGAAGAAATTATTCAATTTTATAATTTTTTTCTTAATTTTACCTTTCGCCAGGGCGGAGAATCGAACCGAGGCCCATACAGTTTGTAAGCAAACACACTATCCACTGGGCTACGTAGTAGTTATAGTCACCAGTAGACAATTATCGTTACAAGTTACATTTATATAGCATACTTTGCAGCGCCCACGAGCCCATGCAAACATAACATTATTTAAAAGAAACATACATTTGTTGGCCACGTGGAGCAGTGGTTAGCATGTCTGCCTTGCATGCAAAGGGTCGTGGGTTCAATTCCTGCTCCGACCGAACCAATTTTTTTTGCAATTTAGACATTTATACTATATTAAATTTTTATAATGAAACTTCGAAATGTGGGTTATTAAAAATTTACAGTCCCCACATACATAAAATTCTCCTCTCAAGGCGAAAACACATGCTGTTTTTTTTCAAATCTCTATGCTCTTGGTTCCGAATGTCTATTCTCTTTACTCCGAATACTCATTCTAATATTCAAATTAAATAATATTTAGACTTAAGCATATAAAATATTTGGCCTTATCATAAAGCATTTTTCCGAAACAACATACAACCGTTTCACAGAAATTGTAAACATATATATGTTTGGTCGAAATTTGTAAATTTATATATGTTTACATTCACACATATTATTTTTATGAAAAATTCATACCCCAAACATAATATATTTTAACATATTAACATATGTGTCCCAAACATTTAGTGTTAGTTTAGGAACATTACATGTTGGCACTTAAATATATTGTGTTTAAAAATTGTGCCCGAAACACATTTTGTTTATATCGCAACATATGAAAAACATATTTTTCTAACAGTGTAGGCAAAGAACAGCTACTTTATTTTTCGAATGTTTCAATGTGAAATGAATATAGGGTACGTGATTTTACAATATCAGGTCAGTGAGGAGCGAAGGAGGGGGTTCCCGTTTGCCCGATTTTTTGAAAATATAAAGTAGAGGATTGTCGATAAATGGGAACTCGGTACATAATTTTATGATTTTCCCACAGGCTTCTGCCAGACATTTTTAAGTAAAAAACTTTACATGAAGTTGACACGCAAAGTAGAGGGTGCTTCATTTTCCGGTATATGTTTGGGAAAGGCATGTTCTCCGTGTCCAACACTTTAACAAACGTTAATATGGTCAATTTTTAAGTACTTTTACTTTTTCCGATTTATTGGACGGTATGTTGAGGAGATGTATGTCTCCTCTTGACAAACCACGCTTGAAATTCACAGGAAATGTAGAAGATTGTCCAGCGATTTGAATACAGAACAATTAAAAAAAAAAACAAAAAATTGTTTGAAAGGGAATACGCCCTACCCGACGTTTGCCCTATTTCTATATATAAACGAAAAAGCAAGCAGTCCATTTTTTTGTTGAAATGTACGGGACACGTGTGTGGAAACCATGGAGTGATTAATCAGTACTTCAGTTTTTGTGCCAGACTTCCCCTGGCCCTTCTATTTAAAAGAGTTCAAATCTTTTCGAATTTGTTTTCAGATCGAAGGATATAGTTGACTAAATTAACGAAAATATGCTTCGGGAGGCGTAGCGAAGCGGGCCGGGTTACGCTAGTTCCTAATATGAAATGAAATTCCAACGGCAAAATCTATTAACAGCTCAGATGTGTTTTTATTTCATTTGTTTTGACCATTGCCAGATATGACGATTTTAACAAATGACGATGTAACGTTATCTTCGATATTTCAATCAAACGATTTTATAGTTATTTCTATATTTTTGGCAGACCAAGGTTTTTATACCCTGACCACTATGTGGTTTAGGGCATAAAAACTAAAATTTAGGCCAAGATGGCTTGCTGAACTGAAAGACGGTAAATGCAAGTGTAAATGCACAGTTTATGACAAACACATGAGCTATGGTAAATCAGAACTTGGGAAACATGGTAAATTGAAGCTTCACATAAAAGGTTCGGCAGCAAAAATGATAAAGATTTGGTGGCCAATTTTGAAGTATGGCTTTGCATGTTCTTCGAACATAATGTCACAGTACATGCAACAAACTACCAATAGAGATTTTGGTAGTTTCAAATGCGAGACAACGTATCTAAAATACTTAGTTCCTCAGAAGGATGAACTTTAGAAATTTTGAAATTCATAATTTCTTTAATGACTGAATTCAAAGTACAAGTTTTATTTTAAGTAATATCGGATACATTGAATTTTCATCTAATGAAAAAAAACGAAAAATATTGCGGGGAAATTTTTTGGAGGTGTAGGGGAAAGTACACCCTCAAAAAATCGCTTCTGTAACATATAACCCAAACACATTTTGTTTCAAGCATATATATTTTCAGGATTTGTTCAAACAAAATAATGTTTGAATTTTTTAATGATATTATTTTTCACCGTAAAAAAATTAATGAAATTTTCTTTTTGTAAAGGGTGATTTGTTAAGAGCTTGATAACTTTTTTTTAAAAAAAAAACGCATAAAATTTGCAAAATCTCATCGGTTCTTTATTTGAAACGTTAGATTGGTCCATGACATTTACTTTTTGAAGATAATTTCATTTAAATGTTGACCGCGGCTGCGTCTTTGGTGGTCCATTCGGAAAGTCCAATTTTGGGCAACTTTTTCGAGCATTTCGGCCGGAATAGCCCGAATTTCTTCGGAAATGTTGTCTTCCAAAGCTGGAATAGTTGCTGGCTTATTTCTGTAGACTTTAGACTTGACGTAGCCCCACAAAAAATAGTCTAAAGGCGTCAAATCGCATGATCTTGGTGGCCAACTTACCGGCCCATTTCTTGAGATGAATTGTTCTCCGAAGTTTTCCCTCAAAATGGCCATAGAATCGCGAGCTGTGTGGCATGTAGCGCCATCTTGTTGAAACCACATGTCAACCAAGTTCAGTTCTTCCATTTTTGGCAACAAAAAGTTTGTTAGCATCGAACGATAGCGATCGCCATTCACCGTAACGTTGCGTCCAACAGCATCTTTGAAAAAATACGGTCCAATGATTCCACCAGCGTACAAACCACACCAAACAGTGCATTTTTCGGGATGCATGGGCAGTTCTTGAACGGCTTCTGGTTGCTCTTCACTCCAAATGCGGCAATTTTGCTTATTTACGTAGCCATTCAACCAGAAATGAGCCTCATCGCTGAACAAAATTTGTCGATAAAAAAGCGGATTTTCTGCCAACTTTTCTAGGGCCCATTCACTGAAAATTCGACGTTGTGGCTCGTTAGTAAGTCTATTCATGATGAAATGTCAAAGCATACTGAGCATCTTTCTCTTTGACACCATGTCTGAAATCCCACGTGATCTGTCAAATACTAATGCATGAAAATCCTAACCTCAAAAGAATCACCCTTTATATATATTTTTAAGACTACAATTGTTTACTTTCATTCTTTTACTTGCAGCATACTCTGTAGGTCTCTCTTTCTAAACACATATAGGTTAGGTTAGGTTAGGTTATGTGGCAGCCCGATGTATCAGGCTCACTTAGACTATTCAGTCCATTGTGATACCACAGTGGTGAACTTCTCTCTTATCACTGAGTGCTGCCCGATTCCATGTTAAGCTCAATGACAAGGGACCTCCTTTTTATAGCCGAGTCCGAACGGCGTTCCACATTCCAGTGAAACCACTTAGAGAAGCTTTGAAACCCTCAGAAATGTCACCAGCATTACTGAGGTGGGATAATCCACCGCTGAAAAACTTTTTGGTGTTCGGTCGTAGCAGGAATCGAACCCACGACCTTGTGTATGCAAGGCACATATATATGTTTATAGGCTATTTCTAAATTAATATATGTTTGAACACAAGCATATTATATGTACAAACATTTTATGTACCAAACATATTAACATGTTCTAACATATTAACATATATGTCCCAAAAATGTTATGCTAGTTTATGAACATTGTATGCTTGTACTTAAAAATATTGCGTTAAAAATTTTGGGTTCCAAACATATAATTTTTACACCCAAACATATGAAAACAGTATTTGTCGTCTGTGAAGGGATTTTTTAGCTTTATACGATAAACCGAAAATTTCCCTTGACACCACTGATCAACCGGATAAGAATAAATTTCAAAAAAAAAAACGTAATGAAGCCCTGGACAGACAATTACATAGTTTGCAGACCAATTACATTCCAACTCAGCACCAACGCATTCGGCACCCGTCAACCAAGAATAGCTTAAAGAGGAGATTCTTCGCTTCATTTCTACCTCACAATGGTCACCTAAATATCCGGATTTCCATCCGTTAAACTTTTACGCCTAGGGCATTTTGGCGGATACGCTTGGCACTAAAAAATACCAAATTGTTTATGATCTGAACATTTTAAATTATTGACATTTTCTCTAAGAAGTTTCACATACAGTGTGACCCCCTATTTATAGCTATTCTGAGATATATAGACATATCAATAAGGGTTCGTGCTTTATTCTCCAGTTAAATCTAGATTCCTGACGTAAGCTTTTCTTTAATAATTAATTCTAAACCGTATTGTTCAGAGACTACCGAAACTAATCACGCAAATCATTGAAAAGATCTAATGCTGATATCCATTGTGAATGGCATATGCTAACCATTGTGAATTGTTATAGTACTACAAATTGAATTAAAGTCAGAAATTGCGGAACCTCTTAGAAAAATTATCAATCGACGTACATAAAATTAAACAATCCAATTGAAAATTTAACATGAATAACATTTCCAATCAAAATTGATTACTGTGAACTGTGAAGTAATTATAACGGATTGAATTTTTTTTTTTTGCTTTTTCCATTCAAAATTTAATCTAACCCACGCATGATTTGCAATGGTTCTGGAGAATTCAATGAAATCATAGAATTATTATAACCATTGATAATTTCGATGTTATTGTCTTTATGGCCAAAAAACAAAAAAACAGAAAAATAACATTATGGTACAGATTGAATAATGTAGTCATTCAAAGTTTTAATCTTTCTTTCTTTGTATTATTTTGAAAATGTAAAGTACTTAAGAGTAACCAACAACCATAGATACCTACATACATACATGGTAAGTTTATCACCAATTCTTCAAGATTAGATACCTGAAATTGAAAGAAAACGAAGAATAGGAATTAAAAAGAGTTGCGTTTGTTATTTTAGTTTATCGTAAAATTTCAAGTTCAGTGTTAAATACAAAGAAAACAAAATAGAGCATAAAAAACCGCCATTGACTCCCACAAAGTAATAAAATGGCAAAAAAAAACGGATTGAATTTTTTCACCATGGTGATTATTCAATAATGAAATCTAATATACAAAAAAAAACTATAAAAATGAAAATTACTATGGTTTTTTGCCATTACTATTTATTTTCGAAGCTGGCACAAATCGAAATTATTATGCCCCCTTGTTTTGAAATCTTAACTCAGTTGAGTTGTACACTTTGACATTATGCCGTCTTAAAAAAAAACAAAGTCGTCGCCTCCGTATTGCCACCGTCTAGAGGTGATATAGAGTCGTTTTGAATTATTTACTGTGAATTCAAAAAAAAAAAAAAAAAAACACTCAAACCTGTCAGATTATTAAGTGAACGAGTTCTCAGATAGAATTACTTGGCGACTTTATAAATACCTATGGCTCTGTTCGCACCGCACTGTTTTTTTTTTTCTTATTTAAATATGAAAAATAAAAATCACACATTTTGCCAATCATTTGAGCTATTTAACAAATGTGATTGCCATTGCCGCCTCCACCTCTAATACGGTCATTGAGTAAAGACAAAATGTTTCAATAAAATGTTGTGAATAACGGATTGTTTTTTTTTTCTTATTTTCTTTTGTTCGAAATCAATTACTGACATTTGGATTTGGAAGGTGATAACCATAACTCTGGACATTTAAAGAAAATCAAAAAGCCATAAAATTAAATAGAAATATTATTAATTACAATTTGATTGATTACATGACTCGCAGACATAAACATTTTGAGTTTGAGGAGAGAAAAACAAATACGGAAATTCAATATTGCTTTGGGGTTTCTTTGAATTTTTTCAATATGTACGAGAAAGTCTTGGGAATTTCAATTTCAAACTAAATGAGAGTTTTAGGTCATCCATCTAATGGTCAACCTTGCACTTAGCGAAAAGGCTTCGCAATATTAACAAAATGAGTCATTGCAATTGAGCCAACAAAACAATTTCCTAAATACAAGGAAATACAATAATGAAACATTTCATACTGTAGGTTAGGGCTGCCACCCGATTTGATTCAGGCTCACTTATACTAATCAGTCCACTGTGATACCACATTAACCAAAAGTACCACACATATTACATATAAGCACTTCTAGTTTTGTTTACCGTTGAACTGACCCGATTATTTCCTTCTGTTGAAACAGCCTGATTTTTCCAAAAACTACAAAAAGTAAGACTGTTCATACACTCAAAAAAAAAAAAAAAAGTTTCGTGGATCCAAAGATTTAGACTTTCCTTTAAGGATTTTGGTATTGATTCCGAGCCAAAGATGTGGGTTCTTTAAAATAAGGAAATTTGTTTTGCGACCTATATGGCTTTAAATCTAGGATCTATAAAATTAAAATTAGGATACAGATCTCATTTATCGAATTTTCATTCTATTTTTCCGGTATATTAATAAAGCTATTCACGTCCAAACAAACGCCGGTTTAAAAATCCAAATTATGACGGATACTTCGAAGTAAAAAATATTTTCTTAATTCCAAAAAAAAAACTTTAAACCAAAGATGCAAAATAAGTCTTAGCTTATATTTGAAGCGTTTTTATCTTAAATCTAAAGATTCAACATTTCAGTTAATTAAGAACGATTTCTTTAAATCAAAAATGTGTTTCTTAGCTCTAAGGAAAATTTGCCTTGGTTTAAAGACATGCAACTTTCACGAAGAGATGAAAATTTTCAAAATGTGTGTCCTAAATTTAATGAAAAAATTTTTGAAGCAAAGATTATAATCTTTCATTTAATAAAAATTTCATTATTTTAAAGAAATTTGTCCTTAATAGTGTGTAAATTACGCATCTTAAAATTGAGGTTGTGTAATCTTTAGGTTAGGTTAGGTGGCAGCCCGATGTATCAGGCTCACTTAGACTATTCAGTCCATTGTGATACCACATTGGTTAACTACACTCTTATCACTGAGTGCTGCCCGATTCTATGTTAAGCTCAATGACAAGGGACCTCCTTTTTATCGCCGAGTCCGAACGGCGTTCCTCATTGCAGTGAAACCACTTAGAGAAGCTTTGTAAGCCTCAGAAATGTCACCAGCATTACTGAGGCAGGAAAATCCACCGCTGAAAAACTTTTGGTGTTCGGTCGAAGCAGGAATCGAACCCACGACCTTGTGTATGCAAGGCGGGCATGCTAACCATTGCACCACGGTGGCTCCCGTAATATTTAATATCATGTAAATATTTTTTTTAGTGTACTGATGAAAATTTTTATTATAAAAATTTCGTTGGTTCAATTTTTTTGTAAATTTCTTTCGATGAAATTTTCCTTCATTCCTCTCCCTTCACCTGAGTTCTATTTATTTAATATTTTAAATTTATGTGAAATTGGATGGGCTAATGGATTTTGGAGTACATTCAAAAGATGTGGCAAATTGGCTAAGACCAACAAACGTTGGCTTATATATACACTCATACAGTCAATCTGCAATAAAATTCATGGACTCGATGTTCCTTAGCTGCTAGTTCACTCTACTTGAGAAGACTGCTATGATAGCGAATGTCAGATGGGAGAATAGTAAGGACTGCAAAGACACCAAATGTTGCTCCATTTAAACATAAACCGAAACTTAGTGTTTCCAGGCGTCAGATATAACTCCATATATCTGCTATAACGGGTCACTGCTTGATAGGCGAGTTTGCAAAAGCGGTGGGAGTGCAGAATAATGATTACTGCTTAGGCTATC
The DNA here is from genome assembly GCF_050003625.1 of Haematobia irritans. Taxonomy (NCBI): domain Eukaryota; kingdom Metazoa; phylum Arthropoda; class Insecta; order Diptera; family Muscidae; genus Haematobia; species Haematobia irritans. The sequence goes on along the minus strand of NC_134399.1, from coordinate 57,946,074 downwards.
ACGATGCGGAAGAAAAGGTATCAATTAAATACCTCTTGAGTGAGTGCCTTGCATTTTGTGTGAGGCGTAAGCGAATTTTAGGAGCTTTAGATTATTAACGGAACCGGAAAATGTTAGCAGTAACCTGGAAAAGTTAAGCGGTCTGCTAATGTTTTTGAAACAACCAGGCTGGTTCAACAGGACGAAATAATCGGGTGGGTTAAACAGTAAAAAAACTATACGTAATATTTTTAGTTAATGTAGTATCACAATGGACTGAATAGTCTAGGTTAGGTCAGTGTTGCCAGGTGATTTTTGATTCTTCCCCCCAAATCTTAAGAAAAAAAAACTCTAAATTGGTCTAAGCTTTTTTCAAAAACCCCCAAAAAATTTCAGAATATAAAAGTACAAAAATTACGTGAAAAAAATCCTGTAGTGATACACTTTAAAAATTAAATTTAACACAAATATATATCCTGAAAGAAGAGTTCTTTCCTGAGAAACGAAATTTTAGAAAAACTAAGTTTTCTTTTGATGCTAAAAGTTTTTTTTTCGTTTGAAGTAAATAAAATTTGCTATTTAAGAAAATACTTTAAAACAAAAGAGATTTTCGTTTGTTTAAAATTTCATCCCTGAGGAAATTATTTTTTCTATGGATGTAATAATACAATATGTATATCAATTTAAAAAGCGGGCTTACTCTTAAAAAGCTTTCAGCTACTAAGTTAAAATACGATTGTTTTTAATTTTGTCAAATATTAAAAATGCCCTTTCAACAGAAGAGTTTAAAAAAGATAACGAAAATAATGCTATTGGATACTTGTTTGTATTTAGGATCTTCTTGTTGACTTTCCGCATCTTTTTTCTCATAACTCATGCTAGAATTGTTCCGAATTTGCTTGAGAATTGCACCACTTTATAAGGTCTGAAATAATTTTTTACCCCCAAAAATCCCCCCAAATAAATTTTACCCCTAAAAATCCCCCTAAACGTGAAAAACCCCCTAATTTTGGGGGGAAACCCCTAACCAGGCAACACTGGGTTAGGTTAGGTTAGGTTAAAGTGGCAGCCCGATTTATTTCCGGCTCACTTAAACTATTCAGTCCACTGTGATACCACATAAACTAAAAGGTTTGCAGGCATTCATATATGTGCTCTAGGTCTAGCCGGTGTGTCCTTCTTCTCGACTAACTCCAAAGCGTCTCCTTCCCAAGCTTCCGCAATTAGCATCAACGCAAGTTTAAAGCAATCCACAGACATCTGGTTCGAAAATGCGATTAACTAAAATCGCCCTTGGTACTAGCCAACCTCATAGCGTCGAGGACTTTTTCCAAAAAAAGTTTCTAGCACATGTGAGTAGAAACCAGACATCGCCATGTGAGTAGAAACCAGACATATACCGTCCAATGCAGAGGGCAGCTCATTAACTGATCGATTTCTTTTGAAACGTCTAAGTGAGCCTGGAAAAAGGACTGCCACTTAAACCTAACCTAACCTATGTGGGTTTAGAATTTTCCCTTTTTATCTCAGGATTTATGCGTGCTCTGCTTTTAACTTAATAAGCAGAAGGGCCAATTATGAAATAATTCATTTGTACCATTAATCCCATGGTCACTGCCTCTATTATTTAAGGTAGCTAGGACAATCAAATTCCCAAAACATGTCATTAAAGGTGAGGCAACGAAACAATTTCGTAAATACAATGAAATTCAATATTGAAACATTTCATACTACATAATGAACATTTTCATAGTCACAATGACAATTCTTTGCTAAGTCAATGAAAAATGTTCATTGTCTCAATTTTAATTTATTTTTTGGGTACTTTTTTTCATTCCCTTCCTCTTACCACAGTTAAATTTATTTAATTTTTTAAATTTATTGTGGTTTTAGAATTTTTCCCCTCTTATCGTAGAATTTATGCTTGATCGGGTTTGTTTTCGTCTTAATAAACACAATGGCCAATTATGAAATAATTCATAATTTTATTTGTGGCATTAACCCCACGGTCACTGCCTCAATTATTTAAGCTAAGTAGCTAAGTCTGAGGGCAATCAAATAAACTTCCTTTTAAATCCATCCTACATATATGGGGCCTAACACTACAAAGATCAAGAGATGTTGGCCATAATTGATTATTCGTTTTATGGCAATGAATAAAATCAATTTTCAATTAATTAATTGTCAACTGATTAAAAAAGGTTGCCACTTTAAAAGTCGAAAGTTGACTTTTGCAAACATCCAAAGTGTAAAGTCGATGTTTTTAAATTCAACCTCTCCAAATGTTGAAAAAAAGTTGAAGTGACAATTCGTTTTATTTTCTAACTATAATAGGGTCAAAAGAGGAACCAGATTTTTGGGACACATGTCAGCTGTTTCCAAATTGCTCCACGGCTTAAACCTTAGCTCTCTCAAGTAGCAAGATCTTTATGTTAGGTAAGCAGCGCCTATCTAAACAGCTCTCTCACACACACTCAAATAGTCTCCAAATTTAAAAATTCCTTGGATTTGTTTTTCAATCTTCCTGCCATAAAAAATGTTTTCTTCTACAACTTTATGGAGAAAAACATCTTTTTCAAAACCAAATTTGTGCCTGGAATATTTTCAATTATTTTTTTAATATTTGTGAGTGCCTCGACAAAAAATTTTCTTCAAATTTCCTATGGAATAACCCATATGTATTTCCATCATGCATGTATTTAAACACTTGAGTACTTCACCTCCAATCAACCATATACGAGAAGTGACCAGAATGAAGGCTTGGTTTTAGGGTTTGAAACAGAATTACATTGCGTGCGTTTCAAATTGGCACTCCTTCAAAAACAAAGGAAAAACTCCAGACATTTAATTCATTAAACCGACCAAAGGAGTTCATTGGGAAGTTTATACCATAAAGAAATGCTTAATGAACTGGCGAAATTAAAGTCGCATATTAGAAGTGTTTGCTTGTCATTGACCTCTGTAAGGTCTGATAAATTTCAAAACACCAATGAAAGTGTCCCCAGTTAAAAACAAAAGAAAACATAAGTTGGCAAAAATGAAAGTAATAAATCGTCTGAATTACCTTGCGAAGTGACAGCCAAAATGCAAAAGAATGTAAAATATTTGCATTTATCTACCTGATCAATGTATTGTGCATATTAACCAAATCTGGAGAAAATCGCCGTTAAATAAAATATTGTTATTGAAGGTTTTTGTTAATAGTTTTCCTTCATATAAATCAAACATTTTACATAATTTTTTTCTCTTATAAAATATATACTCTGGATATAAGGCTGATCAATAAAGTGTTATGACGTTATAAAGTTCTTCTCCAACAGAGCAACGTTGATTTTAAATCCAAATTACAACTGAAATTCCAAAGTAAAAAGAGTTTTTGTTTAATTTCTCGAAAAATAATATTCGAAGCTTTTTTATCTTTGATCCAAAGATTCGATATCTCAGTTAATTTAGTGAAATGAGGAATATTTGCCACACTTCCAAGACTTGGAACCTGCACGCAAAAAAATAATTCTTTCCTCCCAAACGAAATTTTAGACAAACAAAGTTCGTTTCTCATTTGCTTTTCGCTGTAAGGAAGTGTATTTGGAAGAAAAGTATATACTTTTTGTGATAGACGCTTATTCTTTTCCAGGATGTAAAAACAATTTCATAAAGACAAACTCAAAAAAAAAAACATTGTTTGCATTTTCCCTCACATCTTTCTCACATCTACGAGGTTTTTTAGTTCTTAACACCTTTTCCTGTAATACCAACAATGTAGAAGAAATTATACGATTTTATATATTTTTAAATTTTTTTTTTACCTTTTGCCTGGACGGAGAATCGAACCGCGGACCATGCACTTTGTAAGCCAACACACTAACCTCTGAGCTATGTACCTGTTATGGTCATCAATAGATAATTATCCATATAAGTTATATTTATATAGCATAGCTTGCGGCGCCCACGAACCGAATAAACAAAGTTTATTTAACAGAAACAAACATTTAGTTTGGCACCGTGGAGCAGTGGTTGCTACGTCCGACTTGCATGCCAAGGGTCGTGTGTTCGATCCCTGCTTCGACCAAAGTTTTTTTTTGTTTTTTTTTTTTTTACATATATTCCAGATATGTTCGGAAGATTCCGAAAAAATGTCCAAAATTATGTTATATTGTAGTATATTAAATTTTGGACTGTCAAATGTGTCTTATTAAAGACCTAAAGTCAGAAAAGAACAGTGTTTGATATAAACGAAATGGACTGTGTTGTTGTTTCAAAAATAACTTTTTTCATTGAAAAAATAAAAATTTTATAACAAACGATTTTTTTTGGTGATAAAAGTTTAAAATTTTCGAAGCAATTCAAAAAACTCTAACAAAAGAAAAACGTTTTCGGTACACGTTTTCCAAACGTTTTTTTTCTTTGCGTGTGGGACCAGGTACCCATATTAGGTGAATATTGCAATACTCAGCCATCTCATTGAAACATTTGCGGTAGTCTATGGATGATTTCGTCTGAAGGAACGTAGAGTCTACGAATTCTATTTGCCAACATTTGTTGCAACATTACTTCTCAGCCAATGTGCCACCTATTTATTGCTTAAACCATTACAGTGATTAGATAATCTTTTCGCTATTTTAAGTTCCAGGTCGAAACCAACTTGTCCATCCAATTTGGAGCCATCGGTGTAGAAATCTATATAACGTTATTCCTTGAGATCTGTATGCACCACGCCTCACTGTTGGGATACAGAAAAAAAATTAACGAACATTTTTCCAATTATTGAGTTTTAAAAATTAATTGGATCAATTAATTTCATGATTGAAGACAAAAAATATGTTTTTTTTGTGTGGAATTAGTGTTTCAAACCTTTTGTCGCCCTTTTGTCAGTCGCCCGGAGGCCTCTCTGTATCACATCTCTAAATTGTGGATGGAATTTTACCCTTCTTTTCTTTTAGGGAAACAGAAGGTGGTTTTTATAGCAACATTCCAAAGAAGAGGCAATAGAACTCATCCCTCTGTTCGCATACCTTGGAATGTTTGCTTATCCTAGTGTGGCTGAAATACGTCTCTTCATTAGAACTTCGTTTAACACAATTTTGTATTCATTGACAGATAGTGAGCTTTTAATAAAGTTGACTAATTCATGCAATGCGGTCTCGAAATGAAAAACACAAAATTTTCTGCCTGTCTGTATATTTAATTAATTTTTTATATTAATTATATTTAAAAGTTTTTGAGACGCTGTTCCAATGGATTTAATTGAAAAAAATTAAAGAAGAATATTTACAGCTGTACCAATTGATTATTAAAACTAAAGGGTGATTCTTTTGAGGTTAGGATTTTCATGCATTAGTATTTGACAGATCACGTGGGATTTCAGACATGGTGTCAAAGAGAAAGATGCTCAGTATGCTTTGACATTTCATCATGAATAGACTTACTAACGAGCAACGCTTGCAAATCATTGAATTTTATTACCAAAATCAGTGGCAGAAAATCCGCTTTTTTATCGACAAATTTTGTTCAGCGATGAGGCTCATTTCTGGTTGAATGGCTACGTAAATAAGCAAAATTGCCGCATTTGGAGTGAAGAGCAACCAGAAGCCGTTCAAGAACTGCCCATGCATCCCGAAAAATGCACTGTTTGGTGTGGTTTGTACGCTGGTGGAATCATTGGACCGTATTTTTTCAAAGATGCTGTTGGACGCAACGTTACGGTGAATGGCGATCGCTATCGTTCGATGCTAACATACTTTTTGTTGCCAAAAATGGAAGAACTGAACTTGGTTGACATGTGGTTTCAACAAGATGGCGCTACATGCCACACAGCTCGCGATTCTATGGCCATTTTGAGGGAAAACTTCGGAGAACAATTCATCTCAAGAAATGGACCGGTAAGTTGGCCACCAAGATCATGCGATTTGACGCCTTTAGACTATTTTTTGTGGGGCTACGTCAAGTCTAAAGTCTACAGAAATAAGCCAGCAACTATTCCAGCTTTGGAAGACAACATTTCCGAAGAAATTCGGGCTATTCCGGCCGAAATGCTCGAAAAAGTTGCCCAAAATTGGACTTTCCGAATGGACCACCTAAGACGCAGCCGCGGTCAACATTTAAATGAAATTATCTTCAAAAAGTAAATGTCATGGACCAATCTAACGTTTCAAATAAAGAACCGATGAGATTTTGCAAATTTTATGCGTTTTTTTAAAAAAAAAAGTTATCAAGCTCTTAACAAATCACCCTTTAGGTTAGGTTAAGTTAGGCTAGGTGGCAGCCCGATGTATCAGTCTCACCGAGACTATTCAGTCCATTTTGATACCACAGTAGTGAACTTCCCGCTGAAAAACTTTTTAGTGTTCGGTCTAAGCAGGAATCGAACCCACGACCTTGTATATTCAAGGCGGGCATGCTAACTATTGCACCACGGTGGCTCCCATAAACTTCTTTAACAATCTAAGAAAATTCGAAATTTTGAGATCCTTTTTCTAATATATAAAATATAGCAGATATTATGTCAGATTTGTTCGGTATTTTTTATCACACTTCGACGGATTTTATAGGCCAAATAGCGCTATGAAATGGTAATACTATGTCGGACACAATTCAAAAATCAAGTTTTCAAAACAAAATCGTAATATAAAGACAAGACATCTTTATGCCCACAATATTTTTTTCTTCAAGATCATCTTCAAGATCATTTAGTGTTTGGAAATCGAAAGTATTTGCTTACAGTAAGTCATTTTTTCCAAGCAGAAGCTAATGCTGGGGGTAATGGCACAAGAACTTTTGGCAGTGAGCCTTTCCACCTCAACTACTTACCAAGTTCTAACTGAGTAATACAATATTCCGCCTGAATGGCCATACAAATATTTAACTTGCCCATACATTACAGTTTGAATTGTGTGTTATTCATGAAATCAGATAAATTGGTCATAAATATTAGTAAATTGCTGCTGCATATCAAATTCACTAAATTACACTGCGAGTCAAACAAAGATTGATGATGGTTTTATCAGGGAGACCTACACCTGAACTCTCTGGTTCTTGAAATTCTATTTAATAATCACATTTGCTTTGTTTGCTGCAACCCCCTCCACCACAATTAGTATTCCATCGTCGAAGGCGTTTTTTTTTTGTTTTGCAAAAATATCAAACCTTAGAAAGGAGAGAAAAAAAGCCAATAAACTTGTTTTTATCGTTTCTAATTGGAAATATTTTTTTTCCCCCAGCTATGAAATATCGATCCGATAAGAACGACGACGCACGTGTTAAAACTATTCTACCTACCCAACAGGCAGAATTTTGTACTCTATTTGGAATTAGTTACCTATCAGCATATCCCCCTCCTCCAAGCACACAGAAAACAAATTCACCAACAATTGAAAAATAAATAAAAAATATGGACAAATACTCTGAAGTATTGTAAAATGAATTGAAATTGGATACGTATTGAACGCCAAACGCCATCAAGATGCAAACACCAAGATATAGACGTATGAGTACCCACAAAGAAAGAAGCCTGGAGGACAAGACACAGAGAGAGAGAGAGACAAAGACATCATAACGTTACATTCAATTTTACACAAATGTCCAATGAATTATTTATTGAAAAAACAAGCGGATCGTTTTGACAAATGTTTGTCGGTCCAATGGAATAGGACCTCTTTGAGGTGGCAACAAATTCGTTCCGCACCAGGCATATTGATGAATGTACAGACGGACGGTCGGACGGAGGGACAGCTGCTCATAGAGCTAGTCACCACATAACGTAAAACAGAAGTGTCAACAACATAAACAACTTCACATGATAATGATCATTGTTACTCAATAAATGCCTATGCCATTACGAAGGATCTTTATGGGTGGCCTCTGACCAGACTAGAGCATCGCCTCAAACAGTCGAAGAAACAGAAGTGTCAAGTGCAGTGCATACATGGGTGGGGTGTAAAATAAAATCGCATGTTAATGAATCCCATCATGGCATTGGAAAGATTTGTCAGAGAAGATATCAAGAACACTCGAGGTCACACTTAAATGTCACAAGTCCATTCTGTATCATTGACCCATTCTCTGGGGTGGATTCTTGGTACGAGTATATTTAGAATATCTTTAAATCGAAGAGTGACATTTAGAAGGATGAAGATATTGCAATTGCAAATGGCTTGTGAATAGGGTTGCCAGATGATGGTTGCCGAAATCCGGGACTTTGCGCCGTACATTCGAGTTTCACTTTCATATAAATTTTTATTTATTAAGTAAAACCAAAACAGAAAGGCCCATTTTTATATATAATGTAAATATTATACATTGGGAACACAAAAAATCCACTTAATATATAAAGTTATTTTTGTCTACCTCATTTTTGTCAGCTAATTTGCCCAGCAAAAAAATTTGGAAGTTCTTCCAAAGGCACAACTTTAAAAGCACTTCCAGAAGATCTACTCCCAATGATGTTCTTTATTTTAACTACACAGGAAGTTCTTTTCATTCAATTAAAAAAAAATAGTTTTTTCATATTTTTAATGGGTAATTTTTTTAACTTTTTTGTTTCAAATTTGTTAAAAACAGTTTAGGAATTCATAAAAAGGTACAAATTATTTAAATTTTGTCGAAAAAAAAAATGCTAAATCCAATCTGAAAAAATTTTGAATTTTTGAAAATATTTGAGGTCAAACGTTTCAGACAAGCGTTAGAATCCATTAAAAATTAGAAAAATTATTTATTTGACAAAATATCACATATTTTTTTAATTTACACCTAAAACATTGAATTCGGATCACACCTAAAGAAGTGATGCAAACTCAGTGCACCGGCTGTTGAAATGGAGGACTTCCGTCCTATGACAAGCCCATGTTAAATGCATCGCTTCTGCGTCAATTTTGCACCACTTCCGGATCCAAAATGAACATTTTCATTACTTATTTGGCGACGCTTTTTTTGCTGGGTAGTTACTTCGTCTGCACGCACAGAAAAAACATGTTTGGACATGGTTGCCGCATCCATTTAATGCTTATTTAGAGTATTTAATTGTCGCGAAAACCATGTATTTTGTCTTTGTAAAAATAATTTTCGAGCGGAGAAAAATATATGTTGGTAATAAGCATTTAAATGGTTCTCAAATGCCGCAAACATGTTCTATTATTTAAATGATAGAATTTGAGACCATTATATGGTCAGGAAAATCATGTACCTGACCATTCAATTTTTTTACTTTTTTGCAAAGAAAAAAGTATTTTTATAGTTTACGTATAGATATGTCTACAAGCATTACATGGCCATAAAGACCATGTACATTGTTTTCGTGACCATTTAATTTTTTAATTTTTTTGCAGCGACAAGAATTTTATAAAAACATTGAGCAGGTACACACGATCTTCATTTTGCGCGTCAGTCGTGTGTTGATTGTTTCTTGGAATGGACGGAGAATACGGAATTATTGTGTTTTGTGTTAATTTATTTATTCAGAAATGGCACGTGGTTTTATGTGAATACAAAAAAGGAAAGTGTAATTGAAACAAATGTACCTGGTTTTTGTTCTGCATTTTGACATATGGTATAATTTATTTTTATTTGCAGTTATATGATGTCTGTGTTTGTACATTTGATGGGCACGAAGTAAATATGGAATGATTTCTTATTGTTGAAATTGAACCAAACTAGAGTGTGTAAAAATATGTGAAGTTTGCTTGCACAACATTATAAATACAAATAAACAATGAATTAGTTTATAAATAAATAAAAACAAATAAATAAAATTGATTTTGTGTTTTCTTTTCTCAAGTGGCGTCCTTTTTTCGACGACGAAAAAAGTTTTTTCATAAAAATCAAAACATTTTAGGTTGTGACCATGTTCTTTTAACTAGAAGAAAAACATTTTTGACGAATAACATAACATTTTAGATCGTGACCATTGTCTTTTAATGGAAACAAAATTCTTTTTATCAATATAATAACATTTTAGATGAGGACAATTGTATTTTTCTTAGAACCATGTTCACTGAGCCAACATGGTTGCAGGTTAAAATGTTACATGGTCGCCGCAAAAATAGCTGCTATCATATTATTTTGCTCTTCGAATATGATTGTGGCAATCATGTTTCTTCTCTGCGTGTGTTTATAAATGATTCTAATAACCCATACTGCTTTATTCTTACACAGAGAATACAGATTGGTTGTGACAATCGAATTTATTTCCAACCTTCTTTTGGCAGTTGTGTCACCCGACTGATTCGGTCGACACAACTAATTCCTAATGTGGTATTGGTTGGATCTGCCGACTACATTGGTTGTAGCTACCTTCATCATTCGGTTGTGTTGCCCAACCTTAATAATACTCATGGCCAAATTAAAAACCAATTCCTTCCTTAAATATTATAATTTATTTTATTTAATTTAAAAATATTAAATGAAAATAAATCTTAATTCATTGTAGTATGTGTAAATTATGAAAATTACAATTTATAATTTTTAGCGATTAAGTTGGTTGTAAATCAGCTCGTATATCCTTCGCTATGAATTTGCGCATCATCCTATGTGGCAAAAAATTTTTACTACAAACAAAATAAAAATTGATTAATAAATTAATTAATATATGTTCGTATCGAAAACAACTAAATACGCAGAAAAATCGAACCGATATGAACTTCTGCGCGGTAATTAGAGAGCTAGAATTGAAATATGGGGTTTGTTTTATATGGGGCTATATAACTATAGACCGATATGGACTTTGTATGATTGATAGCGGCTATATACTGGCACAATGTATCAAATTTCAACCGAGTCGAATGAATTATGGGGCTACGGAGGTCAAATCTGTGGATCGGTTTCTATGGAGGCTATATATAATTATAGACAGATATGGACCAATTTTTCATGGTTGTTAAAGACCATATACTAACACCACGTACCAAAGTTCAATCGGATCGGATGAATTTTGCTCCTCAAAGAGACTCCCGAGGTCAAATCTGGGGATCGGTTTATATGGTGACTAAATATAATTACGGACCGATATGGACCTAACACCACGTACCAAATTTCAACCGAATCGGATGAATGTTGCTTCTCTAAGAGGATCCGCAAGCCAAATCAGGGGGTCGGTTTATATGGGGGCTATACGTAAAAGTGGACAGATATGGCCCATTTGCAATACCATCCGACCTACATCAATAACAACTACTTGTGTCAAGTTTGAAGTCGATAGCTTGTTTCGTTCGGAAGTTAACGTGATTTCAATAGACGGACGGACATGGCTAGATCGACTCAGAATTTCAGCACGACTAAGAATATATACTTTATTGGGTCTCAGAGCCATATCTCGATACCTCCGCCCCATCCTATGGTAGAGGGTATAACTAATACCCAACACAGTGGAGGACACATAAGAAATTTACTTGAAGACTCATCTCGTAACATATTGCATGAACATCTGCACCTGTTTAGCTGATATGTACGTAAAATGGTGAAAATCGTTACTATTGAGATTATAGCAGATTACAAATATTTACTTTTTGCCGACGTCGCCAGCTATCGAGAGAATTTATATTTGCTTTAGCACGGAATTAAGTTGTCAGTATTTTACTAAACTAAAGGACAAAAGTTTTGATTGATTGATCAAATTACAGACTAAATGCTAGGGTTAAATACCTGTTGGAACTGTGAAGATTGGTGCATTAAAGTGGTGTCTCGGAGCACTCCTTGACCATTGAGGAAGTGAATTTCTCATCCGATCTATTACATTCCGAGTTCTCCAGGTAACAAATTTTGTTTTGAAGATTAAAAATTAAAAAAATACGTCTTTCTTAGACATGAAATTAATATTTTAATCGAAATGACATTTGTGCAATAATTCAAATGGCATTTGGTTGTGAAAGCCATCCGTAAGTTGTGATAACAAAGTGACAGTTATTACAATTAATTACGGCAGGTTGTGTCATCCGAATACGGGCAAAATTTTTTAAAGTAGAGACATTTAACTCCTACAACTGTCTGTCTTCTATCACAAACGTAAATCCATTGAAATAATCGAAACATTGTAGTAGAGACCCACGTATGATTGCAAATATAGTACATAGATTGGGGCAATTGATATTTCATTATAAATGTAGTATTTTAATTACTTCAACCGATTTCCAACCAATCTCTTCTCTGTGTGTAGTATATAATTTATTTAAAATACTAAACACTCTTTCGCAATAGGCAGTATTTATAGATATAGAAAATATAAATTGTTACCAATTTGAATAAATTTGGACAATTTTCCCTATCACAAAAACAGATGCCCATATTTTACCAGTAATGGGTATAATTTGTGTAGAGGCTTGAAAATTCCGAAATTCTTTCCCCAAGATGGCAGCAAAAATTTTTATACCAAACATTTTTTTCTGTTTGCAAATGTTACTGTAGAAAGTTTGTAGCTTCACGCTCATAAACGATTCTTTCTTTTAACGGAACATTATAGAGAAAATTTTGCTTATTTCGCAAGGTACTAAACGGTATATTTCTACAATGATATTTGTGTCATTTAACCAATATAACCAATATGAGTTTCTGAATATTCTTCAGAATATTTCTGTTAAAGAAATAATATTTAAAAGCTGTGAAACATAAAAATAGTATTTCGATTGCAAGTACACAGAAAAAAATGTCCGTAGTTAAACTAACGCCTAATTTAACTTATTTTTATTGGAAAAAAATTATTTGCTTGTAGTTAAATTTTATTATTTTTATCGAAATATTCCACAGCTTAATGAAATCTTACTGTTTTTAAGTATGTATCAAAAATGTTATGAACTAAACGTGAGTATAAAGTTCAATGACCGTACACATGAGTTCAATATGAACTAAAACAAGTGAAAATTTTCGTACGATTCCCAAAAATAGTAAGAATGAACTACTGTATGGTTAAAATGGTCACGATTTGGCTCCAATGATTTTCTTCTTTACTTTTAGTTAATTTTTTCTTCTATGAGATGATGTAATTTCATGAACTGCAATTAAAAAGTACAAGAAGGCATTAAAACTTCCTGGTTTTAACAACGCTTTGTGGAAATCTCAAAATGTGGAGTAAAATGTAGTTCAATTTTCGTGCGTGATAGTTCATTCTTCCTATAAAATTGTTCTCTTTTTTTCGGTGTAATTGAAATTCCGGGATTTTTGTCAAATTTTGTGATAGATTCGCCACACTTCGGGACGAAATTCAGGGACAATAAAGGCGAAGCCCAGCCATTTGGCAAGCCTAACTTGTGAATATTGTGGGCACTGAAAGAGGAGTTTTCTTTCGTGAGAAAACAAAATTTTCTTTTGATTAAAAAAAACTTCTATAGAATTTTTTTCGAAATTTTACTTCTATAGAAAATGCTGTCAAATTTTTATTTCTATAGAAACTTTAAACTTAATTATATACGTATTTAATCGGCTTTTTTAGTTTAATATATACCACGTATGGACTATGTGGTATATATTACGGTGTTAGGAAGTTTTAAGATACCTTGCCATCGGCTTCAGTAGAAGTTTCTACGCAATTCATGGTGAAGGGTACATAAGCTTCGGCCTGGCCGAACTTACGGCCGTATATTCTTGTTTTAATTGACTTAGTTTTCTGAGGTAGATAAAACAGTTAATTGTATCAATTATTTTTATAATTAAAAATTAAAAAGTTCAATCATTGACATAATTAACTTAATGTTTCTATCTTTATTAAACAGTTAATAGCAATTAATTTATTAATTGAAAACTTCAATTAACTTTTCATTTGGAAATGTTTTGGTGATATTTTATTCTGTGTGTGACAGTATCCTACATAGTGAAGTTAGGTTAGGTCAGGTTAAAGTGGCAATCCGATTTATTGTCAGGCTCACATAGACTATATTCAGTCCATTATGATACCACATTAACTAAAAATACCTATTACATATGGGCACTTCTAGTTTTAACCGGTAGTTCCTAGTCTTTCTGGGCACCCATATTAGGTGAATATTGTACTGCTCAACCATATCGTTTGATTTGAGATTTGCGGCAGTCGATGGCCGTTGATTGTCGAGTATATATTAATGCCAACATTTGTTGGAATATTACTTCTCAGCAAACTCGCTACATCTCATATTGCTAATATTTCAGCCTGAAAAACTTCGCTATTCGAAGTTCCGAAACCCACTTGTCCATCCAATTTGGAGACATCAGTATAGAAATCTATATATCGTTTATTTCTCGGGGTCTGTGTGCACCACCACCTCACTGTTGGGAATGAGACTTTCAAGAAGTGGTTTCGCCCGAGGACCGAACCGTGTGTTTTTTCCGACTACAGCGATAGTTCACGCAACCGTATAGCCGTTGTTGCTGATGACTGTTTCGCTAATATGTCTAAAGGTAATATATATGCAGTATGACATTACAAGAATCTGTTCCTGTCTTAGTGAATGTGCCTGAGATACACAACCACATACTGAATGATCCTTCATATTTGGTAATCAATTTCGAGAATTTTGCATCTTTTTCCCCAATCGAAATGGCCATATGTGAATTCAACAAAAAGAGCTAGAAATATCTAGAAACCTATTAAATTATCAATTCGAATAGCTTTATTAATTATCCAGCTCTTGGGAAGTATTCGTCATTTCCGCATTAGGGATTTGATTCCAAATTCGAAAAATCGATCTATGCCATACTAGAAATTCCTGCAACGGCCTTAGAACGCATTTACCTTAGTCTCCTTGAGTAATAAAATTCATAGGAACTTGCTTAATGGTAGAGAACTTCAAATCCTACAAATTATAACGTGTGAACTGTCATGTATTTTGTTTTTAAATCCATTGAAGATTAATGCTAATGCTTTTGGAAACATAACCAACTCCAACGATTTAATTCGATACACTCCCTACTAATAACCCATTTAGAGTTTTTTTTTCAAATTAATTTATTAGCATTTTCTGTGAACTTAGTCCATTCATGGAAGAACACTTCTTGGAAGCAACACAATATTCGCCACATTAAACACTTGTTCGCATGCGAATTTCATTGCCCTGGGGTTAATGAGTTATGCCAATGGAGCTTCTTTTTTTAAGATTTTCGCTCCAAACTAAGCATGAAGCAGTTCCATTAAGAATATGAAGACGAAGAAAGCAAATCCCCCCCCCCCCCCCCCAAAGCCCCTCAGAAAATCTGTGGCAAATATAAAAATGATTTGGTGAAAAAAGCGCTCTTTAAAGTCAAACATCAGACGATTAACTTTTTCTAAATGAAGCGTAAAACCATATTTTCTGAGTTGATTTCCTTATAAACCGAAGAAAACGAATGACCACGAAAAAAGTGCGACTAAAGTTTGGTTTTTGCGTTTCTTCAATTTCGATTTGCCAACAGAGACTTGGCTACCTGCTTAAGCTCCATGCCTGTTGGATACTGGATACTCGCATGATAATAATGCGGCTTCTGGCTGGAACTGGGTGATGATGTCGTTCACAATTCAACCTGTAGTTGGTGCTGAGCGCCTGATCACATTGCTTTTATTACTCATCCGGGTATGGAAGAATTTACTTTGGGGTTTTTTGGATTTTTCTCTGTGCCCATTCAACGAATGTGGCACATTTACCAAAAACCGAAAACATCCAACACCAGACGCCTGGGGTGAATTGTGGTTGCTTGGATGGTTGTACTTGTCGTCATCATGGTTGGATATTTTTAGTTGATGTTGCCGGTATCTGGCGGTGCGATAGGCGGCGATGCTGAATCTTTGGATGACTGACTAGTTGGGATGCTTAAAGAGTCAAAAAGCTAAGCTCAAGTTTAAATCTTCCTAACCCCCCGGTCAATTTAGGCCTTTTTAAAGCGCACGTGCGTATATGTGTATATGTGTATGCGTTTGTGTGAAAAGGTAACAAAACCACTGAGCCATACGTAAGATGGAAAGCGAATACACCTGAATAATTTGGTATTGGATTTATGGGGCATATCTGATCAGTTAAGTCGAAGGTCGTATGACTTTACTTGGAGAATACAATGACGCACAGAGATGCAACATAGTGGCCAAGATTTTGAAAAGCTAAAACATTTCGACTTTGTTACTTCATGAGGTTACTTCGAAAATGGGAAAAAAAATCTGTCCGTTCCTAGAGATTTAAAGCATTCAATGATATCTGAAGCCTATTTTGATATTGACGCTATACTAATTATGGACCGAGATTGATTAATTTTGTTATGGTAGTTAGAGATCGCTTGCAATCAAAGAGATTCGGGGAACATTGTGGCCCTAGATGGTCTTCGATTTAAATCTAGTCCCTACAAAATGTCTTTATTTTAAAAAAGTCGCATAGTTGGCTTGGACGCAAAACCAAAATCCTTAAGGGAAGGTCAAAATCTTGATATTTGGGTATGCGATTTAAACAGACCGACAGACGGACGGACGAACGAACAGGGCTAAATCTACTTTGAAGTTCATCATGATCCCTAACCACGATGGAAAAATGTTTACTAACGCACGATAGTTTTAGTAGTGATCACGTTCACGCCCATTCACGAAACGAAAATTCGTACTCGCGCACGTAAAACTTTTAAAGGCTCGTGTGGAAAAATTTTATTCACGTTTACTTACGATCGTTAGAAGGCACAGAACGCACAGAAAGTTTCTACTCACGATTCATTCTGGGTGCCGTCGTGGGGTCATGGCTTCAATCCCAGTTTCAACCAAAAAGTTTTTCAGCTGTGAATTATCCACTCTCAGTTTTAAAGTTTCTCTAAGTGGTTTCACCGCAATGTGGAACGCTGTTCAGAGTGGGCTATAAACAGGAGGTTCCTTGTGATTGAGCAAAACATAGAATCGGTCAGAACTCAGTGATAAGAGAGAAGTTCACCACTGTGGTATCCATGGACTGAATAGTCTAAGTGAGTCTGAAATATAGGGAAATAGCCTAAACTGGGGGTTCACATCCATTTTCGTGACTCACAAAAAATTTCCTGAAGCACGAAAAATCGCCTCCCTCAATAAAATGATCACTGTGTCGCATGTTACGTTTGAAATTTACATTTTGAGAGTGCATAGATGCGACGAAAATTCAACTCGTTTTTACTCACGAACAGAAAATTTTCGTGACTAACACATGATCTTTAATTGCCACGCTGCTGAGGAAAATTTCATTTGCATTTTTTAAGAATTGGACTTTGTAGGAAGTGGAAAAAAATGGGAAGGAATGCTTAACATTCGATCTCCATTCTAACATCGATTTTTGTCCTTGGAAGCATTTCGTGAATGCACTGAAAAAAATATTGACCTAATATGGAAGATTATGCAACTTAAATTTTAGGAATAGAAATTTACCTAAAGTTAAGGACAAAATTCTTTAATATAATGAGATTTTAATTAAATGAAAGTTTATAATCCTTGCTTCAAAAAATTTTTTTTCATTAAATTTAGGACACAAATCTTGAAATTTTCTGTCTCTCTGCTGAAGTTGTAGGTCTTTGAAGTAAGGCTAATTTTCCTTAAAATAAAGAAACACAATTTTAATTTAAAGAAATCGTCATTAACTCAACTGACACATTGCATTTTTAAATTTAAGATAAAATCGCTTTAAATATAGGCTAAGACTTATTATAAGGATTTGCATCTTTTGTTTAAAGTAAAGTGGACGAGATCTGTATCTAATTTTAATTTAATTTATCCTAGATTTAAAGCCAGGTAGGTCTGTCAAAGATGTCTTTATTTTAAAGAAGCCGCATCTTTGGCTCGGAATCAATACCAAAATCCTTAAGGTAAGGTCAAAATCTTTGGATCCAAGTAAACTTTTTTTTGAGTGTGTGATTATTACATTTAGCATAATTCTGGTTCGTGACTAATAGTCCTTTTTCGTGAGTGTTCGTAGGCGCGTGAATAGAATTTTTCAATCATATTTGTGATTAAAGTGTTACGCATGCGCACAACTCTTTTCAGAATTCGATGGTCCTTGACTTTATAGATGAGAATCAGAATTACCAGACTAGCGAATATAAAGCCGAGATACTTTAAGTACTTTGTGTAGTGGTTAAACTAACCTATAAGGACCGTTTTCCATTTTCCAGTAACTCCGTTAACTGTCAGTTCACACAAATTAAATTGTAGGTAACTGAAAGCTTTTAAGTTCTTGAATATCATATAGTAGACAAATAAATCGCCAATATGGCATTTAAGACCTCTAACCGGCAATATATTCACAGAGAGAATAAAAACACAAGAGAACGGAGCTGTGAAGCGAAACTGCGTCAGTAGGTGGCAGTCATGAGGAAAATTTCTCTAATATCATGCATATTGTGTCGACACTTCTCTCAAATATCATACAGTTTGCGTCGGCGTCACCCAGTTCAGTTCTCTGCCGGCTTTACGAAACGTAAGGAAAATAGGATTTAGAACCTACTTTGTAATAACAACTGTTTTTTTATATAAATCTTTTCATTCCATTAAATTTTTTGGCAGACAATTTAAAATTATAACTGCCGATGCCTTTATAAACAATTTAGCAAAACAGCGCTTCGACCGCAACGTCGGTAATACCAAAGTTGCAGACATTGTGCGACATCTATACGGTTAACATTTGTTGTTTTTGTAGAAGAGACATTTTCGTCCTCTTGTGTTTTTATTCTCTCTGATATTCAGGCTAAAAATAAGAATTTGAAACTTGATTTTAAAAGTCAACTTTTCTTTGGGTGTAAGGAAGAGAAACCCAGTACATGCCTTTTTATTTTTTTGCTCCGCCCAAATTATTTCACCAACCCTCCTTTTCAAAACCAGGTTCAAAAGTTTCGGTTTTTTTAAATTTACGGTTCATACCTCCTCCTCCCATACGAAAATCTCTGCCGGGCTATGCCGAAACAAAAATACAAAACAACACAACATTAACCTTGAACTTGTACATTTTTTCCGTTTTTCGGGCAGAAAAAAAACAGAGCAAAATGTTTGTGTTTCTTGTGAAGTTTGTTTTCAGTTTCTGTTTTCATCGTAATCGTGTGTATTTTGGCTAATGGAGTTTACTCCCGCCAAGAAGGCTTAAAATTCAAAAAAAAAAAAAAAACCAGCAATTCCATCCAATGAGGAACAAAGCATACAAATCTTATGAAAAGATCTTAAGAACATTAGAGTGTTTTCTTTTTGTTTGCCCAACTCAATCTTTTTCTGTTTTATTTATTTTTTGCTTTGCCAAAATAAATCTCCAAAAAATCAAAATAATGGCAAATAATCGCAAAAATAATGACCATCAAGGGGTTTTTGCATTTCGAATCTGTGGTACGAAATGATATTTTATTGGTAGTCATTAGGGTTTTGAAAGAACAAACAAAAACAGCAATCAGTTAAGCCAAGTGGCTGAATTGGCCGATTCTCCTCCACCTCCCCAGCAGTCAAGAGAAATAGCCACAAGCATCTAAGCCGTTTGGCCAAGTTTAGTCAGCATGCCAGTTACTACCGTATTACAATAATTTGTTAGACCCCAACATCGACTCAGACAGATACATAAATGGACGGACGGATGGACAGATCACAAGACAGACACCAACAACAAGTGGCCATTTAATGATCACATTTACATTAATTGGTATAATAAAAGTTTCCGAAAAAAAAACACAAACAAACAGCAATTCGTATTAAAATTAACCATGTTGCTTCCCCCTACCCCCCTGTTGGAAGCCAAAGAACCCGTTTGGGATTAGATTTCAAATTTCAGGTGCTTGTTATCACATTGTCAGAGGTAGTTTTTTGTTTGTGAATATAATTTAAGAATAAATTTAGTATTAATTTGAAAAATTATAACCAAGTTTCATACTTTTAGGATTTTTATGCTTAATGCTTGAAGATGTATCACCGGCTTCATGTATTTGACGATTTCTTGAAAATAAGGTCAAATTTTTATTTAAAGATACCATACATCTTCTTTTGTTCTATTCGATTGGTTTTGGTTGACTATTTTTCTATGGAATTTGGCGGTAATCGATTTTGAAACAAGTTTAGCAAAGGAAACAAACAAAAAATATTATCTTGACAGCAAGACAATACCTATGGCATTAGCTTTATTAATAGATCCAACTGACAGGATTATTAATATGGGAAGTGAATTTCTGGGAAACAAATAACGCAATTAAGATATTAAAAAGATGAAAACAAAATAAACTAGATTTCAAATATGATTCAGACAGCTTCTGGGAAGTTACGTTCTTAATGATGTGTTACGCATGCGTAACGTTTACAATACGATACCTTCAATATTACCAAATACGCTGACAAAAGGAATTTTTAGCAGTCCAACTACACTCTAAAAAATTTACTTGGATCCAAAGATGTTTACCTTTCCATAAGGAAAGGTCCTACCTATCAATCAATTTCAAATTCTATCTATCCCTCAATTTCAAATCGAAAACCGACAGCTAACAAACTTGGAAAAACATTTTCATCTATTGCATTCAGAAATAAAGTTATTCGTAATAGAGTTCAAGCGTGGTAGAGTGATTGGCTGGAAACCCCACTGAACAAAATATTGTCGTGAGGCCGAAAATTTCGTGTCCTTACAATACAAGAGCGAATTTTGCTTAGCATAGAACCACCATGTGAACCACACCTAAACGCCAAGTTCTTTTCCGAATTTTATTTGAAATTTTTCTATTTCAGACTTACTCAATTTGAACCATGGAGAGATACGGGAGCCACCGTGGTGCAATGGTTAGCATGCCCATACACAAGGTCGTGGGTTCGATTTCTGCTTCGATCGAACACCAAAAAGTTTTTAAGCGGTGGATTATCCCACCTCATTTCTGAGGGTTTCAAAGCTTCTCTAAGTGGTTTCACTGCAATGTGGAACGCCGTTCGGACTCGGCTATAAAAAGGAGGTCCCTTGTCATTGAGCTTAACATGGAATCGGGCAGCACTCAGTGATAAGAGAGAAGTTCACCAATGTGGTATCACAATGGACTGAATAGTCTAAGTGAGCCTGATACATCGGGCTGCCACCTAACCTAACCTAACATGGAGAGATACACAATCCAACAACGTGTTAAAGTTATCCAGACTTAAATATTATGAAAATGGGCGTTCAAATCAAAATGCATATCGTGCACTTCGTGATTTTTTGGTCAATTTGATCGTCAAAATGTGCGTACAATCGCAAAAATCGTGGAAAAATTCGAGCAAACCGGGTCTGTAGAAGATGTGAGAACACCAGTGCATGCTCGTACAGCTCGTACTGCAGAAAATATTGCTGCTGTTCGCGATAGTGTGGCTGAAGAGCCGTCCACCTAAACTCGTCGTCAATTGCACCTCTCACGCTCGTCGTTGATGAACATTATGAATAAAGACTTGCATTTACACGCTTACAAGGTGCAATTGGCTCAAGAACTAAAGCCTCTTGACCATTCCAAACGTCATGAATGGGCAGAATGGGTCCAAGAAATGGCTACAGTGGATGATCAATTTTCGAAGAAAATCATCTTCAGTGATGAGGCACATTTTCACCTCAGTGGATTCGTCAATAAACAGAATTGCCGCATTTGGGCGAATGAGAATCCAAGAGTGATTGTCGAAAAACCACTGCACCCACCGAGAGTGACTGTTTGGTGCGGTTTATGTGCTGGCGGCATGATCGGGCCGTATTTTTTCCAAAATGAGGCCGGTCAGGCAGTTACTGTGAATGGTGTTCGCTATTATGAGATGATAACGAAGATATGGATGTGGACGATATGTGGTTTCAGCAGGACGGTGCCACTTGCCACACAGCTAA
This sequence comes from Haematobia irritans, assembly GCF_050003625.1. NCBI lineage: Eukaryota > Metazoa > Arthropoda > Insecta > Diptera > Muscidae > Haematobia > Haematobia irritans. The sequence continues at coordinate 57,924,385 of NC_134399.1, read as the reverse complement.
AGAAACAATGGCTCTTTTGCGCAACAAATTCAATGGCCGTGTTATATCACGATCTTGGCGGCCAATTGACATCGCCGTTACGTGAGATAGGTTAGGTTAGGTTAGGTTATGTAGCAGCCCGATGTATCAGGCTCACTTAGACTATTCAGTCCATTGTGATACCACAGAGAAGTTCACCACTGTGGTATCACAATGGACTGAATAGTCTAAGTGAGCCTGATACATCGGGCTGCCACATAACCTAACCTAACCTAACCTATCTCACGTAACGGCGATGTCAATTGGCCGCCAAGATCATGTGATTTGACACCGTTGGACTTTTTTCTTTTCTTTGGTATTTTGTATGTCGATAAGCCAGCAACAATTCAAGAGCTAAAGGATGAGATAATTCGGCACCGAGGTCGCGGCGCCCACTTGGCCGATATTTTGTTCCATACATAATTGAGTAATACCAATATATCATAATAAAATAAAATTACAATAATTTCCTAAATAGTTTGTGTTTTATTCAAAATCAACATCGGCCCTTGAAATTTAATTTTTTTTTTTATCTAAAAGTCGATAAATATTTACATGAAAGACAATTTTATTTGACTAAGGACAACTTGGTTTTAATAATTCAGAAACATTTTTCAAAATGAATGAAATTAAATTGCAAAAATTTTGAGCATGCCCGCCTTGCATACACAGGGTTGTGGGTTCAAACCCAGTTTCGACCAAACCAAAAAGTTTTTGAGCGGTGAATTATCCCACCTCAGGTATGCAAAAATTTTGAGCCACAGTGGTTAGCATGCCCGCCTTGCATACACAGGGTTGTGGGTTCAAACCCAGTTTCGACCAAACCAAAAAGTTTTTGAGCGGTGAATTATCCCACCTCAGGTATGCTGGTGACATTTCAGAGTTTCACTGCAATGTGGAACGCCGTTCGGACTTGGCTATAAAAAGGAGGTCCCTTGTCATTGAGCTTATGACATGAATCGGGCAGCACTCGGTGATAAGAGAGAAGTTCACCACTGTGGTATCACAATGGACTGAATAGTCTAAGTGAACCTGAAATATCGGGCTGCCACTATACCTAACCTAATGATTTTCAATACTTTATTCTAAAGATGTTTTTACTTGAAACATGGCATAATTTCTTCTTGAAGTCGAGTCTGATTTTGTAAATTTCAGAGCAGAAAAAAACGAGTAAATTCAAATTTGTTTCCTAGAATCAAGTATACAAAATTCAAAGGCATCCTTACTTCAATTCACCGCTTCTGCGCCTCGGAATTAATACCAGAATTTCCAGCCCAAATCCAGCATTTAGATATGAAACTGAGCTTTGACTAAAGCCACTGAAGTTCCAAAATTTCGAAGTTCGCCTATGTGCAAACAAATTCGACTGGAAAGAGCCAATAAAAGTGGACAGATACCTAATTTGGCTTTCTCCGAAGAGAACGCATTCCAAATTGAACAGTTTGTAAATAAACAAAATGATCGGGTTTTGTTGTCAAAGAGATCAGAATATCAAAATATACACCTTCGATTGGGCGCAGTAACGACCGATGATCGTTCCTCTCTGGTTTTCATTCGACCGTGTGATTAAAATAAATGGCGAATATTATTGGGGAAATGGACAGCATTGTGGGCAGCCGTGGGCAGAAAAACACTTCGGCCGCAGACTATGGACATTCCACCAGGACTCGGCACCATCGAACTCAGTATGCGTCAAACAATGACCATCAAAATCTTCGCGTTTAATTCCGTTGGCCTTTTGAGCCTGGGACATTTGGTAAAGTAAGGTTGGCACTAAAAATATCAAGACGGCGCTTCGCTGGGAATGGACCAAAATATTGCAGAATCACTTTCGTGCAGCATGTGATGCTTTTGTCAGTCATTTAAAGCCATGATGCAAGCAAATCTTAACTGATTCTAAAATTTCATACTATATCCGAAATTTTTGCCTATGAATATTAAAATTCTACACGAAAAAAAAACAAACAAACAATAAATAATATAGCACATGTTGCATTACCTGTCAGACACCCTGTAGTACCGGCCTTATCATGGGCCTCACTTGATCTAACTTCCAACTTAGAAGACAATATTAAGAATTCGACAACTATTACAACTAGCGCTGTGGAGTCGGAGTCTTAAGATTTTGCTGGAATCGGAGACGGAGTCTTAAACATTTTGCTCGACTCCGACTCCAGAAAAACCTAAAATTTAAAAATAGTTTATATTCTTCTAACTAAATAAATATTTATGCAAATTTGATTTCATTGAGTTCTTCAATCAATCAATGACGGTAATTGCACATGCAACTTCCAATGATGGATATTATTCTGTTTTCTAAAAGGTTAGACTAGGAGATGGGCTTAATCGATCCATTTTTATGTTCACCACCATAAAATTTAAGACGATATGATATGTCCGTCTGTTTCTAGACTTCATGCTCACAAATAAACCGATCTTTGGTTTCTTAAACGCTTAGAGTATTCTGGCTGTGAGAAACGGTCTACCCATTTTTGCCTGGCTGAAATATTTATACGATTTTCCAGAATTCGGGATCCTCAAAGAAATATGGCGTTTGTGGGTCCAGATTTCGGTATAGTCTTACATAAACAGATTCTTGAGCGCATAAAAGCCTTCACATTCATTAGATTTGACTAAAATTTGTCAAGTGTGCTATATTTGATTGAAATCGGTTCAGATTTAGATATAGCTGCCATATATCTTTTGCTCGATTTAGATTCATATGACCAGAGAGGAGTTCCAAGTTTCACGCAAATTTACATGAAATTTCGCACAGGTAGTAGAATTAACGTTCTAGTTATGCATGCCAAATACCTCCACTAATCTATATTCTTTTTTCTTCTATTATGACCAACTTTTCTCAACATAGATGTTTCCTAACCTCCTACCCTACTCCCACCACAATTTAATCCAATTTCATTGAGTTTGTAATCTCCCATTTCAATACCACCATATTAGCATGGGTGAAAACTCCAGCGATGAAATGCAGTCATGAATCACAATGGCATTCAATAAATGTAATAATTAATAATAATTAATTCCCCCGAGAGATGTTGGAGACTCCACCAATTGACAATCAAACATCGACAAGCACATATTTGGTGAGGGAATTTCATTTTGGGAGCAACAAAAAACCAAAAACGGAGTAACAGAGTCACATGAACATATTCTCTTTGGTATCTCCAGTTGATCTCTAATTTCCAACATCATCATCTCTTTATGGTTCGCCTTAAGACGCCTGGCCTGACGACGACAGCCTTTCTTTTCATGGTCATTTCATTATTTCGCTTTTTTCGTAACTTTCTGTAGGCCTTACCATGCCTGTGAAGATGATGAGGAAGGATGGTGACTGGTGGAGTGTGCGTGCCAAGCAATTGTTTATGGCCCATATGAGCACGGTCCATTTATGGTGTGACAGCGATGACATTGGCTCTACAGTACGATGCAATAACGCATCTAACTTTCCATTGTCAAGTGTAAGGAGTGATGGTTGAGTGCGGTCAGTTCGAGGGGTATGGAGTCTCGAAGACATTGGGAGCCATACGGTGTGTGTGTGTGTGTATGTGGTGAGTAACCACTTATCTCGCCATTTAATGGCCCCCATCCTTGTTTGTTTTTGCGTTTAGAGATCGTCATGGCATTCTGAGAGATTGCACATTGTTGGCATTGCTCTGAGATCTTTCTTTCTTTTGTCCTCTGTGTATGTGTGTGTGTGAGCCAACAAATCTAATTACGATGGCAATGCATCAGACAACACCTATTTAATGTTTAACGAATTATTGTAGATCACTTGTGTGGACTGTGTCGTCTATCGCCAGCCCAGAGAATGAAGCCGCCGAGTCGCGCCGCCGATTTTAGCCGTCGCCGACCCGTTTTTAGCAGTCGACGCCGCCGCCGAATATGTCGACTCATCTCGACTCAAATTTAGCCGCCAATTAATCTAAAATATTGATTTATATCAGAAAAATTTAATAATATTTGTTATAGTTTTTGCCAAAATTTTGAACTTTCCACCTTCAATGAATTAGTATCAAGTTGCTATAATAGTTTTACAAAAATTCAGCTCAAAAAATTTGAATGAAATGTAAATTTGATTGTAGGATTGGTTGTACAACTAATCTCATTACAATTCGGAAAACTTCAAATTGATTTTATAATAGATAATTTTGCGCCGCCGAATAGATAATTTTTTATCGGCTTAGCCGTCAAGCCGCCGCCGCGGGAGGCAAATATTTAGTGTTAGCCGCCGCCGACAAAAATGGGTCGGCTTCATTCTCTGCGCCAGCCCCCCTATCTGAGCAGATATGTTTACACCAAAGATGATATGATAGTCATGGTGACACGCTCACCTAAACAGCGCTCAACAAAAAAAAAACAAAATTATGTCCACCAAAGACTTCTGTGCCCAGCATGTTTGCCAGTTGATGAGATCTTCTCTATCCAGTTAGAAGATAGAACGGAGCTAACCATTTATGGTTAATTTAGATATCGCATAAAAAACGAAATGCTAAAGATACACTTAGATGCGATGAGAATCCATGAACAACGTTCCGTATGTCCAGTATTGTGAAGGGAATGTATGCGCTATGTCATGGTAATTATTTCCAAGTGATCAACTAACATTCCACTGGCTCAAAACAATGTTAGGGACAGTATTTTGCTTTAATTATATACGAAAGAATTTCAGAATAATGTTGAGGGACGATACCTATCTCTAAATATTAGGAAGACATATACATAATTATGGATCGATATGGCGATTAAAGGGCGTATGCCGACATCACATACCAAATTTCTACTTTGCTGCTCCAAAAGGCTCCAGAGTTAAATCTGGGAGTCGTCTTATATGGGGACTTCGGAAGTTAGCAGTGATTCCAAGAGATGATCGGACGGTCTGATATCGCCAGATTGACTCAGAATATCACCACGAATACAAAGTGGCTGATATGCAATGCCACAAAGTAAAGCACTATGTTTTTGTTTATAACTGTATTGTCCAAAGCAAAAACTTTCGGAAATAATATCAAAATTTTAAATCAGTTTATATTTATTCGAATCGACTACCTTTGACACGAATCGACTACCTTTGCCTTCAAAGGCCGATAAAACCTGCATGAAAGTGGCCCCATACCCGTCTTGAGATGAACGACGCTCCAAAATTCCCCAGGCTCTAAAGTCCAACAGATTGAGATCTAGAGATTATCGGAACCAATGTGTGGTAGAAATAAATCAAGAAACCGCCTTTTAAGGCATTTTTGGTTGACACGTCTGAATGCGATGATGCTTAGTCCTGTTGGAAGGTCCATGGTCTGCGGGCTAAATGTTTGTCTGCCCATTTTCCCGATAATATTCGGCATTTATTTTGATCCTACGAGCGGCAGCGATTGAATTCTGGTGGCCAATCGAAGGTGTACATTTTCATTTTGCTTCGATTGGAATGGCTTCTCATTTGTGACAACCAAATTCGTATACTTTTAAGCAAGCGAAGTAATTCCTAGGCTCTTTCTAACCTAATTTTTTTGTGCATCTGTGGGCTCTTCCACTTTTTGCCATGTATGGTGGGGGTATAGAAACTCTTTTTTTAACTTGAAAACAAATTTGTTTTTAGACTTTTCCAAAATCTAAAAGAAACGGCTTTAAGATTTTTCCAAACTTAGAAAAATTTCCTTTGTTTTTCGAAAAGCCGAATTTTGAGATTATTCAAAAGATGACTATTGATATCGCAGTTTTCTAGTTTTTACATCATTTCTTCTTCCAAATCAAAATCGAATTATAGAATTTCACTTTAAAAGTACACAGAAACAAATATCACCAAAATATTTCCAATAAAGGGTTGATTAAAGTTAAAAACAGTAATCAATTAAAAAATTAACTGATATAATAAACATTTTAATCAAATTCAAAAATAAAGGCAGTAAAAAATGATTAATCCAAATATTAAAGATGTCAATTAAAATTTTAATTAAATCAAAAAATATTTTCATCCATAATTAAAATCGGAGAATACATAAGAAAGTTTAAACTACAAAAAAATTGTTGAATCTAAGGGTAATATAACACTAGTATCACAATGGACTGAATAGTCTAAGAGAGCCTGATACATAGGGCTGCCACCTAACCTAACACTAGTTTACACTGTTTGAATTCAGCTAATCAAATGCATAAGAAACGTCACCTCTCATCAAATGTACATGAAAAAAATATATTTTGTAAACTAGTGTAATTATAAATCAATGAATAACAGTACAATAACGAATTGTATGCCTTAAGAAAAAATTAATTCAGTTTTGCAACCAAAACCCATTAACACTTTAATTGAACCAATTAAAAAATTAATTGAAAGTATGGAAGAAATCAATTAATTTTTTAATCAAATATATTTTGTACTACTAATTAATTATTTGATTGATTAACACGAAAATGATAGTGTTTGACACAGTTTCAGTTTAATTATTTTCGTGATTGATTCAGAGAAACTTGTTTTCTGTGTAGATAAGTCAATTGCCCTATCAAAAGTCGATGGGTAGATTTCGGTTAAAAGTTTTCACAAAACAAAAACAAATTGAGTTGAATTTGAAGATCACGAATTGATTGAATTTTTGCATTTTTATTTAACAAATGGTCGAGTATTCGTAAGTTATTTACTTTAGTGTCGCTAAAACAGACATATCTACCAGACTGATTCTAAAATATAGGCCGACGTAATGCTGGTGACATTTCTGAGGGTTTCACAGCTTCTCTAAGTGGTGTCACTGTAATGTGGAACGCCGTCGGACTCGGCTATAAAAAGGAGGTCCCTTGTCATTGAGCTTAACATAGAATCGGGCAGCACTCAGTGATAAGAGAGAAGTTCACCAATGTGGTATCACAATGGACTGAATAGTCTAAGTGAGCCTGAAATTTCGGGCTGCCACTACACCTCACCTAACCTAACCTGACCGCTTTCGTTCAAGGGAAGCAATTTATTGGCTTTTTCCAGACTAATATTTCTGCCACCTAACCTACCTACCTACTAGGCCGACGTAACGAAATCTAAAAATTCGTCTTCTTCAACTTGTTCGATCTTTTAAAGGCGTATATTAGAGGTTTTATATTGTCCACAATACCACAATGAAAATATTGTCATATAGTCCAAAATACCCGATCTCAACTAACTTTGATCGAGAATCAAATTTTCAAACATTTTTATTTTAAAAAAAAACAGGACTAGTCCATTTGGAAATTTTGACAAAAAAAAAGTATTTTGGACCAAAACGTTGTGCTGTTAGACATTGTGATAGGATAAGAATTTGATTTTTGACCTGGTATTAAAATTCCAAAATCCTTAAAAAATCTTTCAATCCAAGTAAATCTTTTTTTAAGTATAACACCATATGCTATATTCAATGCTGCCAAATAAAATTAATTTATAGAAGCGATGACAAATCGTTTCTCTCTCTTTGCAACATTTCCATTTTTGAATATTGCATGACCGCTATTGTGTCACAAAAAAAAAGTGCACTAAAAATGCTAATTTGGCATGCTTTAAAACTCCTACACTTATGACTATTTCGGCAAGCTTGAAATACCGAACAATTCATCGAAATAACCAAATTTGAGCTCTAAATCTGTTTATTTTTCTTTACTTCCTGGTCATTGTATGAAATCATTGAAAACAATCTTTATTTTCTTTTCCATAAATTCCACTTTAATGTCAAGTGTAAACCGCTTCTCCAAATCTCTTATTAAGACTTGCAAATTCCATTTAAACCCCCCGAAAAAAATAATAATACCAAAGTAATGACCAATGCAATGCACAGTAATATGACCTTGCCTTGAAGATTCTTCGGTAATTAACCAACTGCGAATAATTGCCAGACGAAACCAAACAAAAAACATTTTTGCATTTTAACATTTCAATTTTCAAGAGGTATACTTCCCTCCCCTTATCATTTCGTTCAGATCACAAGTTACCACATTGACACTGCCAATTTAATAAAGCTTTACTTGGAGACCAGCCTTCGTCTATGATCTATTCCATGGATGCGTTGCCTTGTACGCCTCATCATGGAACAACTGAAATACCTTGTACGGACCTTAGGTGTATTATCCAAGTTTATCCGGATGAATGTTCATATTTAGTTGCTTTCCATTTTTTGCCCACCACCATTGGGGAGGGCATAGGAGGGGGTTGGGCACTGGTAAATTGAAACATTTTTCAAGTATTTGAAGCATGTAAGATCCATAGAAATTCCTACTTTGCTGTAACTGGGTATGTAATCGAGACGACATGCCAATTTCGCGATAAAAAAAAGAGAATGCTTGTACAGTAATGGCAGAATGCATTATCTTAGAATTGGGTGTTTAGAAGAGTTGGGATAAGTAGATAATTTTCACACTGTATGGAAACTTAAAGTTTTGTAAAAGTATATGAAAATTTTCTGCAATTACAAATAAAAGTATTATTTTCACATATCAGTAATGAATATTAAAATCTGCTACGCATTTCAATATGCTACTATATAATACGATGTTACCAAGAATAGTAAATTCCAATATTCTAAAAAATGTATTATATTACAATTTTATACGAGCTTTTTTCACAATGCGAAGGAATTGGTATTGTTCAGTTATTGAAATGAAAATGTCAGATACTTTAATTTTATTATTTTAATTTACGCTCATCCAGCAAAAAGTGTCTTCGAAACTAAAGGAAACAAGTAAGGAAAGTCTAAAGTCGGGCGGTGCCGACTATATTATATCCTGCACCACTTTGTAGATCTAAATTTTCGATACCATATCACATCCGTCAAATGTGTTGGGGGCTATATATAAAGGTTTGTCCCAAATACATACATTTAAATATCACTCGATCTGGACAGAATTTGTTAGACTTCTACAAAATCTATAGACTCAAAATTTAAGTCGGCTAGTGCACTAGGGTGGAACACAATGTTAGTAAAAAAATATGGAAAACATTTAAATCTGAAGACATTTTAAGGAAAATTCGCAAAAGTTTATTTATGAGTTATCGCTCGATATATATGTATTATAAGTTTAGGAAAATTAGAGTCATTTTTACAACTTTTCGACTAAGCAGTGGCAATTTTACAAGGAAAATGTTGGTATTTTGACCATTTTTGTCGAAATCAGAAAAACATATATATGGGAGCTATATCTAAATCTGAACCGATTTCAACTAAATTTGGCAAGCACAGCTACAATGCTAATTCTACTCCCTGTACAAAATTTCAATTAAATCGGAGTAAAAGATTGGCCACTGTGGTCATATGAGTGTAAATCGGGCGAACGATATATATGGTAGCTATATCTAAATCTGAAATTTTAATCAAATTAGAGTAAAACTCTGGCTTCTGGGGCCATATAAGTCCATATCGGCCGAAATATATATATATGGGAGATATATCTAAATCTGCACCGATTTCTTCCAAAATCAATAGGGTTCTATTCTGAGCCAAAACACATACTTGTGCCAAACTTGAAGTCGATCGGACTAAAACTGCGACCTAGACTTTGATTACATTAATGTGTTCGCGGACAGACGGATATGGCTATATCGACTCAGTAGACCACCCTGAGCATTTTTGCCAAAGACACCATGTGTCTATCTCGTCTCCTTCTGGGTATTGCAAACATATGCACTAACTTATAATACCCTGTTCCACAGTGTAGCGCAGGGTATAAAAATGTTTATCAATTTGGTTTAGCCATTTTATTTCCATTAAGTTTAAATTTTGTGTGAAATAATAAAATTTACTTGTTTCAGTAAAAAAAATCCTAAACTGAAAGCAGTTAGGAATAGTTCATTAACTAGAATAAGACATGGAATTTTACTAACACTGTTTTCTAGAGAAATAAAATTTTGACAAAATTTCTTATAGAAATAAAAGTTTGACAAAATTTCCTATAGAAATAAACTTTTGACAAAATTTTCTATAGAGATAAAATTTTGCAAAATAGATTTTCTTGTTTGGTAGTTTATTGGTAAAATTTTCTCCAATTTTTGGTATATTATTTTTGGCTCGAGTGGCAATCGAGTCCCCGATACATCTTCTCGAATGTAGTTAATTGTAATTTAATTTTGAACAATTTAAATTAATTTAATATTTAGTCTATTTTTGTGTAATTAATTATTTTATCATTTAGTTTTGCTATATACAAATATTTTTTTATTTTAAATTATTCAATATTAGATAATTTTTCTATTTGGTAATTCAATATATTTTCATTTATCAAATTTTATATGATATTAAATATCTTTTAATTTATGTTACGTAAATGTAAATAATATATCAATGATAAAAGTCCATTGGATTCACATGAGTAATTTAAATTAATTACTTTCATTGAAACTTATATGGAAAAAATTGTCAAAAAGTCAGTCATTTTCGATAAGTAATTCACAAAGATGCAAAATTTCTGAAATTTTCTACTTTAAAAATTACAAAAGCATTTTGACACAGTTGTATATATATTGGCATAACCCTTTCATATATGGACGAAAGTCTAAAGTCCCTGACCCACTTTTTCGTATTTCTCCTGGCCAGACCCAACTCTTGTTACATAGATTTCTTCCTTATTTTTCGTATCCGATTTTCAGATGAAAAGCGACATTAAATTTTTGTAAATCCCATTTTCTTATAATAATTGTGACAGCTCTCAATTCTTAGCGGCATGTATTGTATTTATTTCATACCTGTTCAATCTTTAATGTTTTTTTTTTATAGATTAAAATTACGTTAATATAATTTAAAATGCAAATTTTTGTTAATAGTTTCCTTATTGGTCAACCCCATCTCTCTCTACTCGAAGATTATGCTGCCTTAAACACAAAACTTTTCTTACTTGATTTTAAGAATTTTTCGAATTTTAAGCTATGTTGCCATGGCTAAAAAGAATTGGATTGGGATATTTGTTACAGTCGGCACTTGCAGTTGGTTTATTTGTATCCCTCGAACAAAGATGCTGACTACACGGATAGATGCATTGTGGTTGTTCGAGAAGTTATTTGATATCGTTCATATGTGGCACGCCTCTATGGCTTAAGGCTACTACCTTACTCTCTAATGGTGTTTTGTTTGGGTTATCATTGTTGTTGTAGCAATATCTCTGGTTGCTGTTGTAGTTGTTGTCTATAACATTTGTGTACTTGACAGCCAACATTGTGAGTTTAGGCCAATGCAACACCACCACTACCGACATTTGATGCAACTGACTGTCCGTCCTCCCTACCGTACGTGCTGGCGTCTGTCCAAGTGTCTCGCATATGTTTCTTTATAGCCTTTAATTTAAGAGTTTCACCTACAAAGCAACACATCTTGAGTGGAGAGCAGAGTTTCTGACTTTTAAGCCTTATCTTCTTCCTCTGTATGTAAACAAACGCAAACAAAGGATGCAGCATCGGATGCCGTATCATCATCATTCACAGACCGCCATATGAGTGTGATATTCATACACATTGAAGTAGTCCAATAACTAAATAGTCACCCAGTCGCACTTTCAGTCGGCCACTTAGTTCATGTGTCAGTCTAACATTCACTCACTCAGGCGGCCAGAGTCAGCCAGTGTATAGGTAGAACATAGGAAAATGTCACGCTTTAGCGCATCTTTCCTTAAGAGAAAAAGCTAATGACAAAGATGAGATGATTCTGGGGAGGTTGTCTCATTATGATGATGTATTCGTGAAGGTGATGCTACGTCGGGGAACAGTGGGATTAACTTTGTAAGAGAAATGGAAAAATGTTGCCCGTATTATAGAGTGAATACAAGCATACTTGCATATAGTAATCAGGGTTGTTTTGTGACATACGTGTTAACTTCGCTAGCTCTGTGGTTGAAGAAATTGAAGAAAATTGAAAATAAAATTTTGTCAAAAAATTCAAAAAACTACAAATTGGAAGTTACATAATATTTACCAGAGATGAAAGTGATGTTGGTAAAAAAACGGTATAATGAAAAATATTTCTATTCTCTACTCTCTAATAAAATCAATTTGTTTATTTTTAAATAAAAACGTATGTATTTTTTTTTTTTTGAAAAACAAAAGAACATATTTTTTTTTAAATGAAATGTGGTATGCATATATTCTTTTTAGACATTTTGTATATTTTTTTCGGAGGAATCGGTGCTCTTGTGCATTTAAGGGTTAATTGGACATCAAAAAAATTTGATTAAAAATTAATTGATTTCATAATCGAATTTCAATTAATTTTTGAACTGATCCAATTAAAAATTTAATTGATATTGATTACAAAACTCAATTAATTTTTTTATAATTAAAAACGTAACTACTTTCAAACACTTTCTTAACAGACTGTTCCAAATAATTTTTTTAAATTAAAAATTTTAAAAATTTCCACAATTCAACAAATTACGACTATTAAAAAATTGGAGCACCGGTGCCAGTTCTGTGATAGGTCCGTCAGTGGCAATTTGCATCAATTTCCCGTAGTGTAATTAATAAAAGGTAGGGTATATGTTTGCAACACCCAGAATGAGGCAAGATAGACACATGGTGTCTTTGGCAATAATGCTCAAGGTGGATCCCTGAGTCAATCCTGCCATGTCCGTCTGTGACCATACTTTTGTAATCAAAGTCTAGGTCGCAGTTTTAGTCCAATCGACTTTAAATTTGGCAAGTTTCCCCCCGATTTACGTGAAATTTTGCAAAGGGAGTAGAATTAACATTCATACTATGCATGCCATTCGTTGAAATCAGTTCAGATTTAGATATAGCTCTCATATATATATCATATATACCGTTCGCCCGATTTAGACTCATATGACCACCGTTTGGATTAGATTTAAATTTTAAGCCTAGAGATTTTGTAGAAGTCTAAGAAATTTTATAGGAACGTAAAACCAAATTTGAAGGATTTGGAATGTTATCGAAATGTAGATCTTCAAAGTGGTGCCGTGTTGGTCCCGCCTAGCTTTAGACTTTCCATACTTGTTTTTACTGACTTAGTCTTCCGAGTTAGTTTAAAATGTTAATTGCATCAATTAATATGAATGAATTATTTTTTTGTTTTAATGAACATTTCTCATTTAAAACTTAATTAGATTTAAAAAAATATTCGATTAAAAATTTAATTTCAATTAAAAATTAATCATATAAATTAATTTTATGATTGCTTTTGTTTCATGACTAAATGTGTGCTTTGGATTTCTGTTTATTGAATCAAAATAAAAGCTTGAACCCCGTGTGCATCTTCTTTGGAATACCTTGTGCATGAATGAATATGCATAGCTGGCCACTTGAGAAATAAGGTCGTTTTCCTATTGTTGCACGCTTATCATTTCCTCTGTTACAGTTTCTATGGCTATTGTCAACCGTCTTTGTTGCTGTTGCCGTTGCCGTTGCCGTTGGTACTGGAACCGTGGCGGTTGGCCCCTTGCCTTCTTAACCCAAACACTAAATCCATCTCTACTGACTGAGTGACTGACTTTAGTGAAGAGCTAGAGATAGATGAGTCTGATGGCTATAAAGTTGTATGGGCCAATTACAGGATGATCACAGCTGACTCAGCATTTGGTTGAGTGTCTAACCAAGTGTCTGTGTACCAAAATCCCATGACTCCAACTTATGCAGAATCATTGTCGGTCGCTTTGCCTTGTAATCCATGAGATATCGCTATTTTGTTAAATTTATTTTTCGTATTGCATTTTTTAATGTGCAAAATTTGTTGTTAATTTGTAATCGGATATTGTAGATTAAAATTCTCTGCTAGTTTCTAAGCGAGCATATCCATATATGGTCAAATAATGAAATAATCACTTGTTGCTACGATTTTTGCATATTTTTGAAAATTAATATTTGCCGCTCGTTGCAAAGAGAAAAAGTTAACAAAACATCCAAAACGAAATACTATTGCAGCTACAACTTCCATTGGAATGGAAGAGACCAAATTCCTCGTAGCTATGTCACCACTCCACCATAGGTGATTATGACAACACCAAACAAAAAAAAAAATGAAAAATGAATTTTGTGTGAATGTGTTCCCAATGACACTTAATAATTGTCCAAGTGACACTAATCGCTGCCAAAATGTCTTAGAGGCATCCATGCATTTTAGGTGTCCCAGCATAGATTTACAATATTTGACAGAGTCATTGAGTGATTAAAGTCCGATCAATTTATTTGCAAGTTTAACAAAAAAGTGAGCAAAAACTTTAGTTGATAGTTTTGTTATTTGTGGGAAAAGATAATTCCATGGATTTGGAACAGGGTTAAATGAATCACACACACACACACAAGTCAATGAATGTGATTTATGTTAATATCTCAATTGGATTTCTAATTCTCACGATTTTCCATTGGAGGCCAAAGGGAATTTTCTCTTAAATCAGGTTTCACCACAATGAAAAAGTGCGTCGTTTATATAAGCGAAATAGAAAAGCCCGAACAATCTATAATTTTACTTGCATTTGGCAAGACAGATACACATTCCCTTAATGTCATATTGTATCTGCTGGCCAAACACTCATTTGGTAACAATGTCAACGCGAGCTATCACTGCGGTCCGATAGCTCACGGACAAAATTCGAGCCACAAAATAATGCCAAATTTGTTATCCGCAATGGATTCGACTCTAGCGAAGTCTTCTGTCCACAAGACATTTGGAACACTACTTGGTAATAGTGCAGAGTGGAGCATAAAAATGAAGCTTATTTAGACCTATGGTTCCAAACTGGATTAGCATGGTTCCAACCACGATTAGGTTTTAATGACTACTCAATAGAGCTGGAACTCACACTTTTTCCCAGCAAAAAAAAAGGCACAACTTTAAAAGCACTTCCAAATGTTAAATATATACTCAGTCAGTTAGTATGAAATCAAATTCTTGGACTCTGAGTTCCTCAACTCAAAAATGGGTGTGTGGCCACAGGAACATATCAGCGCACTGCGAAGCGTATATTTTAGCTAGACTGGGAGCTACCTTGCATATTCCATCGGGCCAATAATCTATTATTCCGATCCAACTTCCTGCAAGCTCATACTGCGTCAGGAAAGGCGATGATGGCGAATGACTGGAAAGGGTTGCGAATAAACCAAGCTAATATGGCCCCATCTAAACTTAATGCGTTATCTGTAATAAGGCTCTGTTATCCTATACGGGGTAGGAAGTTGCTACGAAACGACTATAGATTGCCGCATATCTCTCGACGAGATGGCTTAGAAGTTCAGTAATCACTTAATATGCATGTTTGCAGCACTTTACTAATAATATATTCTCGTGTACTAAAGAAAAGTAAGTACAAAACGAACTCGTATTCTGGGTCCGCGGATTCTAGAAAAATTGCAAAAGAGCTATATCAGTTGGTGATTAGATGTTTGCCTTGGGAA